>NC_052157.1:117713775-118077579 GCF_902713615.1 Scyliorhinus canicula
GAGCTGGAGATCAGAGAGAGAGAGAGCTGGAGCTCAGAGAGAGAGAGAGAGAGCTGGAGCACAGAGAGAGAGAGAGCTGGAGTACAGAGAGAGCTGGAGCTCAGAGAGAGAGCTGGAGCTCAGAGAGAGAGAGAGCTAGAGCACAGAGAGAGAGAGAGCTGGAGCTCAGAGAGAGTGAGAGCTGGAGCACAGAGAGAGAGAGCTGGAGCACAGAGAGAGAGAGCTGGAGCTCAGAGAGAGAGAGCTGGAGCACAGAGAGAGCTGGAGCTCAGTGAGAGAGAGAGCTGGAGATCAGACAGAGAGCTGGAGCTCAGAGAGAGAGAGAGATGGAGCACAGAGAGAGCTGGAGCTCAGAGAGAGAGAGAGCTGGAGATCAGAGAGAGAGCTGGAGCTCAGAGAGAGAGAGATGGAGCTCAGAGAGAGAGAGAGCTGGAGCTCAGAGAGAGAGAGCTGGAGCTCAGAGAGAGAGAGATGGAGCACAGAGAGAGAGAGCTGGAGCTCAGAGAGAGAGATGGAGCACAGAGAGAGAGAGAGCTGGAGCACAGAGAGAGAGAGAGAGCTGGAGCTCAGAGAGAGAGAGAGCTGGAGCTCAGAGAGAGAGAGCTGGAGCTCAGAGAGAGAGAGAGCTGGAGCACAGAGAGAGCTGGAGCTCAGAGAGAGAGCTGGAGCTCAGAGAGAGAGAGCTGGAGCTCAGAGAGAGAGAGAGCTGGAGCTCAGAGAGAGAGAGCTGGAGCACAGAGAGAGAGGGAGCTGGAGCTCAGAGAGAGAGAGCTGGAGCTCAGAGAGAGAGAGCTGGAGCTCAGAGAGAGAGAGAGATGGAGCTCAGAGAGAGAGAGAGCTGGAGCACAGAGAGAGAGAGAGCTGGAGCTCAGAGAGAGAGATGAAGCACAGAGAGAGAGAGCTGGAGCTCAGAGAGAGAGAGAGCTGGAGCACAGAGAGAGAGCTGGAGCACAGAGAGAGAGCTGGAGCTCAGAGAGAGAGCTGGAGCTCAGAGAGAGAGAGCTGGAGCACAGAGAGAGAGAGCTGGAGCTCAGAGAGAGAGCTGGAGCTCAGAGAGAGAGAGCTGGAGCTCAGAGAGAGAGCTGGAGCTCAGAGAGAGAGAGCTGGAGCACAGAGAGAGAGAGAGCTGGAGCACAGAGAGAGCTGGAGCACACAGAGAGAGCTGGAGCTCAGCGAGAGAGAGCTGGAGCTCAGAGAGAGAGCTGGAGCACAGAGAGAGAGAGAGAGCTGGAGCTCAGCGAGAGAGAGAGCTGGAGCTCAAAGAGAGAGAGAGCTGGAGCTCAGAGGGAGAGAGAGCTGGAGCTCAGAGAGAGAGCTGGAGCACAGAGAGAGAGAGAGAGAGCTGGAGATCAGAGAGAGAGAGAGCTGGAGCTCAGAGAGAGAGAGCTGGAGCTCAGAGAGAGAGAGAGCTGGAGCTCAGAGAGAGAGAGCTGGAGCTCAGAGAGAGAGAGCTGGAGATCAGAGAGAGAGAGAGAGCTGGAGCTCAGAGAGAGAGAGAGAGAGCTGGAGCTCAGAGAGTGAGAGAGCTGGAGCACAGAGAGAGAGAGAGCTGGAGCACAGAGAGAGAGCTGGAGCTCAGAGAGAGAGAGAGCTAGAGCTCAGAGAGAGAGAGAGCTAGAGCTCAGAGAGAGAGAGAGCTGGAGCACAGAGAGAGTGAGAGCTGGAGCACAGAGAGAGAGAGCTGGAGCACAGAGAGAGAGAGCTGGAGCACAGAGAGAGAGAGCTGGAGCACAGAGAGAGAGAGATGGAGCTCAGAGAGAGAGAGAGCTGGAGCTCAGAGAGAGAGAGAGCTGGAGCACAGAGAGAGAGAGAGCTGGAGCTCAGAGAGAGAGAGCTGGAGCTCAGAGAGAGAGAGCTGGAGCACAGAGAGAGAGAGAGCTGAAGCTCAGAGACAGAGCTGGAGCTCAGAGAGAGAGAGCTGGCGCACAGAGAGAGAGAGCTGGAGCTCAGAGAGAGAGAGAGCTGGAGCTCAGAGAGAGAGAGCTGGAGATCAGAGAGAGAGAGCTGGAGCACAGAGAGAGAGAACTGGAGCACAGAGAGAGTTGGAGCTCAGAGAGAGAGAGAGCTGGAGATCAGAGAGAGAGCTGGAGCTCAGAGAGAGAGAGAGATGGAGCACAGAGAGAGAGAGAGCTGGAGCTCAGAGAGAGAGAGCTGGAGCTCAGAGAGAGAGAGATGGAGCACAGAGAGAGAGAGCTGGAGCTCAGAGAGAGAGATGGAGCACAGAGAGAGAGAGAGCTGGAGCTCGGAGAGAGAGAGAGCTGGAGCTCAGAGAGAGAGAGCTGGAGCTTAGAGAGAGAGAGAGAGCTGGAGCACAGAGAGAGCTGGAGCTCAGAGAGAGAGCTGGAGCTCAGAGAGAGAGAGCTGGAGCTCAGAGAGAGAGAGCTGGAGCTCAGAGAGAGAGAGCTGGAGCTCAGAGAGAGAGAGCTGGAGCTCAGAGAGAGAGAGCTGGAGCACAGAGAGAGAGGGAGCTGGAGCTCAGAGAGAGAGAGCTGGAGCTCAGAGAGAGAGAGCTGGAGCTCAGAGAGAGAGAGAGATGGAGCTCAGAGAGAGAGAGAGCTGGAGCACAGAGAGAGAGAGAGCTGGAGCTCAGAGAGAGAGATGGAGCACAGAGAGAGAGAGCTGGAGCTCAGAGAGAGAGAGAGCTGGAGCTCAGAGAGAGAGAGAGCTGGAGCACAGAGAGAGAGCTGGAGCACAGAGAGAGAGCTGGAGCTCAGAGAGAGAGCTGGAGCTCAGAGAGAGAGAGCTGGAGCACAGAGAGAGAGAGCTGGAGCTCAGAGAGAGAGCTGGAGCTCAGAGAGAGAGAGCTGGAGCTCAGAGAGAGAGAGCTGGAGCTCAGAGAGAGAGTTGGAGCTCAGAGAGAGAGCTGGAGCTCAGAGAGAGAGAGCTGGAGCACAGAGAGAGAGAGAGCTGGAGCACAGAGAGAGCTGGAGCACAGAGAGAGAGCTGGAGCTCAGCGAGAGAGAGCTGGAGCTCAGAGAGAGAGCTGGAGCACAGAGAGAGAGAGAGAGCTGGAGCTCAGCGAGAGAGAGAGCTGGAGCTCAAAGAGAGAGAGAGCTGGAGCTCAGAGGGAGAGAGAGCTGGAGCTCAGAGAGAGAGCTGGAGCACAGAGAGATAGAGAGAGAGCTGGAGCTCAGCGAGAGAGAGCTGGAGCTCAGAGAGAGAGAGAGAGCTGGAGCTCAGAGAGAGAGAGAGAGAGCTGGAGCTCAGAGAGAGAGAGAGCTGGAGCACAGAGAGAGAGAGCTGGAGCTCAGGGAGAGAGAGAGCTGGAGCTCAGCGAGAGAGAGCTGGAGCTCAGAGAGAGAGAGAGAGCTGGAGCTCAGCGAGAGAGAGCTGGAGCTCAGAGAGAGAGCTGGAGCTTAGAGAGAGAGAGAGAGAGCTGGAGCACAGAGAGAGAGAGAGCTGGAGCACAGAGAGAGAGAGTGCTGGAGCTCAGAGAGAGAGAGCTGGAGCACAGAGAGAGAGAGAGCTGGAGCACAGAGAGAGAGCTGGAGCTCAGAGAGAGAGCTGGAGCTCAGAGAGAGAGAGAGAGCGAGCTGGAGCTCAGAGAGAGAGCTGGAGCACAGAGAGAGAGCTGGAGCTCAGAGAGAGAGAGCTGGAGCACGGAGAGAGCTGGAGCACAGAGAGAGCTGGAGCTCAGAGAGAGAGAGAGCTGGAGCTCAGAGAGAGCTGGAGCTCAGAGAGAGAGAGAGCTGGAGCACAGAGCGAGCTGGAGCACAGAGAGAGCTGGAGCACAGAGAGAGCTGGAGCTCAGAGAGAGAGCTGGAGCACAGAGAGCTGGAGCACAGAGAGAGAGAGAGCTGGAGCTCAGAGAGAGAGAGAGCTGGAGCACAGAGAGAGAGCTGGAGCACAGAGAGAGAGAGAGCTGGAGCTCAGAGAGAGAGAGAGACGGAGCACAGAGAGAGAGGGGGAGAAAGAGAAAGAGAGTTGGAGCACATAGGGAAATCTGGAGCAGAGAGAGAGCGAGAGTGGACCTCAGAGAGAGAAAGCTGGAGCTCAGAGAGAGAAATAGCTAGAGCACAAAGAGAGAGAGAGAGAGAGACAGTTGGATCCGAGAGAGAGAGCTAGAGCACAGAGAGAGATGAAGCCCAGAGAGAGAGAGCTGGAACACATAGAGAAAGCTGGAGCCGATTTCTGGTGGTGTGCATGGACTGAGTGGATGCACATTTGGTGGCTCCCATTCGAGGTGGAATTTCCTGGTCCTTGATAAATTGTCCTTAGTGTTGGGTGGAGTTACTGGGTTATGGGGATAGGGTGGAGGTGACGGGTTGGGTAGGGTGCTCGTTCCAAGAGCGGGTGCAGACTTGATGGGCCGAATGGCCTCCTTCTGCACTGTAAATTCTATAAAAACCTGTTTGGTAGCTAGTTGACGACCAGACAAGGGACTGCAGCACAGTGTGCGCAACAGAATTGATAGCAAGAATCACCACTTCCCAGCTATTGAAATGTTGTTGTTTCTTAAACAATGTCCTCTTCCTCCTGACATTGGGACCATTATTCTTATCTTGGCTTTGTCAGCACATGCATGTTTCTGTTCCAACTTGAATGGTATTTCTGTTGCGCACACTGTGCTGCAGTCCCTTGTCTGGTCGTCAAGCATAACTGCCAGTTCCAACACTTTCCTACCACGCAAGTGCCATGTGTCAGCGAATTGTTCAGTCGTATCACAGTCGTACCTCTAAGTATGACCCGAAACATTCTTGGTACGCTCAGGATCAGTTCCTTGATGCCTTATCTGTTCAGATTCTAGGCATGTGGCACAGTGGTTAGCACTGCAGCCTACGGCACTGAGGACCCAGGTTCAATCCCGGTGCTGGGTCACTGTCCATGTGGAGTTTGCACATTCTTCCCGTGTCTGCGTGGGTTTCAACCCCCGAACCCAAAGATGTGCAGGTAAGGTGGATTGGCTATGCTAAATTGCCCCTTAATTGGAAAAAAAAACAATTGGGTACTCAAAATTTATTTTTTTCGAAAAAATCTATTCAAATTCACTTGCCTATCATCCATGCCCTCAGGATACTCTGATGTACCATCAAGTTGTGTCAGATCAGTTCTTGCCGGATGTTCAAATGTATGCACGGTCTCTTGGTGTTCCACGTCTGAACCAACGTATCCAAGAAGTCTGTGTCTCCTTGTTGGCTGTTCTTCGTTGCTGTGCTCTCTAGTGATCTGTTC
This sequence comes from Scyliorhinus canicula, assembly GCF_902713615.1. Taxonomy (NCBI): domain Eukaryota; kingdom Metazoa; phylum Chordata; class Chondrichthyes; order Carcharhiniformes; family Scyliorhinidae; genus Scyliorhinus; species Scyliorhinus canicula. Next base: position 117,718,948 of record NC_052157.1, read on the forward strand.
ACTGTAGCACGTCTATCATCAGCATTTGTACAATCCTGTACAACTTGAATTCCACTAGCGGTCGCTATTTCACTAGTTGCAAGTAACATGTCTCAACCTACCTGGTCCTCTTCACGTTGCTCATCATCCGATTCTTCATTGATGTCTCTGCAGTAACCTACAGTGGTTAGTCTTTTCCAGTCTTCTTCTGCCGTCTCATCAAATAAACATGCTAGACTTTCCCAGTCTTCTTCTCGATCCGTCAATGTATCTGTTGCATATACTCTCCGGACCAGATCCCAAGCTATACAAGCTTGCACACCTACTACTGATATCTACTCATCGTTGACCACCTCAAAGTCTAGAGGCATTTCAGTATCTCCATGGTTCACCAGCAGACAACATGTACCTTCCTTGATGACCGTGTTCCCATTGTAGTCCATCAGTCGGCACCTAGACTTCCCTATGTTTGGAATTTCAATAACTTGCAGCAATGACTTCCACAAAATCATATTCGCGATGGCACCTGTATCAATGCTAAATGGTATTGCTGTCCTATCAAGATCAACCATTCATTTGTGACTGATCTTTTGTTGGAGAGGCATATTGGATTCCTCACCCGAATCCCTTGGAGCAACTTCAGTGGCTGTCGCTACCAGGAAGGTGTCCTCTTCTCCGAACTGCTCGTGTTCGCTGTCTGTGGTTAAGTTTCCAAACCCTTTTCCTTCCTTCTGGACACTGCTGACTTTCCTGTAGTCAGTGTAAGATTCTTCATTTCCTGGACCAACTGCTTCTTCCATGCTGTATACTGCCATATCGATACTGCTTCAAAAGTGTTGTTCTGCTGCTGTTGGAGATTCACTCAGTTTTCTGCACTTGAAACCTGTTTTTCCCATTGCTGGGTTCTGTCTCTTTAATGGGGCGGGGCCATAACATCCTTACATCATCACGTCCGTGACATCACGCACACACTTCCATTGCGCATGCGCAGAACGGTCATTTCTCGAATTGCGTCTTCTGCTCCACTGTACATGTGCGGTTTCCCGAAGCACCGTTTTTCTTAGGTACGCTTGTGCAAACTGGTCTTCTCTGCCAGCGGGCTGACTTTTTTGTTGCGTCACAGCTTCAACGGACTCGAGAATTTTCGCACCACTTTCCTGATTCATCGTTTCTGTAAATCTATTTTTCGTTGCTGTACTGACACGGGACACTTTTTTAAAACTTGTTTTTTTAATTTAATTTTATAAATTTAGAGTGGCCAATTCATTTTTCCAATTAAGGGGCAATTTAGTGTGGCCAATCCACCTAGCCTGTACTACTTATAGGTTGTGGGGGCGAAACCCACGTAAACACAGGGAGAATGTGCAAACTCCACACGGACAGTGACCCAGAGCCGGGATTGAACCTGGGACCTTGGCGCCGTGAGGCAGCAGGGCTAACCCACTGCGCCACCGTGCTGCCCTGACACGGCAGTTTTAACAGAATCTTCCAGCATTGCATTTTTTTCCTTTGGCAGTCATTTACTTGGCTTTTCCTTTGTTGGAAGCCCACAATACTCATCAAATTTTTCCATGACTACTTTAAACTGATTTTTCTCATCCTCTTTCTAAAAATAGAATAAGTGATACAGCTTTGCAGCCAGCGGTCCTGCCAAATGTAAGAGGAGTGCCAGTTCCCGATGTTTTGAGCCATTTTCAAGCGTGGCAGCATAAAGAAAATTTTCATACTGTTGTTTGAGAAACACCCAGTTTTTACATAGTTTCCCATCTGCTGTGAGATGATCCAGTTTCCACAGAGTCTCCATCTTGTTTCACGGATGTTCTTTTAGATGTAGAGGCTTGATTACTTTGTTCAATCTTCTTTTTCCTTGTTTGCGGTTTATGGTGAACTCGCTAATCAACCTATTCTAATTTTTAGGGTCAAACTCCTGGTACCATGTGCTGTTCTCTGTCTTGCTCTAACCAGATGGCTTCGGTGTGTAGTGTTCATCAGAGAACAACGAGTCTTGTAAACGAACGAAACTATTTATAAAACACTAAATTGGATTCAACACTTATCCTTAAGAAACAAACAATTGATTAAACACAAGCTATTACATTAACTTCAGGTATGATAATACCACAGAGATAGTGAGTGTGCTAACTTTTGTTTGGGTCTAGGGGTGTGGGGGGTGAAGGAGGGTTTTTGAGGAAGGGGGTAAATGGAGACCTTGGACGCTGGTTGGCTAGTTAATGGGAGTGAAGTGGGGGGTCGATAGGAGGAGGAAGTGGAGAGGGGGGAATGGATAGGTATTGTTTGTTTATTGGGATGAGTGGTGGGGAGGGATGCTGATTTTTTGGGAAATGTTGGTGAGGCACAGTTGGTTAAGGAGGAATAGTGGCGGACATTTTGTGGAGGGCGTGGAGGAGTGCGGGTCATGGATCGGGGGGGAGCTGTGTAAAGAAGGGTTGACCGGCAAGGAAGGGGGATGTGGAGACGACGTGGAATGTGCAGGGGCTGAACAGACTGGTTAAACGGTCGAGTGTTTTCGCACACTTAAAGAGTTTGAAGGTGTACATCGCGTTACTTCAGGAGACACACCTGAACCTGGGAGATCAGAAGAGGTTGAGGAAGGGGTGGGTGGGGCAGATGTTCCACTCAGGTATCAAGACGAGGGTGGTGGCAGTACTGAACAACAAGAGGATGACCTTTAAGGTTGGCAGTATCGTAGCCGACCCGGGGGAGGTGCAGGTACGTGATGGTTAGCAGGAAGTTGCAGGGGTGCCTGTGGTGCCAGTGAACGATTATGCCCCAAACTGGGATTATGTGGGCTTTTTTGTGGCAGATTTTAGGGAAGATTCTGAACCCACACATAACATCGGCTGATTATGGGGGGAGATTTCAATACGGGTTCTGGATCCTCGGTTTCGGCTACAGCGAAAGAGTTGATGGGGGTTTATGTAACGTGTGTGAGGGGCGGACCCGTGGTGGCTTGGGAGGCAGAGAGCAAAGGAGTTTTCATACTTTTCCCATGTGCATCGGGTATATTCCCGGATAGATTTTTTTTTTACTGGATAAAGTGCTGTTCGCGGATGTGGCTGGTTCAGCGTATTCAGCGATTGTGATTTCTGATCACACGTCGCACTGGGTGGTTCTGCGGATGGTGCAGGGGGACGCTGGAGGTGGGATTGCTGGTAGACAAGGGGGTCTGTGTAAGGGTGAGGCCGGCCATTTGAAATTATGAGGAGCAGAATAATATAGGGGAGGTCACGACCTCCACTCTGTGGGGGGCATTAAAGGCGGTAGTCAGGGGAGAATTTATTTCAATTGGAGCAAATAGGGAGAGAGTGGGACGGGAGAAGAGGCCGAGGTTAGTTGAGGACATCCTGAGGGTGGACCGGAGATATTCAGTGGCGCCAGAGGAGGCACTGCTAAAGGGGAAAGAGGTTCCAGATGGAGTTTGGGCTGGTGTCCACAGGAAAGGCAGTAGGGTAGCAGCGGAGAGCCAGAGGGACGGGTTTATGAGTACAGGGAAAAAGCCAGCAGGATGTTGCCCCTCAGTTGAGGAAGCAGGTGGCGGCGAGAGAGATTGGAAAGGTGAGGGATGAGAGAGGCACGGTGGAATCGGAGACTGAGGGGGTGAATGGGGTCTTTGAGGCCTTCTTTAAAAGACTGTGTGAATCGGAGCCTCCGACCTCGGAGGAGGGTATGAGGCGATTTGTGGATGGGCTGGAGTTCCCAAGGGTGCAGAGATTGGGGGCCCCAATTGGGCTGAGGGAGGCAATGGACTGTGTGGGTTCGATGCAGGCAGGGAAGACATCAAGGTCTTGATGGGTTTCTGGCCGAGTTTTGTAAGAAGTTTTGGTCAGAGCTGGGGCCTTTGCTTGTTGGGATGTATATCACTGATTTTAAAGAAGGACAAAGACCTGGAGCAGTGTGAGTCGTACTGTGCAATTTCACTGTTAAATGTGGAAACAACGTTTTTGGCAAAGATGTTAACATAGAACATACAATGCAGAAGGAGGCCATTCGGCCCATCGGGTCTGCACCAAACCAGTTAAGCCCTCACGTCCACCCTATCCCAGTAACCCAATAACCCCTCCTCACCTTTTTCGGTCACTGAGGGCAATTTATCATGGCCAATACACCTAACCTGCATGTCTTAGAACTGTGGGAGGAAACCGGAGCACCTGGAGGAAACCCACGCAGTCACGGGGAGTCCACACAGACAGTGACCCAGCAGGGAATCGAACCTGGGACCCTGGCGCTGTGAAGCCACAGTGCTAATCACTTGTGCTACCGTGCTGCGGTGTCACGGATAGAGGATCGTCTGCTGGGGGTGATAGGAGAGGACCAGATGGGGTTCATGAAGGGGCAACAACTGTCGCCGAATTTACGCAAGCTGCTCTACATCATTATGATGCCTTCAGAGGGGCAGGAAGTGGAAGTGGTGGTGGCAATGGACGCGGAGATGGCTTTTGACTGGGTTGAGTGGGCATATCTGTTGGAGATTTGGGTCGGATCAGGTTTGGCAGGGAGTTGTGGATTGGGTTCGGCTGTTGTATAAGGTCCGAAGGCTAGTGTCCGGGTGAATAGATTAGATTGGCGTAAAGACACCAGAGGATGAGGTTTGAGTGGGCGAAGGTGGCCCCACGAGTGAGGAGGGTGTTTCTGAACAACTCCAGGGATTGGGGTTCGATTCCGGTCTTGGGTGACTGTGTGAAGTTTGCCCATTCTCCCAGAGTCTGAATGGATGTCCTCCGGGTGCCCTGATTATCTCCCAAAGTCCAAAGGTTTGCAGGTTAGGTGGATTGGCCATGCTAAATTGTCCCTTAGTGCCCAGGGATGTGCAGGTTAGGTTACGAGGATAGGGTAGGGTGGATGGGGGAGTGGACCAAGGTAGAGTGCTCTTTCAGAAGGTCAGTACAGACTCGATGGGCCAAATGGCCTTTTTCTGCACTGCAGGAATGCTATGATTCCTTGATATTTGTTCAAAGTCTCTGCTATTTCCTTCACTCCCATTATGTATTATCTCATTGGCATCCCATTATCCCATACAAGTCTCTGCTATTTCCTTGATTCCCCATGTGCCAAAGAAGCAAATCCACATTTCCCAACCGGAAACACTGGATGAACAGGGATATCCACTGCATGCTGAACTTTAGGTCTGAGGCGTTCAAATCAGGCGACCCTGACCTATACAAGAAAGCCAGATGTGATCTAAAGAGATCAATCAAAGATGCCAAAAGACAGTACCAGACTAAGCTCGAGTCCCAGGCTAGACATATGGACCCCCACTGACTATGGCAAGATCTGCAAGACATAACGGGCTATAAGATGAAGGGGGTATGAGGGAGGACACCCACTCCTGGCGCCATCAAGACGGCGGTCACCTGAATTTTTATGCGATGAGGTAATTTCAGAACCGAGTGGGTTCCTGTCAAGGATCTCACAGGCACGAACCGCCACTGCCACAGCTTGCAAGGCAGCCATCGTGCTGCGCACCCCACTGACCAACCACCTTAGCCCCTGGTTCTGCAGAGTGCCATAGGCCAGAGAAGTGCCCCCGCTCCCCCCACCCCTGCACACCATCCTATGCCATGCACCCCCACCATCCAACCCGCCGCCACCCACTGGCGTGGCGTCAGGCAGCCCAGTCAACGCCCACTGCAGTCCGGGCGGGGGCTGCGGAGCATACCGCTGTGAAGGGCATCGCTAGCCGATGGTACCCCTAATGTGAGTCCTGTTTCCTCTGAAGGCCCCTTTCATGCACTAAGGAAATCTCCCTTCTCTCACTGGCACATCACATCAGGGGAGTCCACTAGCCAGGTCGAAGAAAGCTTCAAGTCAGGGCCATCCACCCAGATGACTCCGGGAGTCTCCCGCCCATCCGAATCCCCTCTTCCTGTGACCGCCTCAGCTCCACAGGCTCAGTAGAGTGGCACTGCCGCACACAGAACCCCAAAGCAGGCCAGGATCCTCCAGGTCTTGGTCCCTGCAGAGGGCGCCCGCCAAAGTCATCACAGACAACAGGGAAGACTGCCTCGCCCTCTGCTGTGGATATTGGGGAAGCACCAAGACGTATCTGCAGCATTAGAAAGGTTCTAATGCTCTAGTTACACAGCGTGGGCCTGAGCATTAATCACTTCATAGAATCATAGAAGGAAGCCATCAAATCTGCACCACCCTCTGAAAGAGCACCTTATCTAGGCCTGCTACCTGCCCCACCCCCATAACCCCACCTAACTTGCACATCCCTAGACACTAAAGAGAAATCTGGCATGGCCAATCCACCTAACCTTTAGACTGTGGGTGGAAACCAGAGCACTCAGAGGAAACCCACACAGACATGGGGAGAACGTACTAACTCCACACAAAGAGTCGCCAAAGTCTGGGTCCCTGGTGCTGTGATGCAGCAGTGCTAACCACTGTGCCACCGTGTCACCCATTTGTACATAATGCCAACCTTTGTATACAGACTTCCATTAATTGCACCCTTTCAATGATTCCTTATTCTGATCAGCTGTGTTTTTGTAGTCCTGACTGAAGCACTGGCCTCCTGCACCAGGAAAAGGCAGGATGCCCAGTCCAGGGCTTCCTCCATGTGCTTTCTGCAAGGTTTACAGCACATTGGTGATGTCGCTTCACGCTGACTGAACACATCAGTCTCGCCTGTATCTCGTAGGCAATGAGGATGTCTCCCATAATGTACATGGCTAGTGTCACTCATTCCAGTCATTGTCCATGTTTGCACTCTGTGCCTTTTGAGGTGCAGCTGTCTCCCTCATCCCATTCGCCTCAACCTCTCATGACACTGAACTAAGATACAGCTCATGAGAATGCCATGCAATCAGGAGACGTGAAACTTTGTGCGAGACATTGCCAGGTTATGACCCTAGTTATTGAGAGTAAGAGAACTGGCATCAGTAAGACAGGAGTCAAACATTCTCTGAGGATCTATGCACTATTCCCACTGCAAGTTGTTATCATCATCCTGGAATGTAAGGACTATGGGCAATTGCTGCATCTCCCAGTGATGGAAAGTTAATCACAGAGAGTTTGCATTGCCATCAGTCAGACGGGAGTGCAATGCTCACAGAAGCTCATGGGATGTCTTCAAATGGATGTCCTCATCACTTGCATGTATCGAGTGACAATAAGCATGTCCCAAGTTTGTCTGCCTTGTCTGGCCATTGTCACTGCCCCATGGCTGACATCCACTCCATCAAGGACCTCCTCAGCCTTGTCCCCTTCAACATCCTCCTCATCGGAGGAAATATGCTGCTCCTCCTTCTCCTCCTGAGGCAGTTTCTCCCCCGTTGCAACGCCAGGTTGTGTAAGGATTTGTATTTTGTTTATTGTCCCGTGTGCCGAGGTAGAGTGAAAAGTATTTTTCTGCGAGCAGCTCAATAGATCATTAAGTGCATGAAAAGAAAAGGAAATAAAAGAAAATACATAATAGGGCAACACAAGGTACACAATGAAAATGAAATGAAAAAAATGAAAATCGCTTATTGTCACGAGTAGGCTTCAATTAAGTTACTGTGAAAACCCCTAGTCGCCACATTCCGGCGAGGCTGGTACGGGAATCGAACCATGCTGCTGGCCTGCTTGGTCTGCTTTAAAAGCCAACGATTTAGCCGAGTGAGCTAAACCAGCCCCTCAATTGGGTGAAGCATTCAGGGGTGTAGTGTCAATGAGGTCAGTCCATAAGAGGGTCATTTAGGAGGCTGGTAACAGCGGAGAAGAAGCTGTTTTTGAGTCTGTTCGTGCGTGTTCTCAGATTTTTGTCTACAGCTCCACCTTCAACATCATAATCCCAGCCAAGGTCATATCAAGCTCCAAAACCTAGGACTTGGCTCTGCACTCTGCTACTGGATCCTCGACTTTCTGACCAACAGAACACAATCAGTAAGAATAAACAACAACACCTCCTCCACAATAGTCCTCAATACCGGGGCCCCGCAAGGCTGCGTACTTAGCCCCTTCTATACTCCCTGTACACACACGACTGCGTGGCAAAATTTGGTTCCAACTCCATCCAGAAGTTTGCTGACGAAATGACCATAGTGGTCCGGATCTCGAATAACGACGAGTCCGAATACAGGAGGGAGATAGAGAACCTAATGGAGTGGTGCAGCGACAACAATCTATCCCTCAATGCCAGCAAAACTAAAGAGCTGGTTATTGACTTCAGGAAGCAAAGTACTGTACACACCCCTGTCAGCATCAATGGGGCCGAGGTGGAGATGGTTAGCAGTTTCAATTTCCTCGGGGTGCACATCACCAAAACTCTGTGCTGGTCCACTCACGTCGACTCTTCCACCAAGAAAGCACAAAAGCACCTATTCTTCCCGAGGAAATTAAGGAAATTCAGCATTTACACATTAACTCTTACCATCCTTTATAGATGCACCATAGAAAGCATCCTATCGGGCTGCATCACAGCCTGGTATGGCCACAAGAAACTTCAGAGAGTTGTGAACACGGCCCAGTCCATCACACGAACTTGCCTCCCATCCATTGACTCCATCTACACCTCCCACTGCCTGGGGAAAGTGGGCAGCATAATCAAAGACCCCTCCCACCCGGCTTACTCACTCTTCCAACTTCTTCCATCGGGCAGACCATGATGAGTGACACCCTCTGCAGATTGTATTGTAGGGCTCCATCAGTCCAGTCCTGACACTGGAACCTCACCTTCAGCATCTCTATGATGCTCCTCCAAAGTGCAAGTAGCAGAATGTGCCACATTGTACCTTGTCTCAGCTGCACCCTGAGGCATCCGCACAGGCGTCATCAGCCATGTCCTCAATGGGTAACACTTGTCCCCGAAGAGCCAACTCTGTAGCTGTTGCGGACACTGAAATGTGGCAGGGGCCTGAGAGTGGCTCAAGATGTATGAATTGTGCACATTCCCTTGGAACTAAGCGGAGGATGGGCTTGATGTGATCGCAGACCAGCTGAACATTCAGTGAGTGGAAGCCCTCGTGGTTCACAAACTGCACTCCTTGATGCCATGGGGATCAGAAAGCCATCTGAGTGAAGTCAATGGCACCCTTTATGTGTGGAAAGCTAGACACTTGTTCAAAGCCCATCGCTCTGGCATCCTCCCTTGCCAGATCCTGATCAAAACAGATGGAGTTATATGCCCTTGCGAAGATTGCATCCGTCACCTCCTAGAGACACTTATGAGCGGAGGCTTGAGAGATGTTGTGAAGGTTGCCCTGGAAGGAGCCATTCATGTAAAGGTTGAGCATGGTTCAAACATTGAACGCCACTGGCATTGGATGCCCTCCAAGTCCCCTTGAGCAGCCAGTTCCATTGACATGCAAAGTCTTCAATGGCATTGGTTCTCATTCATTTGCAGGAATGTCAGGCGTTGTTCTGAACACCTAGCATCTAGCAAGATGCCTCCGAGCGATGGTTCTCTGGGGTTCCTCCTCTGCCTGCGGAGAAAACCCTGCCACTGTTTCCTCCTCAAGGCTTTGCTCATGCCTTTGGTGAGCCTGGTGCCTCTGGTGATTCCTTGTTCTGTCCTGTCTATGAGCCAGAAAAATGATCACCAGTTCAACCAGCTCATCTCTCCCTCATTCACCTCCCTGCAGAATCAATGAGAGAGACTTGATGGTTACCATTTGTCACTGAAGGTGCTCTGTTTGCTCAATCATCATCGGGAGCTGCTTTTTTCAAGGGTCACTGATTCATGTCCTGGCCACCACATTGATGCACAGTCCTTCAATCATTTGAATGGGCAATACCCCACATAACTCTTGTCCATACTAAGTGATCAAGTGGCTACATCATTGGCCATTCTACTGCATCCCAAGCTCTCATCTCAGAAAAAATACTGTCCGAAGCTTCACTCCAAGGCCCCGCGTGCAACCCAGTCTATAGGGGGTGGGGGTAATTTGTCAAAGCACTCCTCAGCGCACAGCTAAGGGTTCGGAGCACTGTCCCCAGGCAGAGTGCCATTGGTAACTGTCTAGCAGAATATATTTGCTTGCCCAATTGGCCAATGGTGCAAGGAAACCATGGCAGTCAGTGATTTTGGAGGTCAACGTGGGCAGCACTGACACACATCAATGGTGATTGAGTGGGCAGACTTGCATGAGCAGTTAGACTCCTGGTACTTCAATTAATTTACAGCTGAATGATCTCAGCTGCAACAGGATGATTATTACCATTAAGTCTTTCCATTACACTTACCCTTGTCTGTCTCCAGAGCCCCTCGCCTCCAAAATTTGAATGGGATCCATCAGTCCATGATGAATTGTCAGCCACCCGACACACTGGCCCAGGCTCCAGTTCCTCAGGGATGCCCTTCCAAGAAGCCTGTGGCCCAGTAGCAGAAGGCAGCCTCAGGAATGGTGATTTTCACATTTATAAACCTTCCTCTTGTTAGCCTGGAGTCTTCACCCAGCTAGCCTTCCATGTTTTCCCCTACTAAATTTCAGTCTTCCCCGTTAGCCTTCCTTGTTTCCCGCTGCTAGACATTGCCTGGCAGGAAACATGGCCCACAACTGATGAGGGGAAGGGGCGATCGCGGCAAGCTTTCCCGTCAATGTAAAACACGACTTTGACCTGCTCCCGATGTTTTCTGGTCCCACCACCGAATTGCCTAAGGAAAATAGGAGCATAAAATCCCACCTGTTCTGTGAAAAAAGTGCCTCCTAAATCTACCCCTGAATCACTTTGCTCTAACTTACAATTATTCACTGTTGTTCAAGACTTTCCTGATGGTAAAAACATTTCTCCATTTTCCCCACACTACTGATCTCATGAATTATCTTTACAACTCAGTTAGATCTTCCCTTAATCTTTTTTACACAAGGAAAGACAAACCTAGTCAATGCAAGCTGACGTTGTAAGTTAAGTACTTTAGTCTTGATGTTATTCCAGTAAATATAACTGCACCCGGTTTGATAATCTTTATTGTCACAGATAGGCTGACATTAACACTGCAATGAAGTTACTTTGAAAAGCCCCTAGTCGTCACATTCCAACACCTGTTCGGTACACAGTGGGAGAATCCAGAATGTCCAATTCACCTAACAGCGCGTCTTTCAGGACTTGTGGGAGGAAACCGGAGAACCCGGAGGAAACCCACGCAGACACGAGGAGAACGTGCAGACGCCGCACAGACAGTGACCTAAGCCGAGAATCGAACCTAGAACCCTGTCGCTGTGAAGCAGCAGTGCTAACTATGTACTATTGTAATATCTCCTTCCTGAGGGGAGTTGGCCTACACTGAATGCAGTACTCCAGATGGAGTACTCCAGAGGTTTATACAATTGTAGCTTTACTTCCATCCCGTTCGAGGACTGAACCTACTATGGAAATCACCTGATTTCCACTTTACAACCAATGAGCTGTAGCGGTTGCAATTTTCCAACAAGAATTCCCTGCAAACCACACTGTGAACTGGGATCAACAGATGATTGAATCTTCCTTTATTATCTTGGGGAGGGCGTGGGGGTCCTCCTCTATGGGGGAGTTTTTACTGAACTTGATTCAAATCAAATTACATTGATTGTCAGCAGTTGTCAAAATCAGCTTTTAAAGATGGATCTTAGGAAAGGCCTTATTGCTTGCTGCAAACCCCATAGGAATTCTCATGCTCTCTCGCAATAGCTGCTGAAATTCTCTGGGATTTTTTTTTTTCCCGGAGCTCTACAGCGTACGCCACGTGTCAGGACGAGGCGATGCCAAAGAAAACAAGCCGTAATCTGAGAGCTGATGCTTGTCAACATTCCCTGTTGTAAGGCAGCACTCAACACCGTGATCAAAATGAGATTCTAGATGGCCAGTGATGCCAGGAGATGCACACACACAAGGCCAGATGGAAAGCCACTGCAAACATGACCCAGCCAATGATCCGCGGCCTTTGTTGACACTTCGCCTCGGCACCTGGCAGAGCTGCTTTTCCAGGGCTGCAGGGCACCTCCAGCAATTCTCACATCTGATAAACACCAGCAGATTGGCTCTGGGATAATTTTCCAGACTCCTGAAGAGAAATAAAGGAATTCTTTCAGTGGAGCCAGGCTCCTGCTCACAGTCCCTGTTATTTTTGGCCTCCTGATCTCCAGTATGGTTCAGACCTCATTCTGTGTCATTTCAAAAAGCCTTTTTTATTTAGTTCCCTATATAGAGCCCAGCCTGTGCGAATGATTAAATTGCTGCAATTTACTATAACTCTTTGAATTTCAAGGCCCGTTAGTGCTCGGACAGATTTTTCTTTGGCCCAATGAGCAGCTTTATAATGCACTAATTCTTCAAAGAAAGAAAACATATGAAGTGGCGTTTTGGCTGCCAGTGTTTATATGTGGATACAATATAGTCCCTTGTTCCTCAGAATGGGATCGCGTTACCGGGGACGATTTACCGAGAACCTTATGGAAAAAAAACTGGACTTGCGTTCAGTTGGCTTGCAACAATAAAGATGACAAAGGTCAAGAACGTTTTGTTGAAAGAAACAAGAAGTAAAAAGCTCCATTTCCATCTGTACCTTTTCTGTATTTTCACATCCCCCATCAGCCTTGCCCCCCCCCCCCCCCCCCCCCCCCCCCCCGTCACTCACAGCGCTAAGCTACGGTCTAATTAGCATTCTCCAACACCCCTACCAGGTGAACATCCTTCACAATGTAAGAGTTGGGGGGGGGGGGGGGGGTTCATACCGTCTAATCCAAACTGTTTATGTTTGGTAGCTGCATACACAAACTCTATCCAGCAGGTGGCACTGGGTAGCAGTTGGGACTGACTTAACCTCTGTAACTACAACTTAACCTCTGCAACCCAGCTGAGATCTGTTCATCTGTTCACGAACTGTGAATCAAACCAGCAACCCTCTTGGTCTGTACAGAACATATTTAGACGCGCTTCCCAGGGATGCCATTGAGAGATCTATAGCCCCTGTTAGCCCTTAAGGAGACTCAGGGTGGCCCTAAATTCATCAACCGGCCTCCCAAAAAAACAAATAGGAGTGCCGCTTGACTAGAGGAGCACAAGTAATAAAATCCAAATCATACAAAAGAAACAGAGTTCAATAAATTAGAATTTGATAAAGATGCCAACTAAGTCACCCTGCTGTGGTTCCCACTGGTCAGGGAACCAACCCCTTCTAAACCCACAGCCATCCATATTGTTCATGAATGGAGTCAGGATTTGGATGTGGAAATGATATTTTTAATGGGGTGGGATTTAGCCAGCGCGATGCCCCCGGCACGGATTTGGGCATACCGGGTAATTAGCGGCAAAGGCCAAACTCGAGATTCGTGTCGGGCGCGAACCAGATGTAATTCACCCCAGCCCACTACCAATGACAAGTTCCGGAACACGCCCAAAAATAGCGAGCATATCATTAACACTCACTTGCATTCATTTCAAACCCATTAGTGAGATTGAAGTCGAATGCAGCGACCTCACGGCAATTGCCTGATTTCCCCAGCAAGAAATCATGTGGCCGTGGTTTAGCACCCCTTTTCAAAAACACGACGCTGGCGTGACCGAGGGGAAGTGAGGAGGTGGGTAACCATTTCCATTTTCCACCAGGTCGGGGTCTACTGGGTTCGGGTGGGTGGGGTTGAACAGCTTTGCGCCTGTGAGACCTTCAGGCCATCTGTAAATATTGTGGACACTCATAACCGGGGCAACCACTGTTGCAGCCTGTCTGTCCTTCCAAACTCTGCCTGGGCAGAGCCCTGCTGTGGTTTCTCTCCGAAAAGCCAATTTCACTCCCTTTGACTGGGAGCAGCCTCTAGCTTCACAGTTGAAGGTTATTTCAATTAAAGAATTCACCTTGTTAGTTCTCAGAGCACTTTACAATCCTCAGCTCTCAAGTGCCTCCTTGAGGGCACACATGCCTTGCCTCAGAGGATGATTAACGCACTGAATTTCAAGCAACCTTTGATGCCTAAAACAGTGTGTATGAACTCGAGGAGCATCAGCACCATAGAGGGAGCTACCAACAATAAAACACTGAGAGCAGAGCTTCAGCACTGGGGATCCTCTCACGGCCAAAGGGTAATTGTGTGGACCAGGGGAGGGCACACTAGCATGGTCTCCCTAATGTTCCCGGCACAGCTCTGGGGTCTGCGGTCTTGGGGTTTTTGATATGGCAGCGAGGGGGTGTGAGACGTCAGGGTGGGGAGGTTTGTGGGATTTGAGGATCCAATAACTGATTGTCAGTCTGGCTCCACACACCCTGAAGACCCGGCCGCTCATCTGGCTGAGGAGAAACCTGGAGTGGGAGACCAGTGATGGTCCGAGGTGCACAGGTGTTGTTGGTCATTCAATGAGATGATGGACACCATGTGCCGCAGAAGACAGTGCAGCTCCTGTACCACGTCCTCGCGGACGTCCTCGCGGACGTGGCACCCCATGGAGGAAGAGGACACCCACTCCCAGTGGCGGCGAAGGTCACTGCAGCCCTCAACCTTTTCGCCACCGATTCATTCGAGGGATCGAGCTGCATTCCTGTGCTGCATTTCACAATCTACAGCCCACAGCTGCATTCAGGACGCCACAATGCCCTGTATGCCCGGTCATCAGACTTTATCACCTTTGAACTGGACCAGCCCCACCAATGTGCCCGGGCTGCAGGGTTTGTGCTATCGTCAGGATGCCCCAGGTCCAGGTGGCAATTGATGGCACGCACGTTGTCCTACACCCACCGGGGCATCAGGGAGTACCCTTTATTAACAGGAAGGGGTTTGCCTCCCTGAATGTTCAGATTGTGCAACCACCACCTCTGTATCATGTACGTGTGTGCCCGTTACCCTGGGAGTGTGAATGACAACTACATCTCGTGCGGCACTCGCAGATCTCTGGCATATCCGAGAACCACCCCAGGTAGATAGGTTGGCTCTTGGGGGACAAGGGATACCCACTGAGGTCCTGGCTGATGACGCCATAGCGAAGGACTGAGACCGCTGCAGAGACCAATTATATTGAGGCCCATGCTGCCATTGACCAGTGCATCGGACAGCTCGGTTCTGAGCCTTGACCACTTGTGGTGCACTGCAGTACACCGCCCAGAGGGTCTCCTGCTTTGTGGTTGTCTGCTGTGCCCTCCACAACCTGGCACAGCAGCGGTGCAACATACTGGAGGAGGAGGAGGAGCGACATATGGCCTCGTCTGAGGAGGAGGATCAGGAGGGGCTGGAGTATGAGTCCGGGAACAGCCGGAGGATGGTGCTCAGACGGCGGCAAGGGTCCAACTGGCCAGGAGGACCAGGGAGGTCCTCATCATTGCCCGATTCTCGTGAGACGACGCAGTGTCCATCAGCTCAAATCCCTCCCCCATAATTTCCCTCCCCCCCATCCTTCCTTCTTCCTCCTGCTTCCCCGTTTCCCTCCTTCCTCCAATCTCCCCTCCAATCCCTCCCTCCCCTGTTTCACCCCTTCTCCCCATTTCCATCCTTCCCCCTCCCCCTCAAGCAGACCACCCCCTCCCAGCCACCCCCCCCCCCCCTCCCCCACTCCAAGGGTCTGTGAGGCCTCTGGAGCTCACTCCATCTGCCCCTCCATTCCAGGGGGTCTATCTGGGCCCTACGGGCACTCACTCCAGGGTGATGGACTTGTGTCGACACTGTTAGCGAGTCAATATATAAGGTATGAGAGTAATGATAACTCACTGTGAGGTTAGCTCTGGTGCTCCTCAGTTTATGCTAACGTTTGACTCCTGTCTTTCTGCTGACAGTGCGCTCACACCCATCTTCTGAACAGGCCTGCATTGGGGACTTTTGATCTTGAACCACTGTGCCCTTGGAGCAGGGAGCGGAGGGAAGGGAGGAAGCGGAGGACAACATGAGGAGGGGGTGCCGGCAAGCCCGCTGTGAGGGTTTATATGACAGACGCTTCACATGTATCAGGTGCAACACAGTTTAATAGTGAACATGTGACATTTCCATTCCCCCTAGCTACAGATAGTGACCCTGCCTCCCACTGCTCCCACCTCCCCCCCAGTGCCTACTCAGTGCTCCTCAATCTTCTTGATCTTTCATGGTCTACTGCCACATCATAGAATTTACAGTGCAGAAGGAGGCCACTCGGCCCATCGAGTCTGCACTGGCTCTTGGAAAGAGCACCCTACCTGAGGTCAACACCTCCACCCTATCCCCATAACCCAGTAACCCCACCCAACACTAAGGGCAATTTTGAACACTAAGGGCAATTTATCATGGCCAATCCACCTACCCTGCACATCTTTGGACAGTGGGAGGAAACCGGAGCACCCGGAGGAAACCCACGCACACACGGGGAGGATGTGCAGACTCCACACAGACATTGACCCAAGCCGGAATCGAACCTGGGACCCTGGAGCTGTGAAGCGATTGTGCTATCCACAATGCTACCGTGCTGCCCACATCTAGGTGTATCCCCAAGATAACCATCAGAGGTGGAGGCTGCTTTCCGCACCCTGTGGCCTTTGATGCCCTTGGCAGACATCCTGTGGAGGATCTTGAGCTGGTGGGCCATGGCCAACTTACCGGTGTCACTGGAGTCGCCTGTTCTGCCCGCTGACCTTGAGATGCGCTGGTGGCGGGGAAGGGGCAAGTATTCGGAAGAAATGGAGACTGTCGTTGTCTCCTTGGCGGTAGGCACCAGGTCGGCCTCCAGAGCTTCCTCCTCCCTGACAATGGCCGTAGGGCCTTGGAGGACTCCTTGGGATGGTTTGACAGACGGAGTGAGCTCCAGAGGCCTCTGAGCCATCTCGCTTTGCCAGTCCTGGCGGCTCCCCATTGTCTGCACTATGCTCCTTAATGACTGGCCCATGCAGTGCCACGGCAAAGTACCCTGTGTCTGAGACATGTCCCTCATCGACTGGGACATTGGATTTGTTTCTTGTCACGTGTACCAAGGTACAGTGAAAAGTATTTTTCTGTGAGCAGCTCAACAGATCATTAAGCACATGGGAAGGAAAGGAAATAAAAGAAAATACATAATAGGGCAATACAAAGTACTCAATGGCCATCTTGTGCCATGTGTCAAGGCCCTCAGCCCTCAGCCATGGTCCTCAAATACCGAGCCATGCCTTGGGCACTGCCACTCAAAATGCAAACGTCGTGCTCCAGGTTTCCCACTGCGGTCACCACCCTAGCAGTGTTGGCCTCGGTGCCACGCATTGTTGGCACCAACTCCTGCAATCAAAGCCTTTGGGACTTCTACAATCTGCTATGCAGTCGCTGGAAAATCGCTGACATCCCCTCCAGAATGTCACAGCTCTGGCCTATCATCTGCATCAGTTCTGGGAGAACCTTGTCCAGAGGCTCAGCATGTGACTGGGACCCAGCTGAGTCCTGAGATTCAGCAGACCTCTGACTGCTGCCCCCCTTGGATGTTCCTGCCTCCACCTGATGGCATCAGCAACAATGTGGCGCTCACCGGGTTGTGCCCCAGAAGCCTGTTCACTAATATGGCCCACTGAGGTGTGTCTCTGCACTGGTGGAATGTGGGGGTGAGTGCTGCGACGCCTTGATGGTGGTCTACTCGGAGCCCCCCTCCGAGGTGGTCTCTTGGGTGGCAAGGGGGAGGGGGGGGGGAAACGACTCTGGATGGTCAGGCCTCATCATCTTGTGAAATAATGGACATATGGTCAGTGTGAGGGAAGGATAATTTTGTCTGACATGAACTACTCACTTGAGACAGGTATCCTGGGTGAAGGGGCAGTGGATCCTCACCTCTCTGGCACAGGCCAATCTCACTGTTAGTTTCTCCTCGGTCAACCCTGCGATCTCCAGGGCCCTTTCCTCATAGGCGGCTCGGACTCAGATTTCTGGCATCCTGCCCCCCATCCTGGCCCTTTCCCGCTTATTATGGGCTACCTTCCGCTGCGGGGACAAAGAGAAGACTTTTTGAGCCACACGCCTGATGGGTCAGGGGGTTCTATAGCAAGTGGCACGTGTGGGCACTGCACCTGGATATGAAGGGCTTCTGCAGTTGGGTGCCAGGGGGTTCTGAAGAGCAAGCACGAATATTGGATGAGGGGAGTGTGCGAGGAGTCAGCCCGTGATTTAGGAATTAGTTTTAGGAATTTGAGTGGTGGCCGGTGGAACTGATGCCAGGAGCGAGGTCATAACTTACCCTTGCCACTCAGTGGAAGTCGTTGGTCTTCTTCCAACATTGGACGGCAGTCCTGCTGGCCATGCTGTCCGCACTGACAGCTGCTGCCTCCCAGGCGGTACTGCTGACCCTGTTGCTGGTCGTCTGACCCCCCTCATGAAACAGGGTGCCCCGCCTCTCATCCACAGCAGTGAGAAGCCTGGCCAGGTCTGCATCCCCAAAGCGAGGAGCAGGTCTGCGCGCTGCCATGCTTGTGTGTTGACTGAGAGTGAGTGGGGATGGAGCGTTTAAAAGCAGCTCCCCCTTGTTAGCTGCGAGACGCTGAGGTACGAGACTGGTGAATCAGACGGTGAGACAGTCGGTAATGGCGAGAAGCTTGTGAGGGTTCATTTCTGGCATTAAGTGCCATTGTAGATGGCAACTTCGGCAACATGGACATCGAGAAACACCCCGCCAATCATGCCCAAAATGACACTCAGAGATGTTTCCGTTGAATCGCGATCAATGTTTTTGTGAGGCACTTAAGATACAAATTGAGCAGAAGCCCACACCACAGTAACAAGGGAAGTGGAAATATTATTGTACTGAGGTCAGAGCTGTCAGGTGTTGGAAATGATAATCGCCTAGTTCCCGTTTACAATTTCAGACCAAATTTTAGGCATGTCAAAAATGGAAACAGCTGAACATGTCTGAATGAATTTGCAATTGTCACTCTCTCCAGTCAGAATTATACTGCTACAATGTGCACAAGATGAAAAACTCTGGCAAAAAGTGTGCAGGGATGACAGCCCTGGCCATAGCCTCACCAGCCTCAGTGAATGGCCTCATGTCCACAATGTAAATGGGCTACAGAGTGAAAGGTACAAGTCAAAATGGCAAGAATGCGGCATTCACCTTGGTTTCCCCTTTCTGGATTCACAAAGTAACGAAGTGTATTTGTATATATTCCTTTGTAATGTCCCTCAGGGTGGCCCCACACGCTCTGCAACCAATGAGCTGTAGAAGTTGCACAGTGGGGAAACACAACAGCCAATTCCGCAAACAGCAATGAGTTGAACGATTGCTTGAACACTTCCTGGTGTGGAGGCTTAAAAGGGTATTTTGGCCTGAATATCAAGGGATCTCCAGCCATTTTAAAATAGGGACTTTTCCCATCCACCTGAACAAGCGGACAGGACCTCAGTTGATGCCACAGATGCAAAAGGTTGTCACCTCTCACAGTGCAGCACTCAGTCCTGCACCTCCTGCACCTCTGCCCTCACCCCCTCTCCTTCCCCTCAGAACCAGGATAGAGTCCCACCTTGTCCTCACTTTTCACCCCACCAGCCTCCGCATTCAAAGAATCATCTTCCGCCAACTCCAGCATGGTGCCACTACCAAACACATCATTCCCTCATTCCCCATCAGCATTCTGCAGGGACCGTTCCCTCCGGGATACCCTGGTCTGCTCCTCCATAATCCCCAACACCTCACCCTCTTCCCATGGTACCTTTCCATGCAATTGCAGAAGGTTTAATACTTGCCCCATTACCTCCTCACTGCTCACCATCCCAGGTCCCAAACATTCTTTTCCCGTGCACCTCCTTCAATCTGGCCTATTGCATTTGCTGCTCCCAACGCAGTCTACTCTACATTGGAGAGACGAAACGCAGACTGGGTGACCGTTTTGCAGAACACCACCTTCGGCAAGACCGGTAGTTTCTGCAGATGGGCACAGCTGGAAAATCCCACCCATTCTGTTCCCTTCATCAAACATTCCCTGTGACTTTACCAATAAAAATCAGTGAGATAAGTCAAGTATGATGCGCCTTTAAAAATCTGCACTGCCTCTCCTCAATTAACTCAAACCTCCTCAAGTGCCCTGTTGATCATTTCTCAGATTATTGCTTTTGAAACCTTACTCGCCACTGATGTTGGCGTGTTCGTCGTAGCAACACAGTGCTGAGATCCTTGTGGCCTGAAGTTCGAAAAGCTGGGCTCTGAAATACCAAGTGCTTCAGCGCAGAGCTCTCAGCTGTTCATATAGAGCAGGATGTGCACCGTGGTCCCAAATTGTGGAATGGGCCTCTTCATGGAAGGTGGGTCACACCTGCACAGGAAAATCAGCAACACCCACTGTAAATGGTCAGCAGGTGTCAAGGGCACTCGCATGGTGGGTCAGAGATTGACCAAGAGCAGTGGGGAAACAATTTAAAACTGCTCCAAAGGGTGTTCTGTGACACCAGGGGAAAGGGAATCAATGCCACGCTCATTCCCCTTGCCTGACTGACATCTGGGCCGTTAACTTCCAAGGCCCTCGGTGATTTGTCCCACAAAAAGAATCCTTTCTGAGGGCCTCGATGGAACTCGTGCCAACTCTCAGCAGGCTAGAGTTACCTTGAGGCCTTCCCTGGGTGTAATGAGCAGAACCCCAAGAGCAGCCCAGGAACACTCCCCTTGCAGGGAAGAGAGTGACGTGAAGTGTATACCCAATATATCCACACCAGACCAAAATTCAAAATGGAAGTTAAATGATGTTAGCAAGCAGGTAGAACTGGCGCATTGCAGTCAATATACATCAACTCTCCACCCCCTCACCTGCATCGTTGGAGATGCTTAGGGGGGGGGGATTTAATCACAAGTCTTTTTTAAATTGATGATCGGTTTTGATAGAATGAGAAAAAACGATTCTTTCAAGTTGGTGGGTCAGTGATGAGAGTGAGGAAAGACGTTCCTTTGCACACAGGGTGTTGCTGCATTGAACCATTAGCCAAGAGAATGGTTGAGACAGATTACACCTTTTAAGGAAGAACTATGTAAAGTGGAAGAAAATATGGGGAAAGAGCAGGGCAGAGGAATTTGTTTCCGATCGCCCGAGTAAATAGCCAGGAGAAACTTTGTTTTATCTTCTCTGAATCTGTAAAAGGAACGAGAATGGTGACATCCCTTTTTACAGAGGTCAGTTCAAAGTACACAAGTGTCAGGACAACATCACACAGCCGCACAACAACAGAGGAATGAAAATGCTGCTGGCAGTGACGGACACCCTCCTGGGGGAGGGGTGAACTTTAACCTCATCGACCGGCTGAGGGATGTTTTATCGGTTGAGATCAAAATTGAACAGGACATTGTTCACAGGGAAAAGGAAAGATAATCAATTTACTGAGTGTTTTGTCGGCCAAAACATTTCTGTTTTCTATTAATAAAATAAAGAAACATGAGTTTTCCGAATGAGCTTTAAGTAAAGGCAATTTTTATTTGACAGATATGAATAGGGCTCTTGTCTCCTTTTAGCTCATGCAGCTTGAAGTAACTAGCTTCCTTTGCAAAACTCTTTTCCCAGCCTGATAATAAACAGTTGGGGGAAAGTACACACTGAAGGCATCTTGTACCATGGCAGACAAATGTGAATTGGTTTTATTGGGTCTGCTTAAGGCAAGGTCCAATTAGTGGATTCCTATGAAGCATTCACTTCCTGCTATTTAAAGCTCTGGTACTGGGAGAAACTAAGTTCACAATGCAGCTGATTCCACTTAAATAAATGCCAGATAACACTGAATTAGGACAGTCTTTCATGCCTTCCTTTCATCAACTATGATCAGTGTTCCTCTTGAGTTTTCCCAGAGGCGCCAAGTAAACTGCCCCACATATTGCAACATCAAGAGCGTGTGGCAATCAATGATTAGGCTCGCTGACACAGCATTCCCTGTACACAACCTCTTCTAGTGGGAATGGCGGCTAGAGTCAGCCAATCACATTACGATATCATGACAGTGCACAGATATAGGTACAAGTGCAGGTTGTACATGATCATCTGTCACCAAAATATTTGCCTATTTCAGGGGGCGGCACAATATCACAGGGGTCAGCATTGTTGCTTCACAACACCAGGGGCCCAGGTTCGATTCCCGGCTTGGGTCATGTCTGTGCGGAATCTGCATATTCTCCCTGTGTCTGTGTGGGTTTCCTCCGGGTGCTTCGGTTTCCTCCCACAAGTCCCCAAAGACATGTCGTTAGGTGAATTGGACATTCTGAATTCGCCCTGTGTACCCGAACAGGCACCGTAGTGTGGCGACTAGGGGCTTTTCACAGTAACGTCATTGCACTGTTAATGTAAGCCTACTTGTGATATTAATAAAGTTTATTATTATTATTCAGCCAGTGGCAGTCAGGTAATTCAGGCTTACAAGACAAGAGAGAGGAATACGGCAAGTACAATCCGTCAAAATCCAAATAACACACAGTACTGACTCTGCCTCAATCAAACAACAACATTGCTGACACTCCCCTCAATCAGACAACACACATTGCTGACACTCCCCTCAGGCAACACACATTGCTGACACTCCCCTCAATCATACAACACACATTGCTGACACTCCCCTCAATCAGACAACACACATTGCTGACACTCCCCTCAATCAGACAACACACATTGCTGACACTCCCCTCAATCAAACAACACACATTGCTGACACTCCCCTCAATCAAACAACACACATTGCTGACACTCCCCTCAATCAGACAACACACATTGCTGACACTCCCCTCAATCAGACAACACACATTGCTGACACTCCCCTCAATCAGACAACACACATTGCTGACACTCCCCTCAATCAAACAACACACATTGCTGACACTCCCCTCAATCAGACAACACACATTGCTAACACTCCCCTCAATCAGACAACACACATTGCTGACACTCCCCTCAATCAGACAACACACATTGCTGACACGCCCCTCAATCATACAACACACATTGCTGACACTCCCCTCAATCAAACAACACACATTGCTAACACTCCCCTCAATCAGACAACACACATTGCTGACACTGCCCTCAATCAGACAACACACATTCCTAACACTCCTCTCAATCAGACAACACACATTGCTAACACTCCCCTCAATCAGACAACACACATTGCTAACACTGCTCTCAATCAGACAACACACATTGCTAACACTGCCCTCAATCAGACAACACACATTGCTGACACTCCCCTCAATCAAACAACACACATTGCTAACACTGCCCTCAATCAGACAACACACATTGCTAACACTGCCCTCAATCAGACAACACACATTGCTAACACTGCCCTCAATCAGACAACACACATTGCTGACACTCCCCTCAATCAAACAACACACATTGCTAACACTCCCCTCAATCAGACAACACACATTGCTAACACTGCCCTCAATCAGACAACACACATTGCTAACACTGCTCTCAATCAGACAACACACATTGCTGACACTCCCCTCAATCAGACAACACACATTGCTGACACTGCCCTCAATCAGACAACACACATTGCTGACACTGCTCTCAATCAGACAACACACATTGCTGACACTCCCCTCAATCAGACAACACACATTGCCAACACTCCCCTCAATCAGACAACACACATTGCTAACACTCCCCTCAATCAGACAACACACATTGCTAACACTCCCCTCAATCAGACAACACACATTGCTAACACTCCCCTCAATCAGACAACACACATTGCTAATGTCATAATATCCACTCATGTATATCATGAGATGCAGACAGGCAGTGATTGACACACAGGATAACCAATGAACACACACACGACACAGAACAACCAATCTCCAGACAGGACACCACCACTATAAAGCCCACAGGGCATCTCCCTCTCTCACAGGACACGGCTAGGGAGATAGTCACAGTGCACAGGCCAATGAACAACAT
Source organism: Scyliorhinus canicula (assembly GCF_902713615.1). Lineage (NCBI taxonomy): Eukaryota > Metazoa > Chordata > Chondrichthyes > Carcharhiniformes > Scyliorhinidae > Scyliorhinus > Scyliorhinus canicula. The sequence goes on from NC_052157.1 coordinate 117,742,679, forward strand.
CACCATGTGGTAGAGAGCTAGTCTGGTCAATCCAGTGGGAGGTTATCAGTTAGGTTAATAGAGTGTCAACCCAGATTATGTACAGCAATCAACAGGTTCAATAAAGCAGTGTTGGACCATCTCCTGTGTCGGAAGCCTGTTTCTCGTTTTAGTGCATGCAGTTGCAGTCGATGTTAGACCAACACAGATAACACATCATGGTACCAGAGAGCTATTAACACTAATGAACCTACTTCGAGTGATTCTGCAACGACCAGCGCGCAGCCATCCAGCGGCATGAAAAAGGTCCATCCTCCTCCACAACTCCGGATCTCCGGCAACCTCGGCGCCAACTGGAAAGTCTTCAAACAGAGGTTCCTCCTGTATATCGAGGCCTCCAAGCTCGAGGCAGCATCGGATGCCCGAAAGATCGCGCTGTTCCTGTCGACTGCGGGGGACCACGCCATCCACATCTATAACTCGCTAACATTTGTCGATGGCAAAGACAAGACGAAGTTCAAGACGGTTCTGCTGAAATTCGCCAGGCATGGGATACCACTCATGGTATTGAGTGACAACGGTCCATGTTTCTACAGCCAAGAGTGGTCCGACTTTGCACGATCCTACCACTTTAGTCACATCACACCCAGTCCCCATTACCCGCAATCAAACGGAAAGGCTGAGAAAGGGGTCCATATTGTCAAGCGGTTGCTGTGCAAGGCTGCAGACTGAGCCTTGGATTTCAACCTGGCGCTATTGGCATACAGGGCAACCCCTCTGTCGACTGGTTTGTCTCTGGCGCAGTTGCTCATGAACTGAAACCTGAGGACAACTGTTTCAGCCATCCATATTCCAGACCTTGACCACCTCACGGTGCTGCAGATGGTGCAGCAATCCAGGGACCAGCAAAAGATCACGTATGATGCTCATACCCAGGATCTGCCTGCGCTGGCTCCAGACGATGTTGTTCGCGTTCAGCTGCCTGAGGGAGGTTGGTCAGCCCCAGCTGTTGTCATCAGACAGGCTGCTCCCAGGTCTTTTGTTGTCCAAATGGCTGATGTCTCCATTTTACGGCGCAACTGGAGGACGCTGCGTAAAGTTCCCTGCCCATCACCCGATCGCACTTCTCCGCATGTCATCATGCCACCTCCGGACGTCTTGCACCACGAGGCCACCGATCTGGCAGCGATCCCACCTGTCCACAAGGCCACCGAGATGGCAGCCATCCCGCCTGTCCAGGTGCCGGCGTCCCACCCTCCATCTCTGCGGCGATCGACGAGAATTCGTCGCCCACCACAAAGACTGAATCTATAGAGTTAAATCTTGTAAATTTTGTTCAGTTGCTCTGTATCTGCACTATAGACACCTTCCCATGTACATATGTTCATTCATTCCCCACTTGGACATAGTTATGCATGCATATACAGCCACGTTCCAAAATTTATTTTAAAAGGGGGAGATGTCATAATATCCACTCAAGTACATCATGAGATGCAGACAGGCAGTGATTGACACACAGGATAACCAATGAATACACACGACATAGAACAACCAATCACCAGACAGGACACCACCACTATAAAGCCCACAGGGCATTAAGGCTCTCTCTCTCTCTCTCACAGGACACGGCTAGGGAGATAGTCACAGTGCACAGGCCAATGAACAACATCACCATGTGGTAGAGAGCTAGTCTGGTCAATCCAGTGGGAGGTTATCAGTTAGGTTAATAGAGTGTCAACCCAGATTATGTACAGCAATCAACAGGTTCAATAAAACAGTGTTGGACCATCTCCTGTGTCGGAAGCCTGTTTCTCGTTTTACTGCATCCAGTTGCAGTCGATGTTAGACCAACACAGATAACACATCAGCTAACACTGCCCTCAATCAGACAACACACATTGCGAACACTGCCCTCAATCAGACAACACACATTGTGAACACTGCCCTCAATCAGACAACACACATTGTGAACACTGCCCTCAATCAGACAACACACATTGCTAACACTGCCCTCAATCAGACAACACACATTGTGAACACTGTAAGAAGTCTTACAACACCAGGTTAAAGTCCAACAGGTTTGTTTCAAACACGAGCTTTCGGAGCACGGCTCCTTCTTCAGGTGAATGGAAAGGCTTGTTCCAGAAATGTTTATATAGACACAGTCAGAGATGCCCCGGAATGCGAGCACCTGCAGGCAATCAAATCATCAAAGATGCAGAGAGAAAGGTAACTCCAGGTTAAAGAGGTGTGAATTGTCCCAAGCCAGTTCAGTCGGTAGGCCTCTGCAAGTCCAGGCTTGTTGGTGGGGGCCGAATGTAATGCGACATGAATCCCAGATCCCGGTTGAGTCCGCATCATGGCTTGTGAACACTGCCCTCAATCAGACAACACACATTGCTGACACTGCCCTCAATCAGACAACACACATTGCGAACACTGCCATCAATCAGACAACACACATTGCTAACACTCCCCTCAATCAGACAACACACATTGCTAACACTCCCCTCAATTAAGCAACACACATTGCTAACACTGCCCTCAATCAAACAACACACATTGCTGACACTCCCCTCAATCAGACAACACACATTGCTAACACTCCCCTCAATCAGACAACACACATTGCTAACACTCCCCTCAATCAGACAACACACATTGTGAACACTGCCCTCAATCAGACAACACACATTGCTGACACTGCCCTCAATCAGACAACACACATTGCGAACACTGCCATCAATCAGACAACACACATTGCTAACACTCCCCTCAATCAGACAACACACATTGCTAACACTCCCCTCAATTAAGCAACACACATTGCTAACACTGCCCTCAATCAAACAACACACATTGCTGATACTCCCCTCAATCAGACAACACACATTGCTAACACTCCCCTCAATCAGACAACACACATTGCTAACACTCCCCTCAATTAAGCAACACACATTGCTGACACTCCCCTCAGTTAGAACAACACACATTGCTAACACTGCCCTCAATTACGACGAGACAACAGTAGGATGTAATCGAGGCTTTATTACACAGAGATGTGTGGCCTCCTACAGCAGCTGACGAAATGGCTGCTGTTCGGAGAGCCCACACATTTATACTCCGCCTACTGGGCGGAACCCGCAGGCAGGGATCTACCCCCGTACCTGTAGTACAGGGGCCTTACCGTAAAACCCATATATACAGTATAATACATCAGTGGTGACTACCGTATTCACCGCCTGTTAAAAATGAGTCCAGAAGGGGTGGAGAACTATATACATACAAATTGCTTTTAAAAATCACAGAGAATGTTACAAGTTTAGGCGGTTCAGTGCCTTGATCTGTCGTCGAGAGTGACACAGTGCTGGTGGCGACTCCGGCGTTGGTTGGTCTTCGTTGACTCCGGGAGCATGTCGAAATCCTCTTCATCCCCGGGTGGGAGCAAGGGAGGACGGACTGTCCCGGAGCGGGGGCTGCGGTGGGGTGCGCCGGGGGAAGGGAGGGTGGCACCGGGGCAGAGGGGGGGGTGTGTGGGGAACCAGCTGGTGCCAGGTCCCTGACGGAGACGGTGTCTTGGCGGCCATCGGGATATGCTACATAAGCGTACTGTTGGTTGGCGTGGAGTAGCTGTACCCTCTCAACCAACAGGTCCGCCTTGTGGTGTCACACGTGTTTACTGAGGAGAACGGGTCCTGGAGCTGCCAGCCATGTTGGGAGCGAAACCCCAGAGGTGGACTTCCTGGGAAGGCAAAAAGACGTTCCTGGGGGTTTTCGTTAGTCGCGGTGCACAGGAGCAACCGAATGGTGTGAAGGGCGTCGGGGAGGACCTTCTGCCAGCTGGAGGCCGGGAGATTACGGGACCGTAGGGCCAGCTGGACGGCCCCCCAGACCATCCCGTTCTCCCGCTCCACCTGCCCGTTGCCCCTGGGGTTGTAGCTGGTCGTCCTGCTCGAGGCAATGCCCCTGTTGAGCAGAACCGGCGCAGCTCATCGCTCATAAATGAGGATCCCCGGTCGCTGTGGACGTAGGCGGGAAAACCGAACAGAGTGAAGATGGTGTTGAGGGCTTTGATGATGGTGGCAGACGTCATGTCGGGCATGGGACGGCAAAGGGGAATCAGGAATATTCGTCGACTACACTGAGAAAGTACGTGTTTCGGTCGGTGGAGGGGACGGGCCTTTTGAAGTCCACGTTGAGGCGGTCAAAGGGGCGGGAGGCCTTCACCAGGCGTGCATGGTGTGGCCGGTAGAAGTGCGGTTTGCACTCCGCGCAGTCCTGGCAGTCTCTGGTGATAACCCTGACTTCCTCGATGGAATAGGGCAGATTGCGGGCCTTTATGAAGTGATAAAAGTGGGTGACCCCTGGGTGACAGAGATCGTCGTGCAGGGTCCGGAGTCGGTCCACTTGTGCGCTGGCACATGTACCTCGGGATAGGGCATCGGGGGGCTCGTTGAACTTACCGGGGCGATACAAAATCTCGTAATTGTAGGTGGAGAGCTCAATCCTCCACCTCAAGATTTTATCGTTTTTGATCTTGTGTGTTGTTGAACATGAAGGCAACCAACCGTTGGTCAGTGAGGAGAGTGAATCTCCTGCCGGCCAGGTAATGCCTCCAATGTAGCGCAGCTTCAACGATCGCTTGGGCCTCCTTTTCAACGGAGGAGTGCCGAATTTCGGAGGCATGGAGGGTGCGGGAAAAGAATGCCACGGGCCTGCCTGCCTGGTTCAGGGTGGCGGCCAGAGCGATGTCTGATGCATCGCTCTCGACTTGGAAGGGGAGCGTCTCGTCGACCGTGTGCATCGCGGCCTTGGCGATGTCGGCCTTGATACGGTCGAAGGCCTGGTGAGTCTCGGCTGTTAGTGGGAAAACGGTGGAGTGAATGAGTGGGCGGGCCCTGTCCGCATAGTTAGGGACCCACTAGGCGTAGTATGAGAAGAACCCCAGGCATCGTTTCAGTTTCTTGGGGCAGTGGGGGAGGGGGAGTTCGATGAGGGGGCGCATGCGATCAGGGTCGGGCCCTAGGACTCTGTTCAGCACCACATAGCCGAGGATGGCTAATCGGTCCGTGTGAACACACATTTCCCCTTGTTGTCAGTGAGGTTGAGGAGAGTGGCGGTGTGGAGAAATTTGGAAAGGTTGGCGTCGTGGTCCTGCTGGTCGTGGCCGCAGATGGTGACGTTGTCCAGGTACGGGAAAGTGGCCCGCAGCCCGTACCGGTCAACCATTCGGTCCATCTCCCGTTGGAAGACTGAGACCCTGTTGGTGACGCCGAAGGGAACCCTAAGGAAATGGTAACGGCGGCCATCTGCTTCGAACGCAGTGTATGGGCGGACCGCCATATGGATGGGGAGCTGGTCCACTGTCGAGAAGACCCGGTATTGTGCAATCTGATTGACCATATCAGATATGCGTGGGAGGTTGAGCTGCGTGTACCGATTGATGGTCTGACTGTAGTCAACGACCATCCTGTTTTTCTCCCTGGTTTTCACCACTACCACATGGGCTCTCCAGGGGCTGTTGCTGGCCTCAATAATACCGTCCCGCAGCAGCCGCTGGATCTCAGACCTGATGAAGGTCCTGTCCTGGGCGCTGTACCGTCTGCTCCTGGTGGCGACGGGTTTGCAATCCGGGGTTAGGTGTGCACAAAGGGAAGGCGGGTCGACCTTTAGGGTCGCGAGGCCGCAAACAGTAAGGGGTGGTAAGGGCCCGCCAAATTTCAGGGTTAGCCTCTGGAGGTTGCACTGGAAGTCCAGGCCGAGTAGCAAGGCAGCGCAGAGGTTGGGGAGAACGTAGAGGCGGAAGCCGCTGGCCCTGGATGGTGAGGGTGGCAGTGCAGTACCCCCGGATCGCCACGGAGTGGGATCCGGAGGCCAGGGAGATTCTCTGGTTAGCGGGGTGTACCGTAAGGGAGCAGCGCCTTACCGTATCGGGGTGAATGAAGCTCTCAGTGCTCCCGGAGTCTAGAAGGCAGGATATCTCGTGCCCATCGACCTTCACCTTTGTTGAAGTGGTCGCGAGGTTGTGTGGTCAAGACTGGTCAATCGTGACCGAGGCGAGACGCAGATGGTCGGCGGCGGCTGCAGGCGATGAGCGGCCTGATGGGCAGGGGTCCTGAGGTGGGTAAGATGGCGGTGCCCACAGGCCGCACGTGTCCTGGGGTAGGCAAGATGGCGCCACCCTCGGGCCACACGTGTCCTGGGGCAGACAAGATGGCGGCGCCCATTGGTTCTGAGGCAGGCAAGATGGCGGTGCCCACGGGCCGCATGTGTTGTGAGTAGAGCAAGATGGCGGTGCCCACGGGCCGCACGTGGTCCAAGGAAGAGAAGATGGCGGTGCCCACTGGCCGCACGTGGGGGGTGCCGGGACAATAGCGGCGATTGAGCGGCCGCTAATGGGGTCCATGATGGGGTGGCCATCTGCGGGGTCCACGATACACTGGGGGGGTGAGCCGCGCCGTCAGGAGCATAGGCCTGTACGCTGCGTGAGGCGACCGTAAGCGAGAGCGCTCGTTTTTGGTCGGCGCGAGGTCAAGTGTGGCCCCTTCTAAGAGGCGCTGGCGGATGTAGTCAGACCCTATGCCCATAACGAACGCATCTCTTATCAGCAGGTTCGAATGTTCAGTGCCCGAAATGGCCTGGCAGTCAGAGTCTCTCACCAGGGCGAGCAGGGCACGCCAGAAATCTTCCACAGACTCACTGGGAAGTTGGTGCCGTGTTGATAGGAGATGCCTGTTGTAGATTTTGTTGGTCCGCTGAGCGTAATTCTCCTTCATAGCGCCATGGCTTCTGCGTAGGTCGGCACAACCTGGACGAGGGGAAAAACGTTGGAGCTCAGCCGTGTGTACAGAATCTGGAGCTTGTGCGCTTCTGGGATTGGGTCTGGTGCAGACCCGATGTATGCTTCAAAACAGGATAGCCAATGTTCAAAGTCTTTTTTGGCGGTGTCTGCTTGAGGAATGCAGCTACAGGCGATCCGGCTTGATGCGGAGGTCCATCTCTGAAAAATCTTAGTGTAATAAATTGATGCACTATCAATTGCGACAAGACGAGAGTAGAATGTAATCGAGGCTTTATTACACAGAGATGTATGGAATCCTACAGCAGCTGACGAAATGGCTGCTGTGCGGACAGCCCACACCTTTATACTCCGCCTACCGGGCGGAGCCAGCAGGTAGGGATCTACCCCCGTACCTGTAGTACAGGGGCCTTACCGTAAAACCCATATATACAATATAATACATCAGTGGTGACTAACACACACACAATCCTAACACTTCCCTCAATCAGACACCACACACTTCCCAGGAACATCTTCCTACTTAGATCTAACCTGACCTACATCCCCACGGCCTTTTTCAAAGCACTAGACGAATTAATCATGCCTTTCGTCTGAGGAGGGAAGAATGCCAGGATCCCAAAGAAAGTCTTGCAAAAAACAAAGTCCGGGGGGGGCTAGCCCTCCCAAACCTACAGTTCTACCACAGGGCAGCGACAGCCGAGCAAATAGGGGGTGGATGAAGGAGCCAGAAGCCGAGTGGGTGCACGCGGAGGAGGCCTCCTGCATGCGGACTTCTCTCCGGGCCCTCAACATGGCCGCACTCCCATCCCCACTGATAAATACTGTAGCGGGATCCCCCTTTCTAACTCCACCCAACGGGCTCATATTAGGCTTGTCGCCCCTTTGTCCAAGCCCCACCACTGCCCGGGTGATCCTCTCTCTCTTACCGGTGGACTCACAACCACCTTGCGCCTACTCCACTTGCGCAGCGCCCCCGGGAGAGAGAAGAAAGGAAAGTCTCTGCCCACCTTTATCTGGCAGTCTTTCCTGAGTGGGCGGTTTTGAGGCGCCCAGGGTACCCCTCGGTCCTAGACACCGGAATTATGGTAAGGGATATGTACTATTGTGACTTGGCCAGAGATCGTTGGTGAGGAATTGAAAACTCAAAACAGACTCCAATTGAAAGCCAAATATAGGTATTTATTAAACGTTCAAGGTCAATATCACCAAATGCTAGAAAACACCACAAAATGCCTCATGCTTTACAAAACTATGACTATGGAAGGAATACTAAACGGGCACCACGTAAAAGCTTACTTTACACAATTTTAGCAGTGTCTCAAAACTATGATAGATGCATGCAACCCCCTTTCCCCAAAAGCCTCATCCACTATAGTAATATTGGGAACTTCGCCAACTTCCAGAGGATACTCACAATCCAAATTCAAACTTAAACTGCTCAGTGGGTCTCAGGCTGCGGGCTGGAACAAATGAAAGGCAGGCACCAGGAGCACGATGATGATGAGCAGCAGCGAGGAGAGAAGAGTCACAAAAAGGAAGCCACTGCTGGCCGGTCTGACCATCCTTTTTATACACCAAGTAAAGGCTGCGGCCTTATCTGCTACTGTGATCTTCAGTCCCCATTGAAGCATACGTGGGCTTAACCTCGTTATCTTCGGTATCAGGTGGGCTTAATTGCACCCTATTGTCCCTCCGGAGGTTGCTGAATGCTATCCCATTAAGGAGATGGGTTCTATCTTCCCTCTGGGGCAGGGCCATCAGCGCCTGTATTGAAACTAACCCAGGTGCATTGTTCTTCTGCCGGTCTAGTCTGGTGATGTCACAAACTCCTTTATCTTGCAGATAAACTAATCACCGGCCTGTCTGGGTTTCTGCTGCTTGTGGATTTCGAGAGTTGCCTCTCTAAACACACACACAGGGCTAAGGCTGCTGGGAAGTTTAGTCAAAGTCCTGCAGCCCCAAACATGGCTGTTTTTTACTGCTTTAAAGTTCAAAGTCCTTTTCCCAGCTCGTAAAAGGCTCGAATCTTGCCCGGAAAACCTACAATACTCCAGCAGCCCGGTGGTGATAGCCACCCTCCAGCCCTGAAACCAACCACGGCAGTAATTTGGCCTGAACAAAATGTCGGAGAAAGTTCCCATCTGCAACAGCCATAGGTTCACACCAGCGCTGACTGACGCCACCTTCAAAAAGTGGGGACAGGATGGAAGGACACTGACAGTCAGGGACCTATATATGGATGGCAGGATCGCAACACTGGGCGAAAGGACGGAGAAATTCCAGCTGGCCAGGGGGAACGAGCTAAGGTACCTGCAACTCAAAAACTTTGTACGAAAGGAGACAAGGATGTACCCACACCAGCCACGACAGACATTACTGGAAGAGTTACTGGAAGCATCCTAGATAAAGGAAACTGTAGTGACATGTATGACCGACTGGTAGAAAGGGCCGACACCACACTGGACACAACAGGAAAGAATTGGGAGGACCCGGGGATTGAAATAGGGTGGGGACTCTGGAGCGAAGCACTGCATAGGGTCAACTCCACCTCCACAGGCGCAAGGCTCAGTCTGACGCAACTAAAAGTGGTACATAGAGCCCACTTAACAAGAACCCAAATGAGTAGGTTCTTCCCGGATGTGGAGGGCAGATGTGAACGGTACCAAGGAGGCCCGGCCAACCACGCCCACATGTTCTGGACTTGCCCCAGACTTGCGGGGTACTGTACAGCCTTCTTCGAGGCTATGTCCAAAGTGGTGGGGGTGAGGGTGGAGCCATGCCCGAAAGTGGCGGACTTCGGAGTGTCAGACCAGCCAGATCTATTCCTGGGGAGGAGGGCGGACGCCCTTGCCTTTGCCTCCCTTATCGCCCGCCGTAGAATCCTGTTCGGCTGGCGGTCAGCAGCATCACCCAAAGCTGCAGACTGGCTGTCCGACCTCAGAATCTCTCCAAATGGAGAAAATCAAATTCGCCATCTGAGGGTCAGACGACGGCTTCCACAGAACGTGGGAGCCATTCACCCAATTGTTCAGGGACCTGTTTGTGGCCAACGAACAAGCAGAAGAATAGCCAGGTAGCCAAGAATCAGAGGAAACTAGGGATAAACCCGGGTGGGGGGGTCGGGGTGGGTGGGGGGGGGGGGGGGGGGGGGCAGCTAAAACTAAAAGAAAAGAAAGGCGAACCACAGGAGAAGGGGAGGGAGGAAGGGGGAAGTGGACTCGCTGAACCAGGTTCAGGAGTTTGCAGGCCTGAGCACCGAGCAGGGATGCTCTGTCAGGCCCTACGATCTCAAATCGCAGCGTCGCTTTAAATGACTTATTGGAAACTCCAAGTTGGCATGAGCCACTGGCAGCTATGGCATTGCCATTGTAGTCAAGGAGCTGGCAGGCCGGTGGAAGAATGCTTGGTCTGACGTGGATGGTGTCGAGAACAGATCTCGAGATGAGGCTCACCGATGCGCACCCGGTGTCCAGTTTGAACTGGATGCGAGCCTTGTTGACTGTGAAGACAGCACACCACTCATTGTCGGGATCCACGCTGAGGATTGAGAGGTGCTTCACTATCTTGGAGAAAGGCAGCGCATGCTTCGTAATGATGCCCGCCCGGTATGGGGATTTGAGGCACTCAGCATCAGAATCTGTTGGGCTATCGGGGTCAGAGTCTGGCATGGCCTGCTGTATTGAACGGACGCTTCTGCGCCGTGGCTGGGATCACTGAATGCTGGGCAATGGAACAGATCTGCAAAGGGCTGCGTAGTGGCCAAGCTTGCCACACTGTAGACACCGTCGTGATTTTGACGGACATTGCCGCTTTAAATGGGCGGAGCCACAAATCGGACTCGTCATGACGCCCACGTCAGCGCGTTCCGTGCACCAACGCGCATGCGCAGTGCGATCGAACGACGTATGCACCTGTGCAGGCTGGTCGGCAGTCTCGCCGTCCCCTCGATCGTGGCCCGCATGCGCAGGGGCCCGGGAAAAGCACGCAAAATGGCCACTCTCGTCAATACTTAGGCCCTGCATTTGTGCGATGGCCTGCACCCGTTCTGCCTCGTGGGAGGTTAGCTTTGCCATTTCTGCCACCCTGATGTGGGAGTACTGATTGTTAGCATGTTCGTGGAGGATGCATGTTTCGATGGCAGTGGTGAGGGTGAGCTGCTTGACTTTCAGGAGCTGCTGCCGAAGGGAATCAGAGTGGACTCCGAAAACGATCTGATCCCGGATCATGAAATCAGTTATCGAGTCATAGTTACATGACTGCACGTGGATGCGGAGATGGGTCAAAAAGGATTGAAAAGGTTCATCCTTACCCTGAAGCCTCTGCTGGAAAACGTACCGTTCAAAGCTCTTATTCACCTCAATGTCACAGTGGCTGTCGAACTTCAGCAGGACTGTTTTAAATTTCGTCTTGTCTTCGCCTTCAGCTAATGTAAGGGATTTGTAGATGTGGATGGCGTGGTCCCCGGTTGTGGAGAGGAATAGTGCGATCTTCCTGGCGTCCGAAGCGGCCTCGAGGTCGGTGGCTTTGAGATAGAGTTGGAACTTTTGTTTGAAGATCTTCCAATTTGCACCGAGGTTGCCAGCGATGCGGAGCTGCGGAGGAGGGCAGACGTTCTCCATGTCACCGGATGGCTGTTTGCTGGTCAACGCTGATTCACTCAAGGTAGGTCTGTCAATTTTCAGCATCACTACCTGGTACCATGATGTGTTGGGCAGGCTGGGTCGATATGGACTGCATTTGATGCAGTGGAGCAAGAGACAGACTTCCAACACTTGATGAGATGCAACACGATTTTATTTAACATCTAAACTATTTTACATGTTCAACTGTGAGTTGACACTATGCTGACTTGACTGGAGAACTAATACTAGCCTGACCATACTTACTAGCTCCCAGATAGTGTTTGCACTGGCTAGCTCACGAACTCTGACTGTCTCAGAGGCTTGCTCCCGAGAGAGCGGGAAAACTGGTGCCCTCTGGCTTTATCGTGGTCGTGTCCTGTCTGGTGATTGGCTGCTCTGTTCTGTGGGCTTACTCATCATCCTGTGTGTCAATCACTGCCTGTCTGCACTCCATTATATACATAGAAGTATATTATGACACAACACTCGTCTCAATCAGACAACACACATTGCTAACACTGCCCTCGAATCGGACAACACACATTGCTAACACTCCCCTTAATCAGACAACACACATTGCTAACACTGCCCTCAATCAGACAACACACATTGCTAACACTGCCCTCAATCGGACAACACACATTGCTAACACTCCCTTCAATCAGACAATACACATTGCTGACACTCCCTTCAATCAGACAACACACATTGCTAACACTGCCCTCAATCAGACAACACACATTGCTAACACTGCCCTCAATCAGACAACACACATTGCTAACACTGCCCTCAATCAGACAACACACATTGCTAACACTGCCCTCAATCGGACAACACACATTGCTAACACTCCCTTCAATCAGACAACACACATTGCTGACACTCCCTTCAATCAGACAACACACATTGCTAACACTCCCCTCAATCAGACAACACACATTGCTAATACTGCCCTCAATCAGACAACACACATTGCTAACACTGCCCTCAATCAGACAACACACGTTGCTAATACTGCCCTCAATCAGACAACACACATTGCTAACACTCCCTTCAATCAGACAACACACATTGCTAATACTGCCCTCAATCAGACAACACACATTGCTGACACTCAACACTCGTCTCAATCACACAACACACATTGCTAACACTCTCGTCAATCAGACAACTCACATTGCTAACATTCGTCTCAATCAGACAACACACATTGCTAACACTGCCCTCAATCACACAACACACATTTCTAACACCCTCGTCAATCAGACAACTCACATTGCTAACATTCGTCTCAATCAGACAACACACATTGCTAACACTGCCCTCAATCAGACAACACACATTGCTAACACTGCCCTCAATCGGACAACACACATTGCTAACACTCCCTTCAATCAGACAATACACATTGCTGACACTCCCTTCAATCAGACAACACACATTGCTAACACTGCCCTCAATCACACAACACACATTGCTAACACTGCCCTCAATCAGACAACACACATTGCTAACACTGCCCTCAATCAGACAACACACATTGCTAACACTGCCCTCAATCACACAACACACATTTCTAACACTCTCGTCAATCAGACAACTCACATTGCTAACATTCGTCTCAATCAGACAACACACATTGCTAACACTGCCCTCAATCGGACAACACACATTTCTAACACTCCCCTTAATCAGACAACACACATTGCTGACACTCAACACTCGTCTCAATCACACAACACACATTGCTAACACTCTCGTCAATCAGACAACTCACATTGCTAACATTCGTCTCAATCAGACAACACACATTGCTAACACTGCCCTCAATCACACAACACACATTGCTAACATTCGTCTCAATCATTTATGTGATCATGAAATAGTCAAACTGAGCTGTATGCACCCAAGTCTTTGTCATTAATATTGATCATGATAAACAGAGGTCTGAATACTCTTTTCTATGAAGCCTTATATACACCTTCCTCCAGTCTGTTACAGACATGAAAAAAAGGAAATGGGACTTTTTTCCTTCCACCCATTGTTGATAATCAGAAGGTGGTTTTGAATTATATTTAAATTAGGCTGTAGCGTCTTTTCCCAACCCTCTGTTGGTGGGATCCAATTCACAAATATCTCACAGGAAATTTGTGCTCTTATGAACTCAGGAGGTTAGTTTATTCACATTAAACCTGGCAGAGAAGCGTTCACAACGTCCCACCTCACAACACACACACACATACACACATAGTAAGATAGAGAAATGAAAAATTTAGAGTTTTGGATCTTTGGATAGTAACTGTACAATAACCACAGAAATTTATGTTAATTCACAGGATTCCAATGAGGAAGTTATTCATGTAGGAACTCGAGTTCAGCTGGCTAAATACCAGATTTGTAGAGTTGTCTTCACAGTTGGTGCTGGTACAGCAAGGTGATGTTGGTACACAGAGACTGGGTCAGTTCTGCAGATGTTGGTGAGAAATTTCTCAGCTGAGAGTCTTTGAGGAGCGGGCTGGTGCTCAGCATCAAGTTCTGCTTCTTTGTGTTCACCTGTTGGATTTTAAATAACAGGCTCAGAGGAATAAAGAGATGATCACTCAAGTCATGTGATTGCAAAAAGGATACTTATCTAGTTTCTGGAACTGGCTTTGAAATAGTCAAGGGAAATTAGGGATGGGCAACAAATTCTGGCCTAGCCAATAACTCACATCCCACAAAATAATTTTAAAATTCCACCCTTTTTTCTCTTGGGATCCTGAGATGCATCCAATCCTGCCCTAGTTATTTAACAACCATCTGGCTTGAAAAAACTGGCTGGTACTATCAAAGAAGATGCTTAATTTTTGATTTTATGAATAAAAATTGGTGCTTGCAGGAGTTATTTATTCTCAAGCTATCCTCTGTTGTAACTTACTTCAGAATATTATGTAATATGGTAAATGCAATGACTCTGTGTCTCCCGTGCCAATGGAGAGTGGGCCGGAGGATCGACAGTAGCAGACTGTACCGACCTCTGTGTGCCATTCAATCAATGCTCTCTGTGGAATCAGTTAATAAGCCCGTTTAAGTTCTTGTCAGACCCGCTACAGAGTTCATCACATTGGAACTGTTGGGCTGAGTTTTAGTTCCCCAGCTTGGCATAATGATGTCAAAATGGTGTCAGTAGCTTTAGTTTCCCCATTAAACCAGTGGTGCAAGCAGCTCCATTTTAAAAGAGGCCCAAAATGGCCACCTGATTCAGACAATAACTACTGAAACCAGGGTTCCGCATCAACTAATAAGACTTTGCTTGTCATTTTAGGTAGTAACTGCCTAAGCCTTGAGTCTGCACAGCACTCACTTCATCCAGCAATGAAAGAGAAGAGGCCAAGCAAAGCTAAGCCTTGAATTACTTTTGTGGGCCAGTCATGAAGTGAGTAATTTATCGGGGTTAGGTGTGGGTGTGAGTGAGTTATTTATCGAGCAATTTTGGTTGTGTGGGTGAGAGTGACTAATAAGATGGTACATACACCGAGAGGTTCAGCTGTCTCTATTAACCTTGCGTGAAGCCTGAGGATTAAACTACAGTCTAGAAGTCACCCTCTGCTCTGTTATTTTGGATATAATTCATGTGCAAGCAAGTGACCTAATGGATAGTTGAGGACCCTTGGGTAAAATAGGGCTGGATCCGTTCAGGAAAATCAGGTCTGTATAAGGCCTAACCGGCAGTCCTTTAAGGGGCTGCTGCAGACTGACAGCATAAAGTAAACATTGTTTACCTGACTGTTAAATGGGAAGAGACACAATAAAACCACAGAATAATGCCTGAAACACCATTACCCTTCCCATCCCCTACCTCAACACCCTTGCTTCCACCCTGATGTCCCAGTTGGCCCTTCCTTAATTCTGTTCCATCCTTATTGCCTGGGTGTACTCCCTTTCCCCGAGGCCTTGAAGAAGCTGTTCCGAGCCTGCTACAGGAAGTCCTGCCAACATGCCACTCTTAGCTCAATGATCCCAGACCTGTAGAGAGTGGATGTCAGTTCTGTAGTGGGGCCCTCTGAAGGGGACATTTCACAGCAAGGACCAATCAGTCCCAGTGGAGAATGCTTCACCCTTGAATGCAATCCCTTCGTTTCCCTGATTCATCTACTTTTCAACCTGTTTAGTGAATCTGGATTCTGATCACCAGGGCATGTGTCTCTATCTTACCTCTAAATGTGTGGGTTCCATTCCCCATGTATTAAAATGAGGGTTTGACATGATCGGGAGTGGAGGATGGTGGTCAACATCCTTTCGATCCTGTAGATAGAAACCATGCCATGGCTCAACCTGGTGACACAACAAGGCAGTGTTCAACAGGTCAGGCGAACAATGACTGGATCCTCATTCGGAAAACAAACAATGCATCTAACATTGCCCACGGCACTGCAGCCTACCTTGAGGCAAATACCCCCTATTTTTAGTCTTAAACTGAAGGAGGAACAGGCAGGCATCCAGTAAGGAGCTTGTTGCCTATGAAAACATTCGGAGGGAGCAGCAAAAATGATTCCTGGAATAAATCAGTAACTCAAGGTTAGGAAAGTTGAAAAAGAGAAGGATCAAGGTGACCTTGCAGGTTATGAGGGGCACCAACAAAACCAATCCAGAGAAATTAGTTATGGTGATGAAGGTAGAAAATGGTGTTGAAAGAGGGGAATGAAGCTGATGTTCTTTGACATAAAGGATAATAATGTGTCAGAATTAAATACCAATGAATAATGTTTGAACAGGGCTGATAGAGTCATCTTAAGTGGCTAAATGGACAAAGGTAAATCCTGACTTTACGTAAAAGTTAAAATAGGTGCCAGCAAATCAGCAGCTTATTCAATAGAAATATAAACCTGGAGAGACTAAGTCTGGCTGTCATGGTTTTATATGCTCTTGCAGACTGTCACGGACCACCCCAATTGATGGGATTGGGGTTGGGGGTGGGGGCTCACTAAATGGTGGAGCCATTGGAATATAAAGAGATGCGTTATGTGAGTTTGATCTGCATCTCATATCCTTTATGTGCTTTGGAAAGGACTGGGGTGGGGGATGGGGGTGGGGGAGACAACTCTGCTGAATGTTCGCAATTAGGAATTTGACAGTAAAATTCGTAACAGTGAAACTTTAGCAGAACCATTGCTCCCAGTCCAGTCTTCATTCCGCCGTCTCAGAACAATCCCTCTCTTTCAATGAACAGCTTCCACTGTAGACTTGCAGACCTCGGAGGGATTAAGTTCCAACCACAAGAGGACAGGGTGAGAAATGTTGGGTCTAACACTGTTTCTCTCCAAACTCCCCCCTTCCTTTCTGTCCTGTTGCGCATTCCGAACACTGACAAGTGTAAATTTGCTTAAGTCGAAATCTGACTGAAGTTCATCTGTAAATTATAATGATCGGAGACTTTAATTGCGTTTGACTAATCCCATTTTTCCACAATTACTCAGAGAATTCAAGTGTGTTTCCCTTTCGGCCTCGCTTCCTGCCTACTTAGTGAACAGACTAAATCTTTTTAAAAACGTGTTTAAACGGGGTCATCACCCTTCTTGTAAATTCGGGGTATGTGTAACAAGTGCTGTACATTACTTGCACCTTGGTATCACATGATGTCATATTGATCACCAATGTGAATGAAGCACCTTGATCCATCATTTTAACAAGGACACTGAGCTATTTAGGGGCTACGAGTGACCAAAACCTCTTGCAGGTTTCCTTTTCAGAATCCATAGAATTTTTTTTTATACAGAATTTATAGTGCAGAAGGAGGCCATTTGGCCTATCAAGTCTGCACCAGCCCTTGGAAAGAGTACCCTACAGAAGCTCACACCTCCACCCTATCCCCGTGCCATGTGAGAGTATCTTTAAGAAATGGGTGTTTATAAATGGGTGTGTATATAAATATCTGTAGTGAGAGTACTGATGGAACCATCAATTCAGCGAACATGTGTAGTTGGATCTGAACAGAGGCTTTAATATACTTACAATAGAGCCAGCCTATTCGTCATTGAACTTCAGGTGAAATGGCAGGCTGGCTCTAAGGCACTGATCTTTATACATCGGTCCCAGGGGGAGGAGTCCTGGGCGGAGCCAAGGGAGGAGCCCAGTACAACTCTCGCGTACTCCCAGAGCGACTCCCCCTGGTGGTCGGATAGTGCAACTGCACTTACAATGGGTAGATAACGAACATATATACATGGAGTGATATTGGCAACTATATATAGTGTGAATCACATTCACCACAAGTACGTTTAAGAAATGGGTGTTTATTACTACGGTGATGTCAGAGAATGGGTGGGGCTGGGCTGTCTGTCAGCTTTTTACTTTCGCTTTAGGCTTTATGCTGCAGGGTGGGTTTGGTCTCATTTTAGTTTTGAAGAAGCTGAAATCACAGCAGGATGTGTGTGAATCTCTGCAAGCTTATGAGTGTTCATTTGCTGATTTCAACGTGGTAACTGCTCTCAATAGTGAATTTAAACCTGATCTTTGTGTTAAAAGGGTCTTTTGTCTTCGGAATGTTGTTTGGGAATTTATTAAGGATTAATTAGTGTTGTATTCTTTGGGGGTTGTATTTGAATTGATGGTTGCTAAGATGTTCACCATATGTTTTAAAAAGGTTAACTTGAGTTCATAGAATAAACATTGTTTTGCTTTAAAAAATACTTTTCCATTTCTGCTGCTCCGCACCTGATTGTGCTGTGTGCTCCCCATACCACAATCTATTAAAATTTATGGGTCAGGTGAACTCCATGATACACTTTGTGGTTCTCTAAACCCTGGCCCATAACACCCGTAACCCAGTAACCCCACCCCACCTTTTTGGACGCTAAGGGCAATTTAGAATGGCCAATCCACCTAACCTGCACATCTTTGGACTGTGGTAGGAAACCGGAGCACCCGGAGGAAACCCGCACAGACACGGGGAGAATGTGCAGACTCCGCACAGACAATGACCCAAGCCGGGAATCGACAAAGTTTTTCAAGTTACCATTTTAAAATCAACTGGTATTCTTGTGTTTTTCTCTCACATCGATTTCTTCTCAAAGGCACTGTTGGATTATTTTGTGACATATTTCTGGATTATTTGAAGATTTCGCCACAGAAAGGATTTGACAAAAGACTTCTAATATACTGTTTTTGAAAACATAGTGGCATCAAGGATCCCTCGTAAGGCTGGAGTCAATGGGTCTCAGTGGGAAAAATCTTAGCTGGTTGAACTCACTCCTGGCACAAAGTAAGATGGCTGTGGTTGTTGGAAGATAATCATCTCAGTTCCAGCACACACTGCAGGAGTTCCTCAGGGGAGTGTCCTTGGCCCAACCATCTTCAGCTGCTTCATCAATGACCTTCCTTCCATCGTAAAGTCAAACGCAAGGATGTTTGCTGATGATTGCGCAATATTCAGCACCATCTGTGTCTCCTCAGGTACTGAAGCAGTCCATGTCCAAATGCGGCAAGACCCGGGCAACATTCAGGCTTAGGCTGCTGAGTGGCAAGTAACATTTGTGACAGGCAATGATCATCTCCAACGAGAGATAATCTAACAATTTTCCTTTGTCATTCCATCACTGAAGCCCCCCACTAGCAACATCCTGGGGGTTACCGCTGACCAGAAACAGAACTGGACCATCCATATAAATACTGTGACTGCAAGAGCAGGACAGAGGCTGGTAATTCTGAGATGAGTAACTCACCTCCTGACTCCCTAAACACTGTCCATTATCTACAAGGGACAAGTCAGGAGTGTGATAGAATACTCTCTACTTGCTGGATGCGTGCAGCTCAAACAATACTCAAGTAGTCCAACGCCTACCAGGACAAGAAGCTAGTTTGACTGGCATCTCATCCACCAACTTTAACATTCAGAAGCAGTGTGTACCATAAGATAATAAGAAATGAGAACAGAGGGAGGCCATCAGCCCTTCGAGCCTGCTCTCTCATTTAATGAGATCATGGTTGATCTAACACTCAATAAGTCCACTTTCCTGCCTTCTCTCCTCATCTTTAATTCCCCGACTGATTAAAAACTGATTGATCTCAGCCTGGAAAATGTTCAAGGCCTCGGCCTCCACAGCTTCCTACGGTGAAGAATTCCAAAGATTCACCACTGTTTGAAAGAGGAAATTCTTCTTCAAATGCATCTAAAATGAGTACCCCCTTATTCTGCAACTATGCACTGTGGTTCTACACACTCCCATGGGTGGGAACATCCTCCCAACATTTACCCTGCCTAAACCCCTAAGAATCTTATATGTTTCAATCATATCACTTCTCATCCTTCTGAACTCCATGAACTACGGACTCAACCTGTTTAATATTTCCTCATATGGCAGTCCCTCCATACGCAAGATCATCCCAGTAAACTTCCTCTGTACTGCCTCCAATGATAATACATTGTTCCTTAAATAAGGGGGCCAAAACTGCACACAATATGCTAAATGTGGCCTCACTAGTACCTTGTATAGTTGCAGAGACACCCCTTTACTTTTATACTCTAGCCCCTTGAAATAAAAACTAGCATTCTGTTTTCCTTCCCTATTATCTTCTGAGTTTCGTGAGTAAGGACTCCCAAGTCCTTACAGCTTTCTGCACTCTCTCTCCATTTAAATAATAATCCACCTTCTCATTCTTTCTTCCAAAATAAACAGTCAATTCCTCCACCATATTTTCACTATTTCTGGGATGGTTGAAGTGTCCGTCACAGTAAAGGCCAATGCAAAATATCTATTTAACTCCTCTGCCATTTCCTCGATTCCCCATAATAACTTCACCACTTTCATTCTCAAAGGGGCCAATGCTTTTGTTTACTTCTCTCTTCCTTTTAATGTACTTGAAAAGCTTATTGTCTATTTTTATGTTCCTTGCTAGCTTTCCCTCAGTTTATTTTCTCCTGGGGCGGCGTGTGGCACAGTGGTTAGCACTGAGACTGCGGCGCTGAGGACCCGGGTTTGAATCATGTCCCTGGGTCACTGTCCGTGCGGAGTTTGCACATTCTCCCATTGTCTGCGTGGGTTTCACCCCCACAACCCAAAGACGTGCAGTTTAGGTGGATTGGCCACGCTAAATTGCCCCTTAATTGGAAAAAAATAATTGGGTACTCTAAATTTATAAAAAAACATTTATTAAAAAAAAGTTTATTTTCTCCGACCTGATTATATTTTTAGTCCATCGTTGCTGCATTCTGAATCTATCCCACTCTTCTAACCTGCCAATAACCTTTGCCAGATGATTTATTTCCGCTGTCAATTTAATACCCTTCTTAACGTCCTTGGATATCCATGGAAGGTCCTGCCTCCTCTTCGAGTCTTTTCTCCTTATTGGGATGTATTTTTTGCTGGGAGTCATGAATTATCTCCCTAAATGTCTGCCATATTCTGGCTGGCTAGCAGTCCTCCATTGTCTTCGTTGTTATTTTTTAATCCAACAGAAAAAGGAGAATTTAAAAATTGATCTTTTTTCAATAAAACACATCCTCGTAACAGTAGTATGGTACAAGATCTGGGCATTTTGTTCTGCTGCCCTCTCTGTTCGGCAGGTATAATGGCTGCCTGCAGGGAAATTTCCTTAACGTTTCACTTAAGAAATTAAGGACTTGAAAACTTAGTGACACATCTTTGGAACTCCTAAAGTTGACTGAGGAAGTTTGTGCAATTTGAAAGACTTTTTTTTGTGTGCACGTTAGATTCCGGTTCTGAGTCAGCATGGTATGGAATTGAAAAAACAGCACTAAAGATATATTTGGCGACAATGGGGAATTCAACTCCAACAAAGAGGACTGGGGTAATTATGAATGAAGATTATGTATTTGGCTGAACGCGAATAAAATAGGATGAAGTAAATATTTTCCTTAGCCTGAGGGAGCTAAATGCTTTTGACGTGGTGTCAAACCAATGCTGTCCATGAGCCCCCAGTAATGTGGATTATTCTGAAATTAATGAGCATTTGGACTCATATTACAGCACAGCTAATAATGAGATTGCATTGAGAGTTGCATTCCGTGGAAGTAAGCAGTAGAGTGTGAGACTGTTGCAGATTACAGTCTCGAATTAAAGAAACTCCCTCACCATTGTGGGTATGGCATGAACTTAGAAATCAACCTTGGAGCCATGTTTGTAGGAGGCTGAGAGAACAATAAAATCTGGTGAAGCTTTTGAGCAAGAGCAGACTTGGAAGGAGGGCTACAATGAAGCTACATCCATGGAAATGGCAAAAATAAATCTTTGCAGTTTGCGAACGAGTTCTTCTCCTGAACCTGGCAGGGGACGCCCACCGGATTTCAGTGAGATCCTGGCCATGGCAGCCAATTTCACAGTCTCAGAGACAGAAATGTAGGTGCTATAGATACCGTGGTAGCTACTGTTGTGTTATGCTTCTTCATGTAGCATAAGCTGCTTCCTTGATGTATACTCTGACAAAGTAAGGTTCAGACTTGGAGATAGATTTAATACATTTATTGAAAAGTTAACAATTCTCCTACTTGAGTTAGAATCTCCTGCTAATCTTACTATAGTAACTCAATCTAACTAACCAGTCTGCTCTAATCCATGCGGTGGGTGTGATGCTCTGATCTGCCCCTGTGTCTCTCACTAAGTATCGCCTGTGGAAAGAGAAAGAGCATGTGTGCCCTGTCCTTATATATGTGTAGCCCCCTTGCGGTAGTGTCACGTCTTGGTGTGTCTTGACTGTCCATTGGTCGTGTCCTATCTTACTGACCTATTGGTTGAATGTCTGTGTGTCATGATGTCTCTGGTGTTCCCTCTAGTGTTTATTTAGTCCTTAGTGTATTTCCATTAACCCCTTGTGTATTTACAGTGATGCATATCACCACAGCCACCAACTATTTAAATACCGCCATTTCCAGTGAAAGTGCGATACCGGTGGCAAAGTCTGTCATAACCAGACGGCATTTAGGAATAGAGGAAGCAGTAATATTTTGCGTCGCAGCCATGCAGCAAGCCGAGGTCATGGTAGATCTCAATCTAGTTCAGGAGTCTGCTAATCCTCGAATGTGCATGTGTTGAATGTGGAATTAGGTGTTGATGTTATCGAGCAGGTAGATCAATAATTTCACTCAGTCAGAGACAGCAAGAACAAATTTCAACATCCACAGTAAAAATGAAAGTCAGAGATTCACAACTCTGTTTTATAAATTTAGGGTACCCAATTCATTTTTTCCAATTAAGGGGCAATTTAGCGTGGCCAATTCACCTACTCTGCACATCTTTTGGGTTGTGAGGGTGAAACCCACGCAAACACGGGGAGAATGTGCAAACTCCACATGGACAGTGACCCAGAGCCAGGATCGAATTTGGGATCACGGCGCCGTGAGGCAGTAATGCTAACCACTGCGCCACTGTGCTGCCCTAGAAATTCACAACTTACTTTCATGATTGATACAGTTGCAACTGTGTCTGTTAACGTGGAAGTAGAGTTCAAGAAATCACAAAGTCTCATTCCAGAATGAAAACCTGGTGTGAATCGATTAGTTATTCCAAATCAGAATTGCAGTGGGTGGTGAAGTTAGTGTTAGAGTGGGATATAATGATGTCTGTTATTACTTTCCATTGGTAGTCATGGGAGGAAACAAAGTCTCCCTGATGGGGAGAAAGTTTCTGAAGAATAAGCAGTTCAACTGGGCCGACTTATTACTGTGCGGTTCAGTAAGGGTATGTCTGTCATTAGGGAAGTGCTGAAAGAGCACAAAGTGGTCTTTTAGCAAGGAGGGACCAAATGGTAAAATTAGCCATCAGTACAGTGAGGGTGGCATTGCAGCACAGTGGTTCATATTGCTGTCTCGCAGCGCCAGGGTCCCGGGTCCAAATCCAGCCTTAGGTGGCTGTGTGGAGTTTGTACTTTCTCCCCGTGTCTGTGCGGGTTTCCTCTGGGTGCTCCGGTTTCCTCCCACAGTCGAAAGATGTGCAGCTTAGGTGGAGTGGCCATGTTTAATGCACGGGGTTACAAGCATTAAAGGGGGGGAGTGGGCCTAGGTAGAGGGCTCTTTCGGAGGGTCGATACAGACTCAATGGGCCAAATGGGACTGTCAGGATTCTATAGATACAATATTAAATATTGAAAGTCAGCAGAGCATGCTAATGCAGATGTTATTTCAAAATTTCCTGTCAATATCAATTCATTTCAAACCATTGAGTTATCTGTGAATTAAACAAATGATATGCCAGTTCTGCCAGTGAAATTAGTGAAGAAACACACAAGGATGTGGTGCTCAGTAAAGTGCTCAATTGTATAATGAATGGTAACCGAAAGAGATGAAACCTTGCAGGAATATTTTACTCAGAAATGAACTAAATGTAGATCAAGGCATCTCCTGTGGGGTTTAAGAGTAGCTATTCCAGCAAGATTTAGATCGAGGAACTTTATCAAGAACATGCAGGGAAAGTCTAAATGAAAACAGTAGCAAGAAGTGATTTTGGGGATCCAAACGTAGGTAGGGATATTGAAGTGTCAATGTAAAGTTATGGGACAAGATTCCCTGACCTCCCCACAGCATGTTTCTCGGCAGTGGGAGGCAGCGGGATTTCCTAGTCCCTCTGTTGACAATGAGATTTCCCATTGAATCCATCCCTCACCTCCAGGAAACTCTTGGCAGAGGTGAGGCGTTGACGGGACTGGAAGATCATGCCAGTGTAAACAGCCGGAAGATCTCATCCATGAAGCGTGTCTTAGAAATGGAACTAATCGTTCCATGGTTAAACACAAAAAAAACGTGGGAACGGATACATCAGGAATTGTTTGAAGTGGAAGCGAGAGAGTACTTTGATTTGGTCAATAACAATAACAAGTGGAGAAATGTTGAGTTTATGTGCAATACCCACAAGTGCCAAAACTATTGAGATTTTGGGAAGTTGATTGGAATTTATGGATTTCCAGAGGTGTTGGTGTCCAATAATGACCCACGGTTTGTCAGAAGAGTTTGAAATATGTCTGAGTAGAAATGAAGTAAAACGCACTGTAATGTCACCATATCACCCAGCATTGAATGGTGCTGCAGAAAGAGGTGTACAGATTGTGAAGAGGTCTTTGCAGAACTATTTCCCAGGTGGGCCGCACGATAGCATAGTGGTTAGCACAATTGCTTCACAGCTCCAGGGTCCCAGGTTCGATTCCCAGCTTGGGTCACTGTCTGTGCAGAGTCTGCACGTTCTCCCCGTGTCTGCGTGGGTTTCCTCCGGGTGCTCCGGTTTCCTCCCACAGTCCAAAGATGTGCAGGTTAGGTGGATTGGCCATGCTAAATTGCCCTTAGTGTCCTAAATTGCCCTTAGTGTTGAGTGGGGTTACTGGGTTACAGGGATAGGGTGGAGGTGTGGGCTTGGGAAGTGTGCTCTTTCCAAGAGCCAGTGCAGACTCGATGGGCCGAGTGGCCTCCTTCTGCACTGTAAATTCTATGAAAGGCCAGGCAGCAAGTGTCTCTTCGACACAGGCCAGACATTTTCCAGTTCTCGGACAGAATAACGGCACCAGTCCACAACAGGTTGCTCACCTTATGAGTTAATATTTAAATACGCTCCTGGGACAAGGTTTAGTTTGCTTAAGCAAAGTTAAAGAAAAACAAGGAAGTAAAGATGAGTCAGGATGAATCAGACATGAAACTTTGAGAGTTCAGAAGTAGCTGATCAGAAGGTCATGGTGGAAATCCATTGAGGTGACGAGGAGAAATATGTGATTGGAGTTGTTGCAAAGCGACTAGTGACATTGACATTTTTAAAAATTTGTTTACGGGATGTGGGCGTCGCTGGTTAGGTCAGCATTTATTGCCCATCCTTATTTGCCCTTCAGAAGGTCGTGGTGAGTTGCATTCTTGAACTGCTGCAGTCCTTCAGGTGTAGGTACATCCACTGTGCTGTTAGGGAGGGAGTTCCAGGATTTTGTCCCAGCGACAGTGAAAGAACGGCGATATATTTCCAAGTTAGGGTGGTAAGTGACTTGGAAGAGAACCTCCAAGTGGGGTTTCCAGGCATCTGCTGCCCTTGTCCTTCTGGATGGTAGTGATCGTGGGTTTGGAAGGTGCAGTCAAAGGAACCTTGGTGAGTTACTGCAGTGCATCACACATATCCAGTGATTCGATCATACTTGTAGATCATTTGCTTGAGAAAGGTCATATGACAAAAGGAGAGCACGAAAGCCTACCTATAGTCCAAATTGCAAGTCAGAACGAATGTGAAGGTCACAAAGAAACTGAAAGTTTTCAGGTATTTCAGAGTTCACCAGTGCAGCAAAGTGAGCCATGGTCTTTGATGAAGAAAAATCAATTCGAGTTGCAAGCATTCAGTCTGAGTTGGCCATTAAAGCCAATGTTTTGAGTTGACATGTTCAGAAATGTTAAGAGAACAGAGTCAGACTAACGTAATGAAACCAGGCAGAGAAAGTAGCCAGGTTGGTTCATTGAAAGTATGTTGGCAGGAAGAATTACATTTACTTTCATTACTTCTTGTCCAATGGTCATATTTTTGGTAAACACATATGAAATGAAATGAAAATCGCTTATTGTCACGAGTAGGCATCAATGAAGTTACTGTGAAAAGCCCCTAGTCGCCACATTCCGGCGCCTGTCCGGGGAGGCTGGTACGGGAATCGAACTGTGCTGCTGGCCTGCTTGGTCTGCTTTATAAGCCAGCGATTTAGCCTTGTGAGCTAAACCAGCCCCTATTGGTGTTAAGGGAAAACAATTTCTTTTCACATGTAAATTACCCTGGCAGTATCAATCATGTATGTTTCGGGTTGCGATTACAATCAAAACAAACATGCAATCCAACCAGTTAAATTTTTAGGTATTAGATCCATAGAATTACTACAGCAAGGAAGGAAGCCATTCGGCACATCAAGTCTGCACTGACCCTCTGAAAGAGCACCCTACTTAGTCAATGCTGGTTTAGCCATCTTGTATTCTGGGAACTTACATACATGTACCATTTTATATTTCCAGGATGCGATGTTTCATTCAGTGCGGAGCAAGTGTGGTTGGTGGTAACACCTGAGCATTTTGTAACATCGTTGTCTGTGTTGGAGAGGTGTAAATAAAATTAGTTTAATAATGGCTGTTGCAGCTGAACATGAGTTCGAGTTTTTCGCAGTGTTTATACAACAGCCTGCAATAGTTCAAGATGGCGGCTCATCACACCTAGGCATGGGCAACACATACTGGCCTTGTTAGTGATGCTCACATCGCACGAATGAATAACACAAAAGAGATGGAAAGATAGAATCAGTAGATTGAGAGGTTTTCCAAACAGGGTGTTCTGTCGGCAGTGAGGGTCGAAAAAGACAGAAAGGCCTTGACCAAGGCTAAGGTCAGGGATGCTGGAGGGAACAGTTAAAATTGATTTTGTTTGAGTCAAGTAAGACGTTCCAATGATACAAAAGCAAAATACCCTTCCTTCACACACACACACACCCTTCTCTCATACACACACACTCTCTCTCTGCACATACACATACTCCTCTCTCATACACACTCACCCCCTCTCTCATACAAACACACACTTTCTCTCTCTCACACACACACACACTAACCCCTCTCTCACACACACCCCTCTCATATACACACACACTCTCTCTCGACACACACACACTAACCCCTCTCTCACACACACCCCTCTCATATACACACACACTCTCTCTCGACACACACACAAACTAACCCCTCTCTCACACACACTCACCCCTCTCCCTCATATACACATACCTTTCTCTCTCTCACACACACACTCACACTTCTATCTTCGTGCCCCTGAGCCGGCCTCTGTCCCGGCCTCCAAGCTGATCTGCACCTTGACCCTGAACCTGCCGCTGCCCCAGCCCCTAAGTCTATCCCTGCCTGGTCCTCAAGCCAGCCTCTGCACTGGCCCCCGAGCCGGTCTGACATCCCGCCCTGTGGCTGCGTCTACCTCACTGCGCCGTCTGCCCTCCTTCACTCTCAGCCTTGTCAGTAACTTTCAATACTGACTTTGCCACTATTTCCAGCTCGTCCAATCAGAGGCAGATTCTCAATGCTTCGGCTGCTGATAGGCCGAAAATAGCCAATGCAGCGAAAACCGTCTTCAATTGGGCAAGCTGGAAACACAGCTTTTTTCAAATATAAAACGGCCAGACCCACCACAAAACCCCAGGGTGAGTCACACGAAACCCCAGGGTTCCATAGAACCCAGTTTGGGAAATGCTGATATAAAGGAAACACTAGTGTAAAAGACACTGACCACATACTTTAATCACCGTTCAGAAATTAAATTGCCTATATTGCCTTTGTATCCATCATATTTTCTTGACATAGTGCAGAATGGCCAGAATTTTATGCTCCCCTCCCTTGTCCCGCTTTGGCGGCAGGTTCTGAAGCAGGGGCTGGGGGAAGCGTGAAATTGCATGGATGCAATTCCCTCCGGGTTCCCGCCTAGCCCAACTGGGGTGTGCAAGGCCTCAGATGAGAAGCCCACCTCTGCCTCAATTAAGGCCCTTAAGTGGCCACTTAACAGCTCTCCAAGGAGGGACTTCCCCCTGAGTGAGGAGAGGATTTGCCGCCTAATGCCAACCAATGCTTGGTAGAGCATAATATTGGACCAGGCTGCTGGAGTCAGCGGCAATGTGGCCTCAACCAACTCTTCGACCAATCCGAGCCCCCGCCATACTACAAATTCAGG
Source organism: Scyliorhinus canicula (assembly GCF_902713615.1). Taxonomy (NCBI): domain Eukaryota; kingdom Metazoa; phylum Chordata; class Chondrichthyes; order Carcharhiniformes; family Scyliorhinidae; genus Scyliorhinus; species Scyliorhinus canicula. Next base: position 117,770,737 of record NC_052157.1, read on the forward strand.
CCAATGCTTTCCCAAATAAAAGAAATGGGAGAGGCCAAAGTTACATGAACTGCGGTGGTGTCAGCGTGTTCCCTGAGGATGCCAATGACATGACGGCTGCATGTTTCACATGTAGCATGACAATTATACAGCTGAAAATGTGGACAGCGCGATGAAGCTGTCCTTGAGATCTATTAACGCCTCTTCAGCTTGTGCAAAGTACCAGCTTACTTACACAGGACCAAGTGCTGCACACAAGACAACTTTACCTTGCTGATACGACCACTATACCAGACCTGAGAATACCTGGTGATATATGGGCTCATTTACCAATCCTATGGGGAGCATAGGTCAGAGTTAGGGTTACAACCCTCTACAATCAATCCTCTGGCCCACTCTCATCTTGGTGTGGGAGCACACGGTCATTGCATATATCTTTTTTACCTGATATTCCGAGGTGAGTTATAGCAGAGGATAGATTGAGAATATAACTCTCTCTACTACTGCTGGTGTTTTGTGTGAGGTGCAGTCAAGACCCTTATCAATCTGAGGGACAAATTCCCAGCATTCAATCCAGTGTTAACATTATCATCTGAACATGTTGGACTCCATTAACTGTAAATACACTGAGAATGTGGGCCTGGAAGATGGAACTGGTGGTTTCACTGTGTAGTGTAGGGAGGGTGGTGTAACTCTTGAATCTAATTCATCTACAACTGAGCTGGGAATGCTACCTCCATAGAATCCCGACAGCGCGGAAAGAGGCCATTCGGCCCATCGAGTCTGCACTGAACCTCCGAAAATGCACCCTACCTAGGCCCACTCACTCATCCTCTCCCTATAACCCCAGTTAACCTGCAAATCTTTGGACACAAAGGGACAATTTGTCATGGCCAATCCATATAACCTTTTTGGACGGTGGGAGGAAATCAGGGCATCCGGAGGAAACCCACGGGAAGAAAGTGCAAACTCCACATAGTCACCCAAGGTCGGAATTGAACCTGGCTCCGTGGCGCTGAGGCAGCAATGCTAACCACTGTGCCACCGTGCCATGATCTGAATTAGTCCAAAAAACTCTTGAATTAGTGCATTCCTGGAACTGGCTGTTAGATTAACCTTGATATCTGAACTTTGCAAGGTTCTCATTTATAAATCATGACTCAGTTATAAATACCTCAGCCACAAGCATTTTTTGGAGGTTAGAAATCTGACTTGAAATCAGTTCAGGAATGTTGGGACGGAAGGCAGAGGGATTGGCTAACAGGAAAATATTTTGGCTGCTGAAAAATCATAAAGCTGAATTTTGAGCAGGGTAGCTCCAAGTTAGAAGCAATTAACTCCTTGGATCAAATATGTAGTTTGGGGCTGGTCAGTAATGGCCAGCTCACATTACACTGTTCTTATACTTTGTACCATCATCCAGTAAAAGCTGAAGAGAACAGTGATTAACCAGAGAATAGGATTACACTGAGATACATCAAGGGCGCCCCAATCAGACTAACACATGTGTCCAGTGAGAATACAGAATTACCTATCTACATCAAAAGACAACTTCACCAGGAGCAAACTGTTCATCGCCAATTCAAATTAAAAATGTATAGGAATCATTTAACAATTGAATAATTTTCTGACTCTCCAGCCACGTTGGCTAGCACTTGTGTATATCCGAACTTCAGTAACCCTGCACGCAATTTTCCAATCATTTCTAATTATTTTTTATAATTGACAGAATTTTGGAGCTACATTCATGCAAAATATTTCGAGTGAAGCTTGAGGAGGGAACAAGAGTTCACTTAAAGGGAAGATCCCCTCGAACAACACAAGTGTGGCACCTCATTGGCAGGTAAAATAAACCAATTTGTTTTCTAAAATTTGAGATGTTTTAGGAAGAGTAAATCCATTGTGATACTGAAGCAGGGAATAGACAGTGTCAGGATATTCCACACAGAAATGTTAGCATTTCAAAATCTATGGTCAGGTCCTTCAAGGTAGAAAGATGAGGGCTGGAAAGCAACAAAAAAGATCATGTTATATTATGTGTAAATGTGGTGTGCTCAGGAGTCAGTACATCAACAGATACTGACAAGGAAAATCCCAGATGTTCTCCTGTATATGTACTGAATTATCATAGAATTTACAGTGCAGAAGGAGGCCATTCGGCCCACCGAGTCTGCACCGGCTCTTGGAAAGAGCACCCTACCCAAGGTCAACACCTCCACCCTATCCCCATAACCCAGTAACCCCACCCAACACTAAGGGCAATTTTGGACACTAAGGGCAATTTATCATGGCCAATCCACCTAACCTGCACATCTTTGGACTGTGGGAGGAAACCGGAGCACCCGGAGGAAACCCACGCACACACGGGAAGGATGTGCAGACTCCGCACAGACAGTGACCCAAGCCGGAATCGAACCTGGGACCCTGGAGCTGTGAAGCAATTGTGCTATCCACAATGCTACCGTGCTGCCCTTTATCCTCAACAAAGTGACAGTATTAATGTGACATCAGGGGGCTCCAACTTGATATAAGGCCTCCGACACCTCCAAACCCCACTACCAGAAAGGAACGGGTCAAATCATCCAGGGTTCCTGCTGTTGATTGTTGTCTGCAGAAACTTCCTGGAATGCATGAGTGCACAATTGTTTGGTGAGGATATACTTGAGGGCACTTGACTGACACAACCTGGGTACAGGGCAGATTCTCCAGAATTACACCCGGGTTTAAGGAGTTGAATTATGAGCATAGGATACAGAAACATAGCTTCTATTTCCTTCAATTTAGAAGACTGAGTCATCATCTAATTGGGGTGCTGAAAACGATAACAGGTTTCGAGAGCACAGAAAAACTATTATGTCTACTGGGGAATCAAGAACAAAGAGACACAATCTCAGAAATGAAGCTAACCTATTCAGGAGTGAAATCAGAAAGCCCTATTTCCAGGAAACTAATGAAAACCTGGAGTTCTCTTCTGAAAGTATATTGGATCAATTGGCATTTTTTCACTGAGATCCACATACTTTTACCATGCACCATTATCAAGATATGAGGACAAAAGTCAGATAAAAGTTAAGTGAAGGTTTCGTTCCTTCTAAGGAACTCTTCTAAGGCAACAACCGCTTCTTTCAGAGCAAATTCTTGCACAGTGTGACTGTCAAATCATCTTACTCAAAGACAGCTAAATAGAGATGAAGTACAGATTTTATAGCGGAATGGTGGAACAGGTTTGAAGGGCTGAATGGTCCTCTTGTGTTCCTATTTCTTATAACTCCTTGTTGGCACTCACACAGACATTTCTTAATCGCCCAGTTAATAGAACATATAGCTTCTGCAGTGCAGAAGGAGGCCATTCAGCCCAATGATTCTGCCCCCACACTTTGAATTAGCACCACACCTAGGCTCATTCCTCCGCCCCATGCCCCTAACCCCACCTAACCTGCACATCTTTGGACAGTTGGAGGAAACCGGAGCACCCGGAGGAAACCCACGCAGACATGGGGAGAACATGCAAACTCCACACAGGCAGTCAGCCAAGGCCGGAATTGAACCTGGGTGCCTGCTGCTGTGAGGCAGCAGTGCTAACCACTGTGCCACCGTGCTCCCTTTAATAAAATGCAAGTGGCAACATGTTTAAAATAAATGTGTTGCTGCCGGCATAATTACAATGCCAATGGCAATCAGGACAATGAGACTTGCTTTTCTGTTGCTCGCATATAAAGAATGGACTGTTAACCATGGTGCCAAAAGACTTGTAGCTTGTGGAATTTGTCGACCAGTGGTGGGGAATATACGTAATCTCACGATCAATACGGTTATCCACACTTCATTCCCTCCGGGAGTGTGGTTGAGGTATGACTCAGGACTATTCATTTTCACTTTTCGTTAGCCTGTCTCAAAGTCTACATCATCTACTGTCAGTATTAATTCATTTTATTCGGAAGTCTTCAGTAATTGTCATGTACATGAGAGCTTGCTAATCTCCCATCATTAGGCGAATGAAATTGTTGGAATACCAGAGGGTTGTTTTGGCAAATCAGCAAATCATCCACTTCTCAGCTATGTATAAAATTCCATTCAATCATAAAGTCCTTCCCAAATACTTTGAGAACCAAATCAATACCAGATGCACTGAGGTGTCAGATCATGGCGTAAATCCCACCATACAAGGAGCAAAACATTATCCTCCTGATTAATCCACAGTATCCAAGAACAAATTACTTCATCTTCCAAATATTGTTGAAGAGTGCAACACTATTTCATATTTTGGCCTTCTCTTCTTATTCCTGAAATACCTCACCCTTCTATGACCCTCTTTGCTTGACTTCTCCTCTATTATCCCATTTCCCTGACCCAAATTGAAAGATCCCCCCTTTATTACCCCATCTACTTATTCTCTTTATCACCTAGTCTGACGGACTCGTGCTAATCTTCTTGACTCAATCTCTAATTCCCCTCATGCATGACTCCACCTGTATTGCCTGAACTACCTGGTTTCCACTCTATGACCCCATCTATTTGGCCGCCTTCTATTACGCATCCTTGGACAACTTGCACTTGGTAAAATAGGTAGGTTTTAAGGTGAGTAGGGGAGAAAGGTAAAGGTTTGAAGAGGTTGACCGAGGGAATTGAGGAGTTTAAGGCCCAGACTGCTTAAGGCACGGTCACTAATGATGGGGATGAAGGAAGTGAGGGATGCAGAAGAGTTGAAATGCCCATCAGCCATGATTGAATGGCGGAGTGGACTCGATGGGCCGAATGGCCTTACTTCCACTCCTATGTCTTATGGTCTTATGGTCTTAAGAGGCCATTTTGGGAGAGTGCTGAGTTCTCAAATGGTTGTTTTGCTGTAAGAGGTTACAGAGATTGGGAGGAACCAGACCATGGAGAGCAGTAAACTTAAAGGAGAGATCAAAATGAGTTATGATGGAAGATGATATCCCACTAAAACCCTCTCAAGGGCAATTAGGGATGGCAATAAATACTGGTCTCACCAGCAACACCCACTTCTCATAATGAATTAGGAAGCTTTTGGTGTATCTGTTGATTGTCTCCCTACACGTTCCTCTCTAATTTTCCAATGTAACAAAAATGCCTGCTCGCTCTCTCAGCTTTCAGTTCTGGTAAAAAGTGCACGGTCAAAATGTCACAGGTTGGATTTTGGCATAAAAATAGTGGTAAGATGCACAGCAATCGCCATTATTTATTCACAAATCAGACAGCAACTTCAAGAAGCACATAGTTATGTGGAAATTCAGATGTTGCTGTACCAGATACCCAGCTCCTCTAAAAGCTGCATAACAATGGGATCACAACATCTGCCTCATCATTCAATTGCATTAAATGGCGTAAAGTTCCATTACTTACCTCATAGATAAGAGATAGAAGTGTCAGCTGATGCATTTGGTAGGAAAAACATGGACTGACAATATAAAATAAGGGATACAATTCTTAAAGGGGTGAAGGAGCAGAACGACCTGGGTGTATGTGTGCATAGATCATTGAAAATGGCAGGACAGGTGGAGAGAGCAGTGAATAAAGCATATAGTATTCTGGGTTTTATTTATAGGGCCATAGAGCGCAAGAGCAAGGAGGTTATATTGAACATTTACAAGACACTACGGAGACGTCAGCTGGAATATTGTTCTGGGTGCTACACTATAGGAAGGATGTGATCGCACTGGAGAGAGTGCAGAAGAGGTTCACAAGAATAGTGCCGGGGATGAGTAACTTTAGTTTTGAGGACAGATTGGAGAGACTGGGACTGTTCTCCATGGAGAGAAGAAGGCTAAGAGGAGATTCGATGGTGATGTTCAAAATCACATGGAGGATGGACAGAGTAGATAGGGAGAAGCTGTTCCTGCTCGTAAAAGGATCAAGAATGAGAGGGCACAGGTTTAAAGTGATTTCCAAAAGAAGCAAATGTGATGTTAGAAAAAGCTTTGTGTGTTCGGGTGGTGCGGGTGTGGAATGTACTGCCTGGAAGTGTGGTGGAGACAGCTACAATTGAGGAATTCAAGGGGGCATTAGGTGGTTACTTGAATAGGAACAATGTTCAGGGGTGGGGGGAAAAGGCAGGGGAATGGCACTAAGTAACGATGCTCGTTTGGGGAGCCAGTGCAGAAGATTGTGGCCCCCTTCTGTGCCGTAACAATTCTGTGATTCTGCGACATAGACTAAACTTACCAAACCAAAGTGTAAGCTCTATATTCCAGTCTAAGGACCCAAAAGCAGCACCTTATTTACTACCAAACAACCTTGCTGACACTGAAAATTAACTTTCACACATGTGGAGACTTATTCCTACAGCTTTTAATTACCATTTGCAATTTACAACATAAATGAATCTTACATTTTTACTTTTTCTTTCTCTTTTATCTCTCTTAATCCAAAGTTTCTTGCCCTCTCTTTATTTCACTTTCCATACCTGATTTGTCATTGAATATACTATCCAAACTGACACGTTCTGCTTCAGACTCTGCATGGCTGAGTAACACTGCATTAATCTAATTTGCTGAGGAGTTACACAGTTGCTTGTCCTGGTCACACAGACCTCAGGTTCCTGTAGAAGGCTGCTTCACTGGTTGGCCAAAAGGTACGTGTTGTGCAAAACCCCATGAAAACTCTGTGTGTGTAAGCACAAGTCTCACAAATGGTTGGTGCCAGTGAGTCGCTGTGAACAGAAAAACCAGCACCACCATCTGTATTCTCTTTACTTCTGCAGACTGGCCTGTTGTGTGTTTACGGGATTATTTTTGATTTTTCCTCCCAGTATTTATCTTTCAGCACTTTAATCGACCTGGCAAGAGCTGTGCTGTTGGGCATAAACTTATAATATTTTCAGCCATCACCATTTCCCTCAGTTCTCTGATTTACTCACAATTTATTCCAGACGGAAGATGTGGCCCAGAGGCTGTTACTGAGATTGCATATCGGGAGTCGTAACTTGAGCAAAATAAGCTGCAAATGTACCAAAAAAACAGCCTAATGATTGTTTCCATCGAGACACTGGGGCTTCTGCAACTCTTCTGCCAAGGATATGGCAATTGAGAGAACCTTCTGGAAATTCACTCCCATGCCTTCTCATGAAAAGAGCTCTGTAGGCTGGGATTGGTCAGACTTTACTTCAGGTTCTAGTGGACAATAGGTCCACAGCTAAGGACTGCCTTGAATTTGACAGAAAGTAGCAAGTCTTACTAAACAAGATCATGAAATGGCGAGTGTGTAGATGGAAAACTGCACCTGCAGCAAGGGACTCACCGAGTTCCTGGGTCAAATTAGGTCAAATCTCACCTGTGCAGTGCGTGTCCAAAGTGAGCTTGCTAAACTGTGTCGAGTGAATTTTACTCTGTATTTAATCTGCGGCAGAGCTAAGGTGCTTGACAGGGTAGTGTTGAAGGAGCACTATTCTGTATCCAGCGCGTACTATAAATGACCGGGGACTTCCTGATGTGATGTAATGTGTTGTGTGTGCTTTACCCTATACCTGCTCTGGAGATATGAGTTGGGCACTGTGGAAGGTGTACTTGGTATCTAACCAGTGCTGTACCTGATCGAGGAGTGTTTGATGGGAAAGTGTAAAGGGAGCTATCATCTGTATGTAATCAGTGCTGTACCTAATCTGTGAGTGTTTGATCAGACAGGTATTGTACTTATAATGGAGAATGCTCATTCCCAACACTAACATTCCAAACATTAACGGGAAGAAAATGTCCAAAAATAAGGGTTTCAATAAAATGTAGAACAGGAATGTGTCATCAATGCTGGTGTTGCCGATAGTGTTGACCCTCAGTGCCAACATTTTTGAACAGAACAGTTAATAGTTCCACTGCCAGAATAAGTAAACAGAAGGTCAGGGCTGTTTTGCCAATAACCTCTCTGCACTCTTTTAATGCTCAGTCGTGATCATGATTCAAACAGGAGGAATGATTACAATCTTCACACATTTAGAATACATTTAAAACTTACACCTAATCCTAAACGATATTGCTACGATGGGAAAGGCGTTTGATTTCATGAGAATCTCGGGAACATTAAGAGAAGAGCTTTAAATCATATTCTGGGGTTTTTTTTTAATTTGGGGTTGTTTCTTCCCATTTTCTTCCCCAAAAAAGGAATTCCCCCACCCGTCCAAAGATGAACAAATGGTCATCATGGCTGTGCACATTCCAATAACTTGTGAGGTCTGAAAATGCCTTCAGAGGACACAGGACAAGTGATGGCTCCCACATATCAACAGTGATTAAACATGAGCAAAGGTGACAAGGTGGGACAGTTTGGAAGGTTTTGGGCCGACAGACTGTGGAGGATCAGGCAGAACATTGTGTATTTATGTTGTTCAGAGATTTTGCAATTTATAGGATATGTAAAATGCAATTGGCAAAGTATGCACAAATGCGCAATAGAATGAGAATGGAGGGTCCAACTGGAGGGTGCTTATTCAAATATTTCTCTTTTAAAAAAAGAGAACTCTGGCATCCTCCAGCCAAGCCTTAACAGCCTTCCTTCATCAGCAGACCCATCTTGAGGACTCTCTTGTTTACTTGCACATCATAGTGGAAGGTGGTCTGAGAAATCAGGATGTCCAGCAGATATCCATTGCCATTTCCTTTTTTAAAATAAAATTAGGGTACCCAATTAGTTTTTTCCTATTAAGGGGCAGTTTAGTGTGGCCAATTCACCTACCTTGCACATCTTTTGGATTGTGGGGGCAAAACTCACACAAACACAGGGAAAATGTGCAAACTCCACGCGGACAGTGACCCAGAGCCGGGGTCGAACCTGGGACCTCACCGCCGTGAGACAGCAGTGCTAACCCTATCCATTGCCATTTCCAATATTTGTAATAGTATGGTATCGGGTCTGTACACTGCAGTGTTGTTGAGAATGTTGCAGCACTATCTGATTAGCTATGCAGACCATCAGCAGAGGAAGTGTATCTCCCATCAATTCTCTCAGTGCTGCCAGAGGGATTGTCATCCAAACTCCATGATCCAGCCATTGCCAGCTTCAACTGGCTTAGAGGATGGTTACAGTGAGAGAGGGATTTGGTGACCCATGGCGATGCACTGTTTTAGATTCAGATCAATCAGTGCATGTGGTGAAGAGGTTCTGTCCAGGAGTGCCACATATTGATGGACTCAGCTATAACTAGCTGGTACTCATGCCAGCAGCTGATCGGGGCTATCTGCAGAGCTGGGAAAAGGCATCACTTTTGGCACCCATTAGCACATAATAAAGAATAAAACACTTCCACCGATAAAGATCTGTAGCGGAATTCTCCGTTCCTGAGACTAAGTGCTGACGGCGGGGCAGGATTCGTGGACTTCTCCGACATCAAACCGTGCGCCGCACCTGGAACGATTCAGCAACTGTTAAGGGACTAGCACCGGCGTTATGTGGAAAACAATCGATTCCGATGGGAAACAGTGCGGGATTCATCGGATTTGTGATTGACACTCAGTTGGTTGACAAGCTGTCAGCCCATACACGCAGCACTCCACACACACATACACCATCGCAGCCAACAAGATGGCAGTGAGGAGAGCGTCACCCCATTGTATGGACGCCGAGCTCGAGAACCTCCTAAACATGGTGGAGGAGAGGGGGAACCACACCGTAGCCCTTGTGACATTATAGAAATGTACAGCGTGTGAAGAGTTAATGTCATGTTACAAGTAGCCACTAGATGGAGCTAGGGACAATATTATAAAAGGCACTGACTCTTCAGCTTCTGGGAGAGAGTGGAGAGGAGACTGGAGTGAAGAGCACAGTAGAGCTATAGAGGATAGAATATAGTTACAGTTAGAGTATAGAGATAATGTTAGTGAGTGTAGTTCAATATAATCTATTTGTTTACTGTAGGAATAAGTGTTGAACTATAATTTAAATAGTAAATAAATTTAGCTTTGTTGATGAACCTAGCTTCAAGTGTCTTTGTGAACACTCCACTTTCCATCCTGAAGACAAATTCACAAAGATCACCACATGCTACCAGGAGTGGAAGGCTTTAAATTTTAAGGTACCTCACCACATGGTACCAGGAAGTGTAATCCTAGATACTAAGCAGTAAGAATAGAGAGCAAATTCAACTTACAAGAAGAAAGAAAAAAATCATCACACCGCTACACAAATTTCAGCATCAGCAAAGAAATACCGAGAGCAACATGGAAAGTCTGAAGAAACCAGAGCACTTCAAAATGTCCGGTAAACTTAGCTCGAACTGGAAAAATTTCAAGCAACAATTTGAAGTTTTTCTATCAGCCTCTGCGCTAGATTCAGCACCTGATCACAGAAAGATTGTCCTCCTTCTTAATCTGGCAGATCCACAGGCATTTGAACTGTTCAATTCTTCTGAATTCACGGACAGTGAGGACAAAAAAGTATGAACGGGTATTGGAAAAATGTGATAAACATTGCAATAAAACAAGTCAATGAGACATATGAACGATATATGTTTGCTAAAAGGCTGCAGCACAAAGGAGAATCATTTGACTCATTTGTCACTGATTTAAGGCTCCGAGCGCAATCCTGCAATTTTTCATCTGTTACAGATTCAGTGTTGTGAGACCAGATTGTGTTTGGCATTTGTGATGAGCAAATGCGAGAGCGATTATTAAGATGACCAAATTTAACGTTAGAGGAAGCCATAAACCTGTGTAAAGCCAGTGAGCAAGCCGCAAACGAGTATGCTGAGTTCCGATCGAAAGAAAAAGGCGTTAACTCTGGCAAACACGTGGTCCGTGGCACTGTTCCGAAAATAGCACGCCACACATGGCGGCAATTTTGAATGTGACATCAGCAGTGTCATAATATGCACACACTGGGGCCACTCCCGCGGTAGAAAAAATTGTCTGCCATTCGGAAAGAAGTGCTTGCGATGTAACAAACTTAATCATTTTGCCGCACAATGCAAATTTAATACAGCAGTGTTGCAAAACAACTTTAAAAAGTCGTTTCAAACAAATAAAAGGTTCACAGCATACAAAAGAAGGAGGATGAAGAAAAAAGTCATAAAGTGATTCCGATAAGCCTCTTTCACAGGACACCTTTAGAAGTGAAGCGATCACTTCCGGTGGCGGCCATGGAGGAGTAGGCCGCACGTTTGATAGCTCCCGCCTGTGACGGACTTTTGGACTTTATGGGATAAATCGATGAAGACTGAGACAGTGAAGAGAAATCCCCCTCTGGTGTATGGAGAATTGGACCTGAAGTGGCCGTGTGAGAAGATAAAGTCCTATAAGGAAGACGCGAGAAGAGCCGGTAACGCGGGAAAGCATGGGGGAGAGCAAGGGCCGCGGGGAGACGGCACAGTAGTCGACGGGGCAGATGGTGGGGTTCTTTGAAGCTGAAGAAGGACACGCTGGACCAGATTAAGGCTTTGATTGATCAAGTTGTGCCGAATCAAGACACCCACGGGAGAGCAATCCAGGAGGTGGAGAAAAAAGTGTCCGAGTACATAACCCTGCTGGAGACCAAGGTGGAGATGATGAACGACTGCCAGAAAAGAATGCAGGAGAAGCTGGAGGACCTGGAGAAAAGGTCCAGGAGGCAGAATTTTAGAATTGCCGGCCTCCCTGAAGGCAGTGAGGGATAGGATGCGAGGACTTATGTGACAGACATGTTGGAAAAGTTGATGGGGGCTGAAGCGTTCCCTCGGCCCCTGGAAGTGGATAGACCACACAGAGCCCTCGCGAAGTAGCCCCGAGTGAACGAGCCGGCGAAGGCGATGGTGGTACACTTTTCCCGATTCCTGATCAAGGAACACGTTCTGCGGTGGGCCAAGAGCGAACAAAGCAGCAAGTGGGAGAATTGTGAGCTGCGCATTTATCAGGACCTGGGTGTGGATCTGGCCAAGAGGCGAGCTGGATTTAATCGGGCAAAAACGGCCCTCTTTCAGAAGGGGGTGAAGTTTGGGATGCTGTACCCAGCCCGTCTGTGGGTCACACATGAGGACCGTGACTTCTACTTCGAAACACCAGACGAAGTATGGACTTTTATTAAAGAAAAGAGGCTTGAAGTTAAAACTCACCACTATTCTTAGAATTCCCCCTATACCAAAAAAAAGGTTGATATTCTAAATGGTGAACAGGGATTCTCACTCCCTGACTCCAATGCAGGCTTCTGTGGGTGCTATTCAGGTCAAACTATCTTTTCAAGTTATCCCCCGGTATAACCCATACCTTCACCGAAGAATTTTACCTACTTACCCCTTAATAGCATTGATGTCCTGGGTCCTGCGTTATTAAGGAAGTGAAGTAAGCTAATAACCACTTTTTCAGGTTAAGTTATTTTTATTATTATATTTTTTCTTTTAAAAGCTGCAAACACTTTCTTTACAGAAAGGAAAAAAGATCTTGCTTCTGGCTGCTGGTTGCTTCAGGCCCACCTTGGCAATCGATCTTCTTAAAATCTGGTCTTCTTGAGTTGTATTCGCTGGTGAACTCGGTTGCTGTGTCCTGTTCTTCCCATGCACCGAGCTGTGAGAGCTGGCTCTGCTAGCTATCTCTAAGCTGACTCTGACTTCTGTTTAAATTCTAGTCTTCCTTAGATGTATAACTGTTTAAACTCGGCTGCTTGCCTTGTCTTTCCCATGATCGAGCTCTCTCTCTCTCTCTCTCTGAGTTCTCCTCCCCTTCTCTCCTGTTGCTGTTGCTGTTGCTTCTGCTCCCTGGGTTTATATTCTCTTTCTAAGAGTTATTAAGTTTTAACGACTTTATTGTAAATGGGCTTGTTTCACTTTGATAGTTTAAAAGTATCTTTGATGTAAACATCTTACTACAACTAATTATTCATTTTGGGCATATCGTCTCCTCTCAGATCTGATTTAAAAATGCTTTGGTTTCAATAGTTAACTTTTATTTCTGTGATTCCGAATCGTTTAATTTTCCAATTGTCCCCAGCTCATAACTTTGCCTTTGATTTTGACTTAAATTATGTTTCTCGTAGACAGGTCGTCTCCAATTTTCTTTTAATTGTCTTGATGTTAGTAGAATTTTACTCTTTAAAATTGACACCAAATTCGACTGGGCATCTTCCATACTTTCCAGCTGTTTACTAAGAGAGTTTATTTCAATTAAGGTGTGAAACTTTGCTTTTAGCTGTATGCTAAAATTTAACTTGGTTATGACTTGAAAGACTTGCCTGTTTTAAACATTCGTCACTTAATGCAATTGAAGCTCTCATCCATGCTTTTTCAGATGCTTCCTGAGATAGTTACATTCCATGAAGGTGTGAGCCATTGTTTTAGCTTACCACATGAAACCGGTGTGTTTGCTAAGCCTGTTTGTGAGCAAGAATCTGCATTTTACAACCCTGCTCTTTGAAGCTGCTATGAAACTTTTGTGGGATCTTTCCCTGTACCCTCTCAAACCAGATATTGCCAGACTTCCATGTTTCAAATGACACATTTTTCTGTATTTTCAAGAATAGGCTGGAAGCAAATTAAAAGACACTGAAGCCTTGGAGAAGTATTGTGGCGGCAATTAGTTGTGCTGAGCTGTATACGTATAAGTAGTGCTATGTGTAATAAAGGGCTGTTTGGGTGGCTAAGGTAACTTTGTCTTGCAGGGAGCTGGTTAGAGAGGGGGATGGTCTTTGGGACTGGTTCAGTTTTTGGGTGTTTTTTTTCCAAAGTGGCTGTTTCTTCACTGTTTTTTTCCTGATGTTTGTTTACAGGAGAATGTGATGCTTTTAATATGTTTGTCCAAGTGGGGGAAGAGGGGAGAGAACAATGGGGAGACAGACTGCTTGGTGCCAGAGGCGGCCGCTATCAAGCCAGTGTGGGTCAGCTGACTCTCGGAAGCGCAATGGGGGGTGAGCAGGTGTTAAGCTAGAGCTTGACTTGGGGGGTTGGGTTTCTAGTGTTGTTGCTTGGGGGGGAGCAAGACAGGAGGGAGCTGATTTGCTGACAGGGGAGGAACTGTTACTCGGGGCAAATGGGAGGTCGGGAATGGCGAGTGCCCGAGGGGGGGCTCAAGGAGGTGGAGGGCGCGAGCGAGAGGCTGGCCTAAAAAGGGTGATGGCTAGTCAGCAGGGGCGAGGGGGGGGCTGGAAACCCCCCAACCATGCTGATTACGTGGAACGTCAGAGGGCTGAATGGGCCGGTGAAAAGGGATCATGTGTTTGCGCATTTGAGGGGGCTGAAGGCGGACGTGGCAATGCTACAAGAGACAGACCTAAAGGTTACAGACCAGACGAGATTGAGAAAGGGGGTGGGTTAGCCAAGTATTCCACTCAGGAGCGGACTCAAAGACCAGGGGGGTAGCGATCTTGATCAACAAACGAGTGGCATTCGAGGCAGGGAGAATCGTGTCAGACAAGGGGGGTAGGTACATAATGGAGAGTGGGAAGCTGGAGGGGGTGCGGGTGGTACTCGTGAACATATATACTCTGAACTGGGACGATGTGGAATTTATGAGGCGGGTTTTAGGTAAGATCCCAGACTTAAAGTCACATAACCTGATCATAGGAGGAGACTTTAACACAGTCATTGATCCGGAATTGGACCGGTCAAAATCCAGGACAGGGAGGAGGCCGGCTGTGGCAAAGGAATTGAAGGAGTTTATGGAACAGATGGGCGGAGTAGACCCATGGAGCCTTGCACGGCAAAGGGCGAAGGAGTTTTCCTTTTTCTCACATGTCCACAAGGCATACTCTTGCATCAACGTTTTTGTTCTGAGCAGGGCGCTAATACCGAAGGTGGTGGATACTAAGTACTCGGCAATCACAGTGTCGGATCATGCCCCACATTGGGTGGATCTACGGGTTAGTGTGGAGGGCAACGCCCGCTGTGGAGACTGGATGTGGGGTTGCTAGCGGACGAAACAATCTGTGGGCGGATGGACTTAACAAGTCCAAACAGAACTAGCTGGAAACAAATGATCCAGGGAGATCTCCGCAGCAACAGTTTGGGAAGCTCTGAAGGCAGTGGTCAGAGGGGAATTAATCTCGATACAGGCCCACTGAGAAAAGGCGGAACGGGCTGTGATGGATAGGTTAGTGGAGGAGATACTCCAGGTGGACAGGAGATACTCGGAGGCCGCAGACGCGGGGCTACTGAGGGAGCGGCGGAGGTTACAGGTGGGGTTTCGGCTGCTGACCACAGGGAAAGCGGTGGAACAGTTGAGGAAGGCAAGGGGGTGCGATTTATGAGTACGGGGAAAAGGCAAGTAGAATGGTGGTGCACCAGCTCAGGAAAAGGGAGGTGGCCAGGGAGATAAATTAAAGAGTAGAGGCGGGAATGCTGTACTGGACCCAGCGGGGGTGAACGAGGTGTTTAAGGACTTCTATAGTAAATTATATGAGTCGGAACCCCCGGTTTAGGTGGAGGGGATGAGGCAGTTTTTAGCTCAGTTGAGGTTTCCGAGGGTAGAGGAGGACCTGGTGGAGGGGCTGGGAGCCGCAGTTGAGATTGAGGAAATAATTGAGGGGCTGGAGGGCATGCAGTCTGGCAAGGCCCCGGGGCCTGACGGCTACCCAGTGGAATTCTATAAGACGTTTTCAGAGATATTGAGCCCACTGCTGGTGAGGACATTTAATGAAGCAAGATAGAAGGGAGTCCTCCCCCCAACAATGTCGCAGACCTCGATTGCATTGATACTGAAATGGGAGAAGGATCCAGAGCAATGCGGGTCATACAGGTCAATTTCTCTACTGGATGTGGGCGCCAAATTGCTGGCTAAGATGCAGGCCACAAGGATAGAGGATTGTGTCCTGGGGGTGATAGGGCATGACCAGACGGGATTTGTAAAGGGCAGGCAACTCAAGGCCAATGTTCGAAGGCTTTTGAATGTTGCTCTTATGGTGCTCTCAGAAGGAGAGGAGGTGGAGGTGGTGGTAGCGATGGATGCGGAGAAGGCTTTCGATCGGGTGAAGTGGAATTACCTATGGGAGGTGCTCGGAAGGCTTGGGTTTGGTGAGGGCTTTATTGACTGGGTGCGGTTGCTCTATCAGGCACCAGTAGCGAGTGTGCATATGAATTGGCTGAGGTTGGGGTATTTTAAGCTACACCGAGGGACGAGCACGGGTGCCCCCTCTCCCCGTTACTGTTTGCTCTGGCCATAGAGCCATTGGCCATGGAGTTAAGAGCCTGTAGGAACTGGAAAGGGCTGGTTCGAGGGTGGTGGAACACCGGGTCTCGCCTTACGCAGATGACCTGCTCTCGTATATTTCAGATGCGTTGGAGGGGATGGGGGAAGTAATGCGAATCTTGGGTGAATTTGGCAATGTTTCGGGGTATAAATTGAACATGGGGAAAAGTGAGATGTTCGCGGTCCAGGCAAGACAGGAGAAGCAACTGGGAGAGCTTCCGCTTAGAATGGTAGGGAAGAGCTTTCGGTGTCTGGGAATCCAGGTGGCCTGGGAATGGGAGGCACTGCACAAGTTAAACCTATCCCGGCTGGTAGAACAAATTCAAGGGGACTTTAAGAGATGGGACATGCTCCCGCTATCACTGGCGGGGAGGGTACAGACTGTGAAAATAACGGTCCTCCCCAGATTTCTGTTTATCATTCAGTGCCTCCCCAAAGGCATTTTTCAAGCAGGTGAATAAGGTTATTCTGGGTTTTGTGTGGGCGAGTAAAACCCCGCGAGTGAAGAAAGTGTTGCTGGAGCGCAGTCGGGGGGAGGGTGGGTTGGCGCTGCCGAACTTCTGCAATTACTACTGGGCGGCTAATATAGCCATGATTAGGAAGTGGGTGGTGGGGGAGGAGTCGGTGTGGGAGCAGATGGAGGCGGCTCATGCAAAGACACCGCTTTGGGAGCACTGATAACGGCACCTCTTCCGTTCTCGCCGGCCCGATACTCCACAAGTCCGGTGGTGGTGGCGGCTCTGAGAATCTGGGGGCAATGGAGGAGATTTAAGAGAGTAGAGGGAGCATCTCGATTTATAATAATCATTGGTTTGTACCGGGTAGGCTAGGTGGTGGGTTCCGGAGATCGCAAAAGGCAGGAATTAGAACATAGAACATAGAACATTACAGCGCAGTACAGGCCCTTTGGCCCTCGATGTTGCGCCGACCTGTGAAACCAATCTAAAGCCCATCTACACTATTCCATTATCATCCATATGTTTATCCAATGACCATTTAAATGCCCTTAATGTTGGCGAGTCCACTACTGTTGCAGGCAGGGCATTCCACGCCCTCACTACTCTCTGAGTAAAGAACCTACCTCTGACATCTGTCCTATATCTATCTCCCCTCAATTTAAAGCTATGCCCCCTCATGCTAGCCATCACCATCCGAGCAAAAAGGCTCTCACTATCCACCCTATCTAATCCTCTGATCATCTTGTATGCCTCAATTAAGTCACCTCTTAACCTTCTTCTCTCTAACGAAAACAGCCTTAAGTCCCTCAGCCTTTCCTCATAAGATCTTCCCTCCATACCAGGCAACATCCTGGTAAATCTCCTTTGCACCCTTTCCAATGCTTCCACATCCTTCCCATAATGCGGCGACCAGAACTGCAATCAATACTCCAAATGTGGCCGCGCCAGCGTTTCGTACAGCTGCAACATGACCTCATGGCTTCGAAACTCAATCCCTCTACCAATAAAAGCTAACACACCGTATGCATTCTTAACAACCCTATCAGCCTGGGTGGAAACTTTCAGGGATCTATGTTCATGGACACCGAGATCTCTCTGCTCATCCACACTATCAAGAATCTTATCATTAGCCCAGTACTCTGTATTCCTGTTACTCCTTCCAAAATGATTCACCTCACACTTTTCTGCATTGAACTCCATTTGCCACCTCTCAGCCCAGCTCTGCAGCTTATCTATGTCCCTCTGTAGCCTGCAACATCCTTCTGCACTCTCCACAACTCCACTGACTTTGGTGTCATCTGCAAATTTCCTCACGTATACTTCTACGCCCTCCTCCAGGTCATTTATAAAAATGACAAACAGCAGTGGCCCCAAAACAGATCCTTGTGGTACACCACTAGTAACTGAACTCCAGGCTGAACATTTCCCATCAACCACCACCCTCTGTCTTCTTACAGCTGGCCAATTTCTGATCCAAACTGCTAAATCACCCTGAATCCCATGCCTCTGTATTTTCTGCAATAGCCTATCGTGGGAAACCTTATCAAATGCTTTACTGAAATCTACATACACCACATCAACTCCTTTACCCTCGTCTACCTGTTTGGTCACCTTCTCAAAGAACTCAATAAGGTTTGTGAAGCACGACCTACCCTTCACAAAACCGTGTTGACTATCCCTAATCAAATTATTCATTTCTAAATGATTATAAATCCTATCTCTTATAAATCTTTCCAAGACTTTGCCCACAACAGAAGTATGGCTCACTGGTCTATAGTTACCGAGGTCGTCTCTACTCCCCTTCTTGAACAAGGGGACATTTGCTATCCTCCAGTCTTCTGGCACTATTCCTGTAGACAATGACGACATAAAGATCAAAGCCAAAGGCTCAGCAATCTCCTCCCTGGCTTCCCAGAGAATTCTAGGATAAATCCCATCCGGCCCAGAGGATTTACCTATTTTCACACTTTCCAGAATTGCTAACACCTCCTCCTTATGAACCTCAAGGCCTTCTAGTCTAGTAGCCTGTATCTCAGTATTCTCCTTGACAACATTTTCTTTTTCCTGTGTGAATACTGACAAAAAATAATCATTTAGCATCTCTCCTATCTCCTCGGACTCCATGCACAACTTCCCACTACTGTCCTTGATTGGCCCTACTCTTACCCTAGTCATTCTTTTATTCCTGTCATACCTATAAAAAGCTTTAGGGTTATTCTTGACCCTACCTGCCAAAGACTTCTCATGTCCCCTCCTGGCTCTTCTTAGCTCTCTCTTTAGGTCCTTCCTAGCTAACTAGTAACTCTTGAGCGCCCTAATTGAACCTTCACATCTCATCTTTACATAAGCCTCCTTCTTCCTCTTGACAAGTGATTCAACTACTTTAGTAAACCACGGTTCCCTCGCTCGACCACTTCATCACTGCCTGACAGGTACATACTTATCAAGGACACGCAGTAGCTGTTCCTTGAACGAGCTCCACATTTCAATTGTGCCCATCCCCTGCAGTTTCCTTCCCCATCCTATGCATCCTAAGTCTTGCCTCGTCGTATCATAATTGCCTTTCCCCCAGCTATAACTCTTGCCCTGCGGTATATACCTATCCCTTTCCATCACTAAAGTAAACGTAACCGAATTGTGATCACTATCACCAAATCTAACACCTGTCCTGGTTCATTACCCAGTACCAAATCCAATGTGGCCTCGCCTCTTGTTGGCCTATCTGCATACTGTGTCAGGAAACCCTCCCGCACAAATTGGACAAAAACGGACCCATCTAAAGTACTCGAACTATAGCGTTTCCAGTCAAAATTTGGGAAGTTAAAGTACCCCATAACAACTACCCTGTTACTTTCGATCCTACCCAGAATCCTCTTTGCAATCCTTTCCTCTACATCTCTGGAACTTTTCGGAGGCCTATAGAAAACTCTCAACAGGGTGACCTCTCCTTTCCTGTTTCTAACCTCAGCCCATACTACCTCAGTAGACGAGTCCTCATCAAACGTCCTTTCTGTCACTGTAATACTGTCCTTGACTAACAATGCCACCCCTCCCCCTCTTCTTTTACCACCTTCCCTGAGCTTTCTGAAATATCTAAACCCCGGAACCTGTAACAACCATTCCTGTCCCTGCTCTATCCAAGTCTCTGAAATAGCCACAACATCGAAGTCCTAGGTACCAACCCATGCTGCAAGTTCACCCACCTTATTCCGGATGCTCCTGGCGTTGAAGTAGACACACTTTAAACCACCTTCCTGCCTGCCGGTACACTCCTGCAACCTTGAAACCTTACTCATGACCTCACTACTCTCAACATCCTGTATACTGGAGCTACAATTCGGGTTCCCAATCCTCTGCTGAATTAGTTTAAACCCTCACGAAGAGCATTAGCAAATCTCCCCCCCCAGGATTTTGGTACCCCTCTGGTACAGGTGTAGACCATCCCGTTTGTAGAGGTCCCACCTACCCCAGACTGAGCCCCAATTATCCAGGTATCTGAAACTCTCCCTCCTGCACCATCCCTGTAGCCACGTGTTCAACTGCTCTCTCTCTCCCTTTTCCTCATCTCGCTAGCACGTGGCACGGGTAACAACCCGGAGATAATAACTCTGTCTGTTCTAGCTCTAAGATTCCACCCTAGCTCCCTGAATTCCTGCCTCACATCCCTATCCCTTTTTCTACCTATTTCGTTGGTGCCTATGTGGACCACGACTTGGGGCTGCTCCCCCTCCCCCTTAAGAATCCCGAAAACACGATCTGAGACATCACGGACCCTGGCGCCTGGGAGGCAACACACCAACCGCGAGTCTCTCTCGTTCCCACAGAATCGCCTATCTATCCCCCTAACTATGGAGTCTCCAATGACTAATGCTCTACTTCTCTCCCCACTTCCCTTCTGAGCAATAGGGACAGACTCTGGGTCAGAGACCTGTAGTCCATGGCTTCCTCCCAGCCCCTCTCACCGTCACCCATCTATCTTTATTCTTCGGAGTAACTACATCCCTGAAGCTTCTATCTATGACCACCTCTGCCTCCCGAAAGATCCGAAGTTCATTCAACTCCAGCTCCAGTTCCCTAACGCGGTTTCTGAGGAGCTGGAGATGGGTGCACTTCCCATGTGGAGGAACTCAAAGCCCCTGAGTGTAGAGACCTGGGTTACAGACATGGCTGGGTTTCTCAGTCTCGAGAAGATAAAGTTCGCCTGAAGAAGGTCAATGGTCGGGTTCACCCGTTCATCGACTTGTCAGCAGTTGCAGTATTCCAAGGAGGGGTTGGGGGAGAGAGGGTCGGATTGTTGTTTTATGGTTGGGGTGTGTGAAGATTGGGATGGGGGGGGGGGTGGAATGTTTATTATGCCATGTTGATGTCATTGTTAATGTTATTTTTATAAACATTTTCAAATACCTTAATAAACATATTTTTTTTTAAAGTGAAGCGATAATGAAAGTTAATGAAATGCTGATAAACAAATTATGCAACTTTCCGATGTGAATAAGAATTGGACTGAAACATTAACTGTAAATGGAGCAGAAGTGCAGTTCAGATTGGACACAGGCGCACACGCAAATCTGATAACAGAATCAGATTTGAAAAAAGTAGACAACCTTCCAAAACTTAAAAAAACGAATTGTAGATTAACTGACTACAATGGCAACGAAATAGCAACAAAAGGTTCCTGCTGCCTGATGGTGCAAAATGGTGACATTAGGATTCCACTTGACTTTGAGATTGTGGATGCCACAAAGTCTTCAATTAATGGAGTGGATGCATGTATCCAGTTAAAGTTAGTTCAGAGAATTCACAGCCAAATCTTTAAGTGGTTTGCTGAATGATAAGATAGGAACTATTTTGAGCAATTTCAAGCATGTTTTTAATGTAATGGGAACATTGCCATTCACCTACAGCATCAAGTTAAAAGATAGTGTTAAACCTGTCATTCATGACCCAGACGAGTGCCAGCACCACTGAGAGATTGTCTTAAGGATGAACTAGATAGGATGCAACGGGACAGCGTGGTGGCGCAGTGGTTAGCATTGCAGCCTCACGGTGCCGAGGTACCAAGTTCGATCCCGGCTCTGGGTCACTGTCCATGTGGAGTTTGCACATTCTCCCCGTGTTTGCGTGGTTTTCACCCCCACAACCCAAAGATGTGCAAGGTAGGTGGATTGGCCACACTAAATTGTTCCTTAATTGGAAACATGAATTGGGTACACTAAATTTATTTTAAAAAAGATAGGATGCAGCAAAATGACATCATCTCAAAAGTGACTGAGCCAACGGTATGGGGTGGCACAGTAGCACAGTGGTTAGCACTGTTGCTCCACAGCGCCAGAGTCCCAGTTTGATTCCTGGCTTGGGTCACTGTCTGTGCGGAGTCTGCACGTTCTCCCCGTGTCTGCGTGGGTTTCCTCCAGGTTCTCCGGTTTCCTCTCACACATCCCAAAAGACGTGCTTGTTAGGTGAATTGGACATTCTGAATTCTCCCTCAGTGTACCCGAACAGGCGCGGAGTGTGGCGACTAGAGGATTTTCACAGTATCCTCATTGCAGTGTAATGTAAGCCTACTTGTGACACTAATAAAGATTATTATTATTATGCATCACGGAGGGGGTTGTAGGCGGCGGGGGGTGGGGGGGGTGGCCTGGTGGGGTGGGTGGGTGGGGGAATGTGGGAGTGGGATGTGTTGTCCGTGCCCCTGGCCAGTCCCCATCCTGTCCCAAGTCAGTGAACCTGGAGGCGATCAGAGCGTCCCATGCGCGCCCTGGTGCACACATTGTGTGGCCCCCTCTGCCTGTCCGGGCCCCATGTCCATTAGTGCCTCTACCTGTCCGTAGGATCCTCTTTCTCTCTGTCGTGCCCTCTACCTCTTTGTTAGTACCTCTACTCTGTATGGCCCTGTATCCGCCATAGGGCCCTCGACTTCTCCATAGGGCCCTCTATCGCTCTGTCAGGACTGCTATCTTTCTGTCAGTGCTTCTACTTCTCCATAGGTCCTTCTACTGGGCCCTCTATCTCTCCATTAAGGGCCCTCTACCTCTCCATAGAATCCCTCCAGTGCAGAAGGCCCATCGAGTCTGCACCGACACTCAGAAAGAGGACTCCATCCAGGCCCACACCCTATCCCTGAACCCCACATAACCTTTTGGACACTAAGAGACAATTTAGCATGGCCAATCCACCTAACCTGCATATCTTTTGACTGTGGGAGAAAACCGGAGCATTCGGAGGAAACCCATGCATGCATGGGGAGAACGTGCAAGCTCCACACAGACAGACAACCAAGACAATTGAACCAGGATCTCTGAGCTGCGAGGCAGCAGTGCTAACCACTGTGTCATGTGCCGCTTCATATGGCCCTCTACTTCTCCATAGGGCCCTCTACCTCTCCATTGGGCCCTCTATCTCCCTGTTGGGGCCTTTATATCACTGTTGGGCCCTCTATCCCTCTGTGGGCCTAATTATAATTCTGTATATGTGGGCAGGTTTTGAGGTGGTTAAAATCTCACAAAGTATCTTCTTTCTCCATGAACACTTTATTTTCCCAACATTCCTTCTGTACTTGGTGAAATTAATAAAGTTATAACTTCAGCTTTATTTTTCAATTGTTTTTTTGTTGTTACTAACTATGCTTGGTACATAGGGCAAAGCTTCATCTCCATATTATTCATATGTAATCCTTGCCTCTGAGTGGGGTGAGCTACTGAACTATGGGAATTGGATTCAGGCTACACCTGTAGGCATGAGCATGTACTTTTCAGGAGGAGTTACTGATTAACAATCAAGGACAGGAACCCTGGGTGACCTTTGTCTCCCATAACACAGATACCCAAACCTACTCTATTGCTTCAACAACTGCGCCAGCCACATTCAGGCAATTCAACAAGAACAAAACGTGAACCATTGTTGGTTTGTACACCTCAGAACCAAACTGAACAAAGTCAATGAGTCAAGTGATAGCTCATATTTATTGGTCCTGGATTTTGAGGAATTTTCTATTTCATAGAATTTCATAGAATTTACAGTGCAGAAGGAGGCCATTCGGCCCGTCGAGTCTGCACCGGCTCTTGGAAAGAGCACCCTACCTCCAACCTATCCCCATAACCCCATAACCCAGTAACCCCACCGAACATTAAGGGTAATTTGGACACTAAGGGCAATTTAGCATGGCCAATCCACCTAACCTGCACATCTTTGGACTGTGGGAGGAAACCGGAGCACCCGGAGGAAACCCACGCACACACGGGGAGGACGTGCAGACTCCACACAGACAGTGACCCAGCCGGGAATCGAACCTGGGACCCTGGAGCTGTGAAGCATTTGTGCTAACCACTATGCTACCGTGCTGCCCTTGCTGTTGCTTTATTGGAAGTGCAAAATAAATCCCAATCACTGGGCAGGACTCTCCGTTGGCCGACGCCCAAATCAGGAAAGGCGATTGGGCAGAGAATCAGTCGTGAGGCCAAAATAGGATGCCATGCTCCGGTGCCTCGATAGCAGAGTCGATGCATTCTGCTCTACACATACAGTAAACGCCGTCCACATAGCGAGCAGAGGGGTGATGTGCTGGAGGCGAAGGATGAATGCCAGGCCTCATCCGACGAGGCGGACACGGAGGAGGGTGAGAATGGGCAGGATGTGGAGCCCGGGCAGGCACAGGAAGCCACACAATGTGTGCGCCAGTGCCGGCACGCACGGGACGTTCTGATTACCTCCAGGTTGACCAACTAGGTGGCCTGGCCAATGGTACGGACATTCCATCCCACCCCCATACCCTACCTGGGCCGACCACTCCCTCCCGTCAACACTGCCCATGCGCCACACTCCCCTCTCCCTCACCCTTGCAACCCATATGGGGTGCGAGCCGTGGGTTGGCAGTAACAGCAGGCCTGGTCCATGGGATGGAGAAGGATGACGATCCGCTCTGCGATGAGCTCTGGTGCTCCACATCATTTGAATTCTTCTGACTCCTGCCCACGGTAGCACTTTTCACCATCCACCTGGGTGGCCCCTGTATGCAAGCTCGCCATTTCATCACATGGTCCCATCAAAACCCTGGGATGGCGGAGGTGTGGATGTTGGGGGAGTGAGGGGGGTGGTGGGGGATGGGGATAGGACATCAGCACAGTGAACGCTGGCTGAAATGGGGTCCCTGGTCCAAACCCACCCCCACCCCCCAACCATCTCCCTCCCTCCCCAGTGTCCTCTCTGCAGGCAACGCAGCCCATCCCTCGCATCCATCTGACAGAGCACCGAGGCTGTCCGTGTCCTTTTCCAAGCTACTATCCGCTTGGGGTTGAAGCTGTGGTTGGGGGTGGGTGAGGGGATACCAGAAGGGTCCGCCTCATCACCACAAAATCCTGCAAAATGCAGGTTGGGGTGGTGTTGGAGGGAGGAGGGGGGGGAGTGGTGTTGGGGTGGTGGTTGTGGAGGGTGTGTGTGGAGGTGGTGTGGGAGTGGTATGGGTGGGTGGGGGGTGTGAGGGTGGTGTGGAGTAGTCAGGGGACGTGGGGGTGTGGGTGGAGAGGGGTAGGGCTGGTGGTGGTGACACACTTGCCATGGCCTCATCCGACGACACGGACGCGGAGGAGGGTGAGAATGGGCAGGGTCTGGAGCCCGGGCAGGCTCAGGAAGCCACACAATGTGTGCGCCAGGGTCAGCACGCACAGGACGTTCTGATTACCTCCAGGTTGACCAACTAGGGGGCCTGGCCAATGGCACGGACATTCCATCCCACCCCCCATGGCGAACCACAACTCAGTGGAGTCTCACTTGCTCGCCCGATGCCGAGCTCCACCTCGGCGACCGCCCTCTCTCCGGGCCCACCAACCAGGTCCAGTCCCACTACTTCACTACGGTGCTGGCCTGCAAGTCCAGCGGTCCCCCTCCAGTCTTTTCTCTCTCCCTGCAGTTATGGGCCGGTTCTGAAAACGCAAAATGTCAGACAGTTGGACACATGCAGCCCAGGGGGTGGGTAGCTGGTGGCCTCTATGGCCAGGGAGCGGTTACCGGTATGGATGCTGGCATGTGGTGCAGGGTAGGGAGCGCTTGCCCTCCCCATGGAGGTGTGTGGCTGGTGCCAGAGGCACAGTGCTTCTCACACACCCTGGCCGCCCTGAGGAGTTTGTGTGGCTTTTCGGGGAACGGCTGACCAGTCCTGGCGGTGGGGCCCACGGCACTCACGTCATCCGCCGCCTGCGCCCAGGCCCAGTGTATGCTGGCGGCTGGAAACCTCATTCCCACCCCGGAGTACAGGTTAGCCCGCTCTCCTCCACGGCATCCATCAGGGTCTCAAGCTCAGCGTCCAAGAAGCAGTGTGCTGCTCTCCGTGCTGCCATTTTGTTGGCTGGGATGAGCGTGTGTGGGGAGTGGAGTGTTAAAATGCAGCCTCAGCTTGTCAGCCTCTCGAGTTTCAATCCCAACCCCGGCGTATCCGGCACTGGTTCTCATTGGAATCGATCGTGTTCCAAGTGGCGGCAATACTGGCCCATTAACGCTTGATGAATTGCTCCAGGAGCGGGGCCAATTTTGCTGTCGTCGGGGTCCACCGATTCTGTCCCGGGGTCAGCACTCTGAAACACAGATCCCTCCATTAGGTTTCTTATGCTTGTCTGGTAAAGGTGGAGAAGAAAATCTGAGGACATTCAGTTCAACTCTATGATTTACCGATTGAAACTCAATTGGCACTTGTTCACTAAATAAATCTTTTAACTGATTGGCAAACAGCACAGTAATCATTTAGCCTGCACTCCTGGAGGCCACTGTAATCTGGCATCGGCTCTGCAGCATTCTCCTCTGTGGTAGAACCCAGGACGCAGGACAGATGATCTACTTCATTCAGATGAACAAGAGTGCAACTCATTGCCGCTTTCAGCCTGTGCTTTTTCCTCTGGGCTAATTTCTGAACTTACTGGTTTCCCACCCTCCCCTCAGCCAGGCTGCAACATGGAGAAAAAAGAGTGGTGAGAAGGTTGGGGGGGCGGGGAGGGTTCTAATAAAATAAGACGACAAATGGGGCTTTCATAATCGGCTGGTAAAATCATTGTGAGCTTGCATCTCACTGGTACACTGGTTAAAAAAAAGCATGAGCTGTGATAACAAGTCAGCCAGGCCACGTGGCAGTCCACACTTCCTGGATCAGGATTACTTCTATTTTTTAATTAATTTTGGGTACCGAATTAATTTTTTCCAATTAAGGGGCAATTTAGCGTGGGCAATCCACCTATCCTGCACATGTTTGGGTTGTGGGGGCGAAACCCACACAAACACGGGGAGAATGTGCAAGCTCCACACGGACAGTGACCCAGAGCCGGGATCGAACTTGGGATCTTGGCGCCGTAAGGCAGCAGTGCTAACTAATGCACCACCGTGCTGCTCTAGGATTACTTCTGATCAATGTTAGTGACTTACTTTCTGTAGGGAAAGGTCAGATTACCCTAGCAGCCAATTAACCCATCAACACTCTGAAGTGCAAAACTGGAAGGTGGCTGGTATTTATTGAACCAATACACATTGGCGAATGGGTGGACTGGGGTGGGCAGGTTACAGGATAGTTGAAGGAATGATTCTCAATGTTGATTTTAAGGAATAACTATCAAGGTTGAATAGAGGGAGCTATCCTCTACATTCGGGGCTGACATATTTGACCTTTGAGTCTTCAACGCTGACATCATGTGCCAAGGCTGGAAGAACATCCATTGTCAGCATATGGGATTGATACATGATCCCATCTGCCTGAGCTGGATTTGATCCCAGGTAAAGGGAGAGCTTGCTGCACCACCCATTCCCAGGGGAGGTCTTGCTTCCACTGTGTTTGGCATGTGCTGCAATGTCAACTCTGCTGTTGCCAGCGTGATGTTGGCTCTGTCAGGCCCCCTTCCAGCCATAGCGAGCAACCTCTCCTCTGTAACCGTGGTTGCTAATGGCCGTGAATTACGCTGCAGCAGATGTTGTGCTGTGAAATTTTTGCTGTTCTTGCCCTAGTTATCTGTCAAATGATTAGAAATCATTCACTCTGATGGTTCAAACTAGTTAGAGAAAGGAGTCCCAAGTTCAATCTCTTGTACTGATCACAGCCAGCCTTCGGGAGAGGGGAAATTGGCCAGGACACCTATTCTTTGGCAAGTGCTAATTGATGTAGATATGATTGTAGCCATTGGCCATTCAGCCCATTGATTCTGTGCAGACTTGTTTGAAGAACAATCAAGTTGGACCCACTCCCTTGCTCTTTCCTCATATCTTGCAATGGTTTTCTTTCAAGTACTAATCCATTTGCCTTGTGAAGGCTACTATTGAATGTCTATCCATTACCGTGCAGGCACCCCATTCCAAACTCCAGTTTATGAACCATAAATTCAAGTTAACACTCAACTTGCCTATTTGATTATCCTTTGTGGTTCTCCCAACTTCAGATCATGATATACAGTACCAAGATTTAACCTAGTCTCTTGGGCAAATTTCACAATAACGCTGTACTGGTCAGCTGCTTTCAATAATGATTGTCGGATCTATTAGTGCAATCCTATTTGCCACACTTCAACAGAACTTCAGAATGTCTTTGAAGAATTATCTTTGTCCTCCGCTGGAACACTGGCCATTTGGGAGTCAAGAGAATGGGACCTGATGGGGGAGATGCTTTTTAGCTTTCCGGATTGTGCAGGAGCTCCACCTGACTGCTTTCGGAGCTGGCCTCAAGAGGGACACAAGCATTTGTTTGATGATTCCTTCCACTGAATCTTATGTGTCGCTGATACACAGTCCAGGTCTCACTGCAGTACAGCAGTGTGGTGCTCTGTGCACTAGGACTTTTACTGACTTGTGGAGATCTTTGTTGTCAAACACCCATGGCTATGGTTTGTAGGAGGCTGAGCTGGCACAGCTAACCCAGTATTGGATCTCCTTAGCAAAGGTAGCCTATTGAGAGGGGTAGCTGCCAGGATGTGAGGAGTGCTCCACATATTACAAAGTCTCTCCTTCAACATCTATTCGATGTGAAGTATTTGATTGATGAGCTCTGGGTTGCTATGAGTTTTGTTTTGCCAACATTCAAGGACAGGCCGAGTCTCTTGTTCACAAATTTGAAGAGATTGAGAGTGGCTTGTAAATCTAGTGCAGAGTGGGCAATGATACTGCAGTCATCTGCAAACTGTACATCATATATGTCCGTGGTGGTCAGATTAGTTTCGGCATGGAGGTAACTGAGGTTAAAGAGATTTCCATCTGTGCGGTATTTAATACTCACACCAGAGGCCAGTTGATCTTTGATGAGGTAAGCAGCCATGGCCAGGTAGACTGTAAATATAATGGAGGTTATCGCACAGCCGAGTTTCATTCCAGTCTAGATTTTGAAGGTTTCTACAATCTGACATTAAAAGATTGTAGCGTGACATTACTAAAAGGAAGCGTGTCATGCAATCCAGGTGTCTTCAAGCTTTGTGTCCTCATATATATGTTCTCATGTGCCTGGTTTCAATAAAGTAACCCACAACGTTTTATCCAATCCCCTGTGAGTGCCTGGTGCCTGGATATTGTTATAACACACACAACATGATGTGCAAAAGTGGGTCCTTCTAAGCGCACACTGTTCAGCCTGGTAGCAAGGTTCAGTACCAGTAAGAAATGGTGAACAGTCTTAGATCATGCTACACGGAATGAGGTGCTCTTCAATGTTTTGGGCAAACTGCAACAAAGCAGTAGCAACAAGAGATTGTTGAAACCATAGTGCTGGTGATTGCGCAGAGAAGCTTTGAAGACACAGTGCCAGGTAAGTGATTTGATTGATTTGATTTGATTTATTGTCACATGTACCGAAGTACAGTATTTTTCTGCGGCCGAGGGAACGTACACAGTACGTACATAGTAGACAAAAGAATAATCAACAGAGAACATTGACAATGGTACATCAACAAACAGTGATTGGTTACAGTGCGGAACAAGGGGCCAAACAAAGCAAACAAAGCAAATACATGAGCAGGAGCAGCATAGGGCGTCATGAATAGTGTTCTTACAGCGAACAGATCAGTCCGAGGGGGAGTCGTTGAGGAGTCTTATAGCTGTGGGGACGAAGCTGTTCCTATGTCTGGATGTGCGAGTCTGCCTGATGGAAGGATCTGAAAGAATGCAGTGTCTGGGTGGGAGGGGTCTCTGATAATGCTGGTTGCCTTCCTGAGGCAGCGGGAGGTGTAGACAGAATCAATGTGGGGGGTGGCAAGCTTGTGTGATGCATTGGACTGAGTTCATCATACTCTGCAGTTTATTGCGATCTTGGGCCGAGCAGTTGCCATACCAGGCTGTGATTCAGCCGGATAGGATGCTCTCTATCGCACGTCTGTAGAAGTTTGTGAGAGTCGATGCAGACATAACAAATTTCTTTAGCTCAAGTAAAGAGTTAGTAAGCAGACAGATCCCTCAGGGTGAGATTGCAGTGCGCACAGCCTGTCAGTCCAGTGAGTGGAACAGTGTGTCGGGAGGACCAGCACCAGGTTAGCTCAGTCGGGGAAAGTGAGTGACTGGGTGTGGGCCGAAGCGATAGGGAGCAAGGGACGTGTCCAACAAAAACAAAAAAAACATCAGAAAAATTGTGCCAGAGTTTAGAATGGAGCTTTGGAAAAGGCTATGAAAGCAGCAATAGAGATACTCATCACGCCTTCTCTAGAAGATGGAAGGTTACAGAAGACATTATCAAAATGTCCAAAAAAAAATCCCCAGTTTGGATTGGGACGCAGCTGACCTACTATCCAAATTCAGAATGCTTTTTTAAATTTAGAGTACCCAATTATGTTTTTCCCATTAAGGGACAATTTAGCATGGCCAATCCACCCACCCTGCACATATTTTGTGGGTTGTGGGGGTAAGAACCACGCAGACACAGGCAGACCTGGAGTCGGATTGAATCGGGGTCCTCTGCGCCATGAGGCAGCAGTGCTAACCACTGCGCCACCGTGCTGCCCTCAGATTCAGAATGTTTAACCAGTGTACAGAGCTGTGGTTTCTTGATTCACATATTGTGAACCAGACTAGCAAGCCATAAAAATTCTCCTAGCAATTGGGAATCAAGGTGTACACAAGTTAAACATGTTTGTATTAACAGTAGAAGAGTTATGGGTTACATTGGAAGAACACTAGAACACCCAAACTCAGCAAGTCATGCGGAAGGTGTGGTCTTCTGCATGCACCAAGGATATGCCCAGCTTTTCCTCAATTCTGCAAGTCATGTGGCATAAAGGGCCATTGGCAGCGGCAGTGCACTAGAGCAAAGGATGATGCGGCTACAAAGAGCCATGCACTGATCCAAACAGACCTTAAACAATAGGTCCTGTCAAACAATAAGAATGACTGTCCCACATCCCATCAGAAACATATACAGGAGGTGATTGACAAACCAGAAAATAATGATGATGTGCACAGCGAGACAATGAGTGGTGAACACATGCTTCACACCACCGATCTTGTGGAAAACATAGATGCCATCACACCATCTGAGTTGTTTGCCAAAATTAAAATTATCTGCCCTAAGAAATTTGGTAACTGCTTGTTATTGGTCAAGATTGACACTGCCAATATACTACCCCTGCAAAGTTAAAGTTTAGAAGAAATGTATCCACAGACTTGGAAGGCCATGGTCAAATCTACCACTGTGAAACTTTCAGCGTGCAATGGTTCACTAATTCCATGTGCAGTGTCCGTAGCTCTTGGGCGAATTCTCCGCCTCGCTGCACCCGTTTTCTGGTGTGGCGCGCCGGCACTTAACCAGAACCCGAATGAAAAGCTTCTTCCCGGAAGTGGAGGATAAATGTGAATGGTCCCAGGGAGGCTTGGCCAACCACACCCAAATGTTCTGGGCCTGCTCCAGGCTTGTTGGGTTCTGGGCGGCCTTCTTCGAGGCCATGTCCAAGGTTGTAGGGGTGAGGGTGGAGCTTAATACCAAGGAATTGCCAAAAGTTCCACTCTTCATTCAAAGGTTTTGATTATGGCTCATGAGGTTTGATGGCACATCAAAATACATCCAGGGTAAGCCCCAGACCACAGCTGATGCCTTGTCTCACAAATATGTTTGAGAAACCAGCATAGAACAATTTACAGTTTGCTGAGGATGTGGAGTCGTGTGTCCCCTTGTCTACTAAGGCCCGAGCAGCTACCACCCAGAAACTAGAAGAAATTCAGTGAGCCTAGAAAGTTGATGCTGAGTGTGCACTGACATGGCAGTACTGTGTTACTGAATGGCCTGTGTATCCTCCTAGCAATTGTATTCTGAAGCAGTGCTTTGAATAGCAGCGTCACCTTCACCTCATGGATGACCTATTAGTCTTGCAATAACCAAATTGTTATTCCCAGGATTCTCGGGTTAGACATTCTCCAATGGTAACACCAGGCACACCTGGATATCACCGAATGCAGGGTCAGGGCCCACAATTCTGTCTCATGGCCAGACATCTCCAAAGCTATTCGAGACATGAATCTCCAATTGTGCTACTTGTGCCATCCATGGACAAGACAACAAGGAGCCACTGATGGCGTCTTCCTTCCCATCCCAACCATGGGAGCACCTCAGAATGGACCTTTTTGTCTTCAAAGATAAAGCCTTTCTTACCATCGTGGATTATTCCTCTCAGTGGGTCGAGGTCAAACGGTTGTACAGGCCCATCTCGCTGGTAGTTAGTGCCATGCTCAGGTAAATGTTTGCCATGCATGACTTCACCGATTTGGTTGTGTATGACTGCTTCACAGACACACATGGCTTCATCCACATCATCAGCTTGCCAACGTACCCATGGATAAATGGTGAGACTAAAAGTAAGCTTCATTCTGTTAAATGTGTGGTTGCGTGGCCCCTTTAAGGGGTGATAATTCATGCACCCCATGGCAGAGATAGAGCCTATGGGACACAGCGCACAGACGTTAGCCTAGCAGGAGTTTTCCCAGCCACCCTAGCCATTGGGGCTTGATCAAATTGACCAGGAGTTGTGGGAACAAGACCTATGTATTAGTTCTGCTGTCCAGTGTATACAGTTTGCCTTAGTTCAATAGTCCTCAGTACCGGGGCCCCGCAAGGCTGCGTACTTACTTACTGAAGAGCTGGTCATTGACTTCAGGTAGCAAAGTACTGTACACACCCCTGTCAGCATCAACGGGGCCGAGGTGGAGATGGTTAGCAGTTTCAAATTCTTAGGGGTGCACATCCCCAAAAATCTGTCCTGGTCCACCCACGTCGACACTACCACCAAGAAAGCATAACAGCGCCTATACGTCCTCAGGAAACTAAGGAAATTCGGCATGTCCCCATTAACCCTCACCAACTTTTACAGATGCACCATAGAAAGCATCCTACCTGGCTGCATCACAGCCTGATATGGCAACTGCTCGGCCCAGGACCGCAAGAAACTTCAGAGAGTTGTGAACACAGCCCAGTCCATCACATGAACCTGCCTCCCATCCATTGACTCCATTTACACCTCCCGCTACCTGGGGAAAGCGGGCTGCATAATCAAAGACCCTTCCCACCCGGCTTACTCACTATTCCAACTTCTTCTATCGGGCAGGAGATACAGAAGTCTGAGAACTCACATGAACAGACTCAAAAACAGCTTCTTCCCCGCTGTTACCAGACTCCTAAATGACCCTCTTATGGACTGACCTCATTAACACTACACCCTGTATGCTTCATCCAATGCCAGTGCTTATGTAATTACATTGTATACATTGTGTTGCCCTATTATGTATTTTCTATTATGTATTTTCATGTATTTTCTTTTCTTCCCTTTTCTTCCCATGTACTTAATGATCTGTTGAGCTGCTCGCAGAAAAATACTTTTCACTGTAGCTCGGTACACGTGACTATAAACAAATCCAATCCTATCCAATCCAAACCTCTTGTGTTTCAGCACTGCCTGGTCGATCACCTCGCAATACATCAAAAAGCTTGTTGACATGGCCTTATTGAATTAGCGGTCTACACCACTCCAGAACGGTATGGTTCCATTGGGTTGGAGATTATGTACACAGCTCCTGACTTTCCCACCTGCCCTTTGATCATGCCTCAAGGCAATAGAGATCGAAAAGGTGAGGGAAAAGGAGGACCATTACCAGGTGCACCTGGCCCTGATGTACAACCATCGCCACAAAGTGCAGCATTTATCAAAACTCTCACCAGGACAGTCTGCCTGGGTGCGAGACCGTAACTGGCCCAGTCAGGTTTTGAGTCACTCATTCGCTCGCATTCCTACTTGGTACACACTGACCATAGCGTCCTCCAGCGGAACAGATCTGCACCAGTGTCTGCCAGATTGGACTGACTGCCCAGCCAACTTGCTCGCTGGCTCACACGCCCCTCCACAAGAATACTGTGCTCCTAACCATCTCCCAGAGGAAACAAGACCATTATCCAGAGAACTGGTTAAACCACCTTTTCCTATGACTCAGGAATGGTGACAGTAACTTGAGATGGGGTTGGGTGGTTGGGGGGCAGTGCCCAAGTAGAATGTGTAAATAGTTAACGAATAGTTTAATGAGCATAATTAAAGACTTATGGTGGAGGTGGGGGGGGGGGGGGGGGGGGGGGGGGACATACAGTGTAAAGAGTTAAGAGCTATCATGCTAATATACATGTTGGATCATATTTCATTGGAACTCCGAGAGACATGCCCTGGAAGGTGCCTTGTGCTTACCTATCCTGTGCATAGTTGTGCATAGTTAATAAACGTTTAGAAGCCCCGGGTTGCCTTGTTTCTAACCTCTGTTAAATGCACCCTGGGATCGTCCCTGATGATATTTCAAGAATCATGCAGGACCTGCTGAGGGCTCATTTCTGGTGCGTGAAGCACAGATGTTCGAGTTATGAGGTAAATATTCAGATATGTAAACTTTCAGCAAGTGTAGTCGATGCTCAATGTGACAGGTACATGTACAGTAAAAGTTTGGAAAGACACAATGCCTTTGAGTGTCTCTTGGGCATTGCCAAAGCCGATAGTGACTTCAATACCACTCAGTCCTGCAACACAGAGGCAACATAAGCGTTCCAATCTTCTGAGAAACCAAACTGGAACTGAATGTTGACCCATTAGCTTCATTCTGGTGAGCTAAAACATCTTGGCAGTGAATCCCTGCTTCAAGCAAATTCTTTCTGACCACTTTCACTAACTTTTCCTCAGCATCATTTCCTCAGTCTTTTCTGTGGTAAAAAAAAATATGTTTTAAGACATGGACAGAAACATTGGAGGCCATACAGGGATGGGGGATTTTATTCCTGTGGAGAGACTGGGATGTTTGTCCTTAAAGCCGGAACTGCTGAGGGGGATATATATTTGGAGGAGTTCAAAAATTTGAGAGAAATCATAACATTGAGCAAATGAGAAGGAAACTTTCCACTGGGCAGAGTCGGTGAGCAAAGGACATAGATTCAAGGTTATTGACTAAATTTTGAGAGGGGAGGCGAGACAATTGGTTTTACACAGCGAGTTGTTATAGTCTGGAATGCAGTATCTGAAAGGTGGTGGAAGCAGATTCAATCATGACCCTCAAAAGGAAAGCGGATAATATTTGCTGCGGAAGGGTTTGTAGGGCTACGTGAAATCAACTGAGGGGTGGGGGGGACTTATTGGAGAGTTCTTTCGAACAGCTGACCCAGGCGCAATGGGCCACACGGCCTGGTACAGTATGATTCTTCAACTTTGAGCTAGCTAATTGTTAGTCCGACTTCATTGGCTGCCCCTTCCCTTCTCACCTAAAAATGTTGACCTCCAATTACTAGCCCAGGTGGGTCTTTGTGAGTGAATGCCAGCTGGTCAGTCATCAGGTGGAGGATGGGGCCAGTGGAGGGAGGGGCATGTGTCACCTTCCAGGCCAATCCTGTTCCTATGCAACCTACACTTGGACTCACTATCGCTGGTGTCATGATGATGGAGCAAGACCCGAGCACGTTTCCGTGACCTTGTTGTCCCCGGTGCAGATCCGGGTGTAACGGGTGAATCGCGCGCGAGACCCAAATCGGGTTCTGCGCTGGGCTGAACACCAGTCATGCAACTCGCTCCGCCCACCACGATCTGTGTCTCGCCATTGCTTTTCTAAAATTAAATATAGAGTACCCAATTCATTTTTTTCCAATTAAGGGGAAATTTAGCGTGGCCAATCCACCTAGCTTCCACATTTTTGGGTTGTGGGGGCGAAACCCACGCAAATGCGGGGAGAATGTTCAAACTCCACACGGACAGTGACCCAGAGCTGGGATCGAACCTGGGGCCTTGGCGCCGTGAGGCTGCAGTGCTAACCCACTGCGCCACCGTGCTGCCCCTTATCTCACCATTGCTGGGGATGATTCAGATCACCATGTTTAAATAAGCCTTACGGCTCATGTCAATGCTCGGATGCTGAATAGACCCGGTGCCTGGGACTCACTGGTCGTGCCTGGGAGAACTTGCCTGGGCGCTGTTTAGTGGTCCACACAAATGTGAGCCAGTCGCAACGGCACCTGGGGTCGCCTCCCAGGCCATTGGAGACTCCTGGTTGGTCAAGGACAGGGCCGAGTGGTACCCTGGCACTCCACTGACACCTGGGCATCTTGGCACTGCCAGGATACCCAGGTGGCACTGTCAGGGTGCCTGGGACACTACTAGCATGCCAGGCTGGTAGTGTCAGGAATCAGGCCCAGTGGGGGGGCCTTGCCAGGTAGAGGGGGGAATATGGGGGAGGGGGGCTTCCAGGGAGCCTTCCCAAGTTTGGAGGGTGAGGGGGGTGGGGGGTCAAAAATAATAATAATAGTAGTATTTTTATTGTCACAAGTAGGCTCACATTAACACTGCAATTAAGTTATTGTGAAAAGCCCCTAATCGCCACATTCCGGCACCTTTCAGGTACACAGAGGGAGAAGTCTCAGCTGGTATGGGAATTGAACCCATGCTGCTGGCCTCGTTCTGCATCACAAACCAGCTGTCTAACCAACTAAGCTAAACCATCCCCCATAAATAATAATATTTTTATTGTCACAAGTAGGCTTACATTAGCACTGCAATGAAGTTACTGTGAAAAGCCCCTAGTCACCACATTCACGGGGAAGCCTGAAAAGGAAGGCGGAGGGGAGATCAGAGCTGCCGGACAAAATGGCACCCTGACCTGTGATGCACTATCAATTACTACAAAGACGAGAGTAGTGAATAATCGAGGCTTTATTGAGCAAAGATGTTGTGCCTCCTGTAGATGCTACCAGAATGGGAGCAGCACTGGCGAGCGCACACATTTATACGCCGCCTACTGGGCGGAGCCAGCAGGCAGGGATTTACCTATGTACCTCTAGTATATGAGTCTTACCGTACTACATCTAATACAGTTAGTGGTGACTACCACAACCTGCAAGATGCCTTCCCTGCTGGCGAGCTTCAGCTCACCAACAGGAAATCCCTCTAAGTGCGGCCTCGGCGGAGAGAAACACCCGAGACAAAATAAAACAGCCAAGTGCGCTGCAGCCAATAAGAAACACCCCACTCGATGCGCTGTTCAATGGGCTTTAACTTGAGTCCACTGAATAGCAACCTCCCCCCAAGAAAAATTATATCTGGACATATTGGAATTTAAAACAAGGTGTGTTATTGTTTTAAATGGATACACAATCCAAAGACAGCTGAGGGTGTCAATTCTGAGGATATAAAATTCAGAGAATGTCTGAGAGCTTCCTGTGGAGTTGATACTAAGAGAGAGACAATAGTATGGTGATACTAAGAGATAAACAATAGAAAGACATTTCAAAGGGAGGAGCAATGCAAAAGTGAACTGCCACCTCCTGTGGAGATAATGGAAGCTGATTGTCATCTCAGCAGGAATTACATCTTGTAAATTGTGCCCCAGACCTGGGATTAAAAAAACAGCTGCTAAAATGTTGTGTGCAAACCAGTGCTGGGTGTGTCAGATGTATGACATAGAAGCAAGGAAAGATAGCAGCAGTTACCCCTGCTCTGGCAGTTAAAATAGAAGTTGAGCTCTCTCTCTGATTGCTGAAGCAAGCCAAGTCAGCAAAACAAGTCGGCTGAAAAGAAAGCAAGACAAATTCTGAGCTAAACTACAGGACTCTGCAACCTCAAAAACAACTGTTCAGCTGCTGAAGTCAGCACTACGAGAATTACCAATGTCAAAAAGCCTTGATGTTTCACTGTCTATTCTTCACGGGCAAGTCAAAGACTGATTCATATATCTCCTTTACATATTTTTGGACTCAATTCTCGTTTCTTATCTGTGTAAAATATATGTGCATGTGTTTATTTATATTCCTCGCATTTAGTAGCTAATGCACTACACTTTCTTTAACTCAAGAAAATCTCGTTAAATTGGCTCCTTTTAAAACATAAATATGGTAGATCTGGGAGAAGGCATCTGCAAGGGAAGGAATCTTCTTGGAAGTAATCCAGTTGCAACCAGCCGAGGGGTTTGAATAAAGAAAGGGAAGTCAGTTAATCCCTCATCCCCCGGGGGCAGAACAGTTTGGGAGTTTCTCATCAGGGATTCAACAAATTCAGGCTCTTGTGCTGAGATAGTTCCTGCAGAGGAGGGGAACAAATTTGGGGACCTCACCCGGGGAACAGTCATCACATCGGTCATAGCCATGAAAAGCAGGTCCCCTGCCTGATTTAATTTTTCTGCGAGGATTTAGTAACTGAGCACTGACAAGTGAAAAGTTTTGGGGCCTTACTAGGGCCAGATTTTTTTATCTCCAAATGGAGGTGGGATGAAAAACACTGCAATTAGATTTTTTTCAAAAAGAAAGCAATTTTTCTCTGCCCTCCTGACCTGACAGCATTTTCATTTGACCTTTTCCGGGAAGGTCTGGTGTACAAAATGCACATGCACCTCATCCTAGGTCAGTGTCTCCATTGTCAGGCCACAGGAAAATTTTATTCCCTCCCGCAAACAATTCTTACCACCTGGTGCTGTGTTTGAAATCCCCAAATGAAAATAAGTTTTCTTGGAGAGGCTGTAACAACAGGGGTGCTGCAAAGTCAGGAGCATTCTGAAAGGTGAGTATAAAATGTTTTGCCACATTTAACTCTCATGAATAGATGCTGTATTCCAATATAAGTGGATTTATATTGCAATAATTCGCATTGGAATCTGTACTGCAAAGATAAGTTGATCTTCACATTGACCAATTGAACCATCCATTCTGTCAGTTTCAGGCAATGTAGTTGGAAGCTGTAGCCATTATAAATGCTTTGTTTGATTTCAAAAGCTAACAATGGATTCAGCTCAGCATGTGGTCTATTGATCCAAAAATGATTGACAGATTTAAGAGGCTGTAATGACACAATATGCCTTTGATGTGGTTTCTTGTTTGCTTACAAATCAATTAGGCACTTAAAGGATTATTTTTTACACATTGAACATAGAACATAGAAGTGTACAGCACAGAACAGGTCCTTCAGCCCACAATGTTGTGCCGACCATTTATCCTAATCTAAGATCAACCTAACCTACACTCCTTCAATTTACTGCTCTCCATGTGCCTGTCTAAGAGTCGCTTAAATGTCCCGAATGACTCTGACTCTACTACCTCTGCTGGCAGTGCATTCCACACACCCACACTCTCTGTGTAAAGAACCTACCTCTGACATCTCCCTATACCTTCCTCCAATCACCTTAAAATTATCTCCCCTCGTGACAGCCATTTCTGTCCTGGGGAAAAGTCTCTGGCTATCACTCTATTCATGCCTCTCATCACCTTGTACACCGCTACCAAGTCACCTCTCTGCCAGTGAGAAAAGCCCTAGCTCCCTCAACCTTTCTTCATAAGACATGCCCTCTAGTCCAGGCAGCATCCTGGTGAATCTCCTCTGTACCCTCTCCAAATCATCCACATCCTTCCTATAATGAGGCCACATTGAAGTGGGTTTATTTCCAGAATCAATGATGGTGTGTTTGAATTCAGAAATTTATGAGATTAGTCAAGTTAAAATTTTCCCAGTGATTTTAAATTAATGCTGTTGCTATTGTATGTGTCCTGAGGAATGTGCATACTGGATATTGAGTGAGTGGTCATGGAGGATACATGGGGAGGGATGGAGCTGGCCTGGGGTGGAATGGGGATCTGAGGGAGCATGGAGCTGGCATGCTGATCTGCATTGGCATGGAGCATGGGTAGGAGATATGGGGGGTCTGAAGTGGCTTGGTCAGACTGAGAGGGTGAGTGGCATGGGTGATCTGAGAGGGCATGAGATTGAATAGCAGGTGGGGCAGGCAGTGAGGGAGCATGATGGTGGCATTAGTGAACTGAGAGAGTTTGGGGTGATATGGAACATAGGAACTGGGAGCACAAGTAGGTAATTCAGCCCTTTGAACCTGCTCACCATTCAATCAAATCATGGCTGATCTCTTCCACCTGTTCCCATATTCCTTTAACCCATTTTTGAAAATCAGAAATATGTCTATCTTCTTGAAAACATTTCATGACTCAGACTCCATTGCACTATGGTGCAGCGAGTTCTACAAATTCACAACAAGGGGGAATGTTTGGTCTATGTCTACTTTATCAATCCCTTTTAGTATTTTATATACCTTGATCAGATCCGCTGTTATTCTTCTAAACTCCAGCAAGTATAAGGCCAAACTGTTTAATCCCTCCTCACCCGTCAACCCCTTCATCCCCGGAATCAATCTGGTGAACCTCCTCTGACGTGCTTCCAATAACACCACATCCTTCCTCAAATAAGGAGACCAAAACTGGACACAATAATCCAGATGTGGTCTCACCAAATCCTATACAATTGCAACAACACTTCTCTACTTTTATACTCCAGTCCCTTTGCAATGAACGCTTACATTTCATTTGCTTTTATAGTTACATATACCTGCATACCAAATTTCTGCGATTCATGCACAAAGACACCCAGATCCCTCTGCTTCCCATTTAGATAATAATTGTCCTGTCTATTTTTTCAGCCAAAATGGATCGCCTCACACTTATCCATATTAAATTCCATCTACCAAATTTTGGTCCATTCTCCTAGCTTATCTGTATCCGTCTGTAAACTCTGTAGGCGGGATTCTCCATCCCGCCAGTCCAGTTTTCCAAAGCAAGGTGCCTCTGCCGGCAGTGGGAGTCTCCCTTCCCATGGCTGACCAATGGGGTTTCCCATTGTGGCCACCATACGCCATCAAGAAATCCGTGGGCGGAGGTGAGCTGCTGGCAAAGCGGAGGATCCGCCGACAGAGAATCCCACTGATTGTCTACTCTTCACTGCCTGCTTTCCCACTTATTTTACTATCATCCGCAAATGTTGCTGTTACATTCTGTCCCTTCTTGCAGAGCTCCTATGTTGATTGTAAACAGTTGAGGTCCGAGGATTGACCCCTGTGGCACCCCGCTAGTTACAGTTCACCCAGCCAGAGAAGGACCGATTTATTCCCCCTGACCCTCTACTTTCTGTCAGTCCGCCAATCCTCAATCCAATCTTGTACTCTACCCCCAATCCCCTGCGATCTCATCTTCTGGATCAGTCTTTCATGTGGCACCTTGTCAAATGCCTTCTGGAAGTCTACATATACCACATCCACAGGTTCTCTATTATCCACCTTGCCGGTTACATCCTCAAAGAAATCGAGAAAGTTTGTCAAGCATGATTTACCCTTCATATAACCATCCTGACAATGGTGGATTGAGCTATGTCTTTCCAAATGCTCAGTCATTTCCTCCTTAATGATTGATTCCAGCAATTTCCCCGCCACAGAGGGCAAGCTAACCAGTCTATAGTTTCCTACTTTTTGCCTCTCTCCCTTTTTGAATAGGGGGGTCACATTAGCATGTTTCCAATCCACTGAGACCATTCCAGAATCCAGGGAACTTTGAAATATCATCACCAATGGAGGTGGGTGGGAGCTGAGCGGTGAAGGGTAAGGTTTAGGGACCCTGTGAACAATGTCACCAGCAGAGTTGCTGTGCAGGAGAGCTGAGGCAAGCCTTGTAACTGGCCCACCTCCTTACTCGCAACCCTCACACACTCCACTGTGGCTTGCAAAATGCAATGTGAATCCAGGCTCTGTGGGAAACGACAATCTCCAGGGCAAACTCACTCATGGGTTAGGTGTGCATCTTGGAAAGCCCAGAAGTGCACATGGGTTGGATTTTCCTGAAGCCACATGGAAATCCGGTCCCTAGTCTTTGTGACGAAGTGCCAGAGAAGGGCTAGGCAGTGTCTATTCTTTGCATATTTGGTCATCAAAGCCCGGGTTTGGATCCCTGCCCTGGGTCACTGTCCATGTGGAGTTTGCACATTCTCCCCCGGTCTGCATGGGTTTCGCCCCCACAGCCCAAAGATGTGCAGGGTAGGTGGATTGGCCAAGCTAAATTGCCCCTTAATTGGAAAATTTTAATTGGGTACTCTAAATTTTGAAAAAAGTTTGGTCATCAAGAATCCCCTAATAGTATTCAGCTGCCCAAGTGCCATGTCAATGATAAAAATGAAAAAAATGAAAGGACAGAGTGGATAGTCAGAAGTTTTTTCCCAGGGTGTAGGAATCAATTACTAGGGGACATAGGTTTAAGGTGCGGCAGACAAAGTTTAGCGGAGATTGCAAGGGACGGCTTTTACACAGGGGGCAGTGGATGCCTGAAACTCACAGTCGGAGGAGGTGGTGGAAGCAGGCAAGATAGTGAGGTTTAAGGGTCATTTTGACAAATACATGAATAGGGTGGGAATAGAGGGATAAGGACCCTGGATGTGTAGAATGTTTTAGGTTAAACGGGCAGCATGGACGGCGCAGGCTTGGAGGGCTGAAGGGCCTGTTTCTATACTGTTCTTTGTTCTTTGTTCTTGTTTGACTTTAAATGACCTCAAACATCCCAAAGCGATTTGCAACCCGTAAAATACTTTTGAAAGTTAGTCAATGTTATAATGTAGGAAACATTAATTTGCTTTCAGTAAGCTCCCACAGACAGCAACGAGATGGCCAGCTAATATTGATATTGGTTAAGGAATAAATATTGTCCAAACATGAGGCCTAACTCCCCTCGTTT
The DNA here is from genome assembly GCF_902713615.1 of Scyliorhinus canicula. Classification (NCBI taxonomy): domain Eukaryota; kingdom Metazoa; phylum Chordata; class Chondrichthyes; order Carcharhiniformes; family Scyliorhinidae; genus Scyliorhinus; species Scyliorhinus canicula. Next base: position 117,813,246 of record NC_052157.1, read on the forward strand.
TCTTTGAACGGCACCCTTGGATCTTTTATGTCCAGCAGAGAAGCCAGACGGAGAATGGGATGACACTTCCAACAGTGCAGCACTCCCTCGGCTGTGCATGGGAAGGCTAGTTTAGAGCTCTGCTCACATTTCTGCGGTGGGATTTGAACTCATGACCTCTGAGTCAGAGGCCAGCTTGCTACCACTCAGCCTTGGCTAACATGACAGGCTGGTAAGTTAGTCACTTAATAAAACATTGACAGTACTTGGTGAAAAACGTGCCTGTCTCAGCCACAGCTCTCTATTGCTGGAACAGACTGGCACTGTTCTTAATTCTATGGCTGCTCACCAGCTTGATGCTGGTGGTTGGCAGCGAGCCTGAATTATGGAAAGACTCACAGGAGTATAGGCCAACATATTGCTTGGATAGCTTTTAATATTTGTTCTTTCACTTCCATAGCATCTGCACAGATGTGATTTTGCCTCCAGTGGGTGGAGCAAGAAAGGCACTGGCTCGAATCGGAAAGGAATTCCATTCTGATGGGCAATAGTGCATGGTTTGCTGGGTAAATGCATGATCATATCTGGTACTAAATGACACACGCACACACCTAGGAAGGTTTCTGGTTCAATTATTTAATTTATACAGGAAAATATAATTTCTTTTAAAATATGCACTTCCTTTCACCATAACCATATCTCTCAGGTCTTCAAAGCACTTTAAATACAATTAATTGTTTCAATAGTCTGTGCACCGTCAATGAAGTGAATGTAGGAAATAGGAGCAGGGGTAGGCCATTTGGCCCTTCCAGCCTGCTTCGCCATTCAAACAGATCATGGCTCATTATCTACCTCTCCTGCCATATCTCCCCAACCTTTCCGACATCCCTTGATGTCAACGATAAGTTTCCCAGGGTCGAAATGAATGAAAATGTTTGACGGTTGCAACGCTTGCTTTATCAAGCAGAAAGCTTTCTCTTGTGGCTTCCTCCGTTGCCACTGCTGGTGTTTCCATAGCAACTGGTGTGATTGTGCCAATGTTGTGGCCGAATTCAGAATGAACCTGCTGTAATAGTTCACCATGCCAAGGAAGGATTTCAGTTTGGTTGCATTCCTAGGCGCTTTGACCTCTTGGATATCTTTAAATTTTTCCTTGAGGGGTTGTAGACCTGTTGCATCCACTCATAAACCCACGTAGATAACTTCTGAGGCCTGGAATGTACACTTTTCACGTTTGAGACGGATTTACAGATCTCGGAATCTCCTTAATACCTTTTCCCAACTTGACAAGTGTTCCTTGTGAGTGGTTCTGGCAATTACAGCGGAAACACACAAACTCACGACAATGGCAAATCTCTCAGGGATGGTCTCCCCCACATCGACAGTAGTCCATCTCTTTCTTGGGTTAATGACCTATTGCTTTCTTGGTCCTTTGACTTCAGTCCGGTCCTGAGGACCGTGTGTGGTTCTCTGCTGTACCTGTTGATCCTGCCATGTGCCTAAAGGCCATACCACCCCATAATTGATTAACCCCCCCATATGCCACGTTTCTGTATTCAGTGGCGCCTTTTCTGGCGGACTCCCTCGCCCCAGCTATCTCGATCACTTTTTCCAAGGTGATTGTAGTTTCAGACAGGAGTTTCTTTGGGATGTTGAGCTTATGGATTCCACAAACTAAACGGTCATGCAGCATATCGCTACAGGCAGTTCCGAACTCGCAGTGCTCAGCGAGCTGGTGAAGCCTGGCTATGAAGACTGAGGTGGACTCTTTCAGATCCCTGACAGCGGAATTGAATTTGGAACACTGGAGGATAATCGATGGCCTGGGGTTAAAATGTTCCTGAACCAACTTGACTAACTTGTCGAAGATCTTTGAATCGGGTTCTTCCTGGGACATTAGTTTTCTTATTAGGATGTAAGTTTGAGACCCAAAAACCATCAGAAGTATCACCTTCTGCTTGCCTTCCGCTGCTATTTCATTCACTGTGAAGTAATAGCAGAGCTGTTCAATGGACTGGCTCCAACTTTCGGCCCCTCTGGTCGAACTGGTCCAGTTTTCCGATTATAGGCATTTTAACTAACTTTTGGTTGTCACTGTCGATGGTTCCCAACTCTCGTTTGTCTTTTTTTTTTATTTAGATTTATTTTTTCCAATTAAGGGGCAATTTAGCGTGGCCAATCCACCTACTCTGCACATTTTTGGGTTGTGGGGGGGAAACCCACGCAGACACGGGGAGAATGTGCAAACTCCACACGGACAGTGACCCAGAGCCGGGATCGAACCTGGGACCTCAGCGCCGTGAGGCGGTTGTGCTAACCACTAGGCCACCGTGCTGCCCCCTCGTTTGTCTTTTTGATATTTCTTCCATTCCCCCCAACTTGAAATGCAAAGTATTGCACACTGCGATCGGACCTTTCAGCGCTTCGCCAATGTACTGGCTTGAAACAATGCACTGGAGGCTTACAGTAACAACAAAGAGGGCTTATTAACAATAGGTGAAGGCACGTATATACAAACACAGAACAATGAAGGTTAGGTCTTGACTCTCCGGCTCTGGGGTCTGCTCTTCCGGGCCCCTGCTCCCAGGGCCCTATGCTTACTCGCTATTGTTTAGCGTTCGCGCACTCTTGTGTGATTGGCCTCAAACCGGTCACGTGGGCCGCCAGGGCTGTTCTCTTAAAGGGGCCACACTACCAGAGCTGGGGACGTGGGTTCCAATCCCACCATGGCAGCTGGTGGGTTTTAAATTCAGTTAATTATCTGGAATTCATAAATCTTGTCTCAGTAATAGTGATCGTAACATTGAAAGAGCGCCCTATCCCAATCCACTCCCCTGCCCTATCCCTGTAACTCACCTAACTGCACCTCTTTGGACTGTGACTCATTTAAATATGCAGATCTGGATCTTGCCCAGCGAGGTGGACTGAGAAGTGCCCAGACATTGCCCTGCATTGTACCCTCACAGGCGAGGGCGAGATTCAGTTCGCAATGGGCAGAGCAAATCACGCAAAATGTCCCCCGTGAGAAGCTGTTGTTCTGTTGTGCCTTGGACTTATGTATGCGGGTGTTGTACCCTGGTGTCCTCCCACCTGCCCCCCACCCCCACCCCTGACACTAACAGTGCCATTGGAGGCAGCTTGCTGACCCTCTTGCCATGTTGGCCTTGATTACCTTGGTGGTAGATTGTCCTCTGGTGGGTGAAGCCTGAGGGGGCTCTGCCTGGGTGGGTGCAATTCAGGGCTCTGTCAGGGCTCTCCTCAGTTGTCATGGTCCTACCGGCAGAGAGGTGAAGGACCTGTTGCCATTGTCCGGAGTCCCCTGAGCAGAGCCCGCTGAGACGACAAGCAGATCATCCACCAAGGTGAAGTAGGTTTGGATCTCCCTGCTTGCCGTTGACGGATGGGCACTTAGCAGAGAGCCTGGGTGCCTCATCCAACTCTTACACTGGCAGCGACCTCCTGAGGTCTTGCATATCCAGGTGCAACTCGCAGAATCTCTGATTCTGGCCCTGGAGCTGCCTCTCTATGAGACTCGCCACCCTCTCAATGAAGGAGGCTGTGTGCTCAGTGCTCAGGGTCACCACAGTCAGTGCCGAGTCTCCTCAATGACAGAAACCATGGAATGCAAAGCCTTGGGGATCTCTGCCCGATATCCCCGCACATCCCACTGGACATCCAGCAACTGGCGCCTGATTGGCAACCGCAGAGGCTCATAATCTGCCTCGGACTCAGCTTTGTCCTGGTCTTCAGCAGCCCCCTCACCCCTTGCATTTGGGCACTCAGTGGGCGGGATTCTCCGACCCTCCGCGCCGAAATCGCGCTCGGCGCGGGAGAGGAAAAATGACCCAAAATAGGCTCCCATGCCGGCACGCGATTCTCCTGCCACCCAATTACACCCAATTACATTGAATAAAGTTACTTGATCGACCAAACTATGTGTCACATCCACCACTTTATTAGCAACTAAAGCTTTGAGATTGGAGTGTTTTACTGGCTGGCCAATACTAGTGATATCCATTCTTTTGTAACCTGTGCTTTTTGTTAGTGCTGCAGAATATGTAACGTGTGCAGCGCACAAACAGGCATTGAGAGGCAATATTACACTGTGACTTTCCAGTTCTTTGGCTGGCATTCTGTTGACAAGTCTCAGTGAGGCCTGGTCAGCCTCATTCATGCTCATTAACCCAATTGGCCACAAGAGAGCTCTGCGAACCTTGTGGTTCATCTGTGAAATATCAACGCAGTTAGTTGCTCAGTGGAATTGTAAGGGGAGTCACTGAACGGCTTCACAAATCGGTTTAGACGTTTGCAATGCTCCAGTCGGAGTTAACTCAAATCAACAATATGATTGAAATCTCAGTGTTTCAGCTCTGGCTCATAAGAAAGACACATTGACAGGCCGATGCAGCAGTAACTTGCCTCATGCCAGTAACCCCAGCTGACTGTAAAATGTGAGGCCCAAGGTGAACAGAACTGTCAACATAATTGTGACAATCAAGAAACAATTGGGTACTCTTCCAAATCAATCCACAGCAACACGGAGACAAAGCAACCCATATTGCAATTTATTAGAGGACAGAGAGTTTTGATGAATGGATTGAGCACACTGATACTTAGCTCACCCATGTTGCATTACCTTAAAACAAATTTTGTAAGAAAAAATATAAAGAGCGGTTTCCTGTTTGCAATTTCTATCAACTCATTCCATCAGAAATAATTATGGCCAGACTGATAATAGAATCAGCTTACATCAGCTTGCCCCACTGTAGTTAGACCCTTCACAAACAGTCTTAGCACTTCAGCGGCACAACTGATGGGAGGGAGGAGGAAATTGCAGAATGAGATGCTGGATAGGTTGTGAGGGAATTATTCTGTATATTGGATAGGTGCTGAGGGAATCCTTCTGTATAACTGATAGGAAAGAGAAAATGCTGGAAAATCTCAGCAAGTCTGGCAGCATCTGGAGGGAGAGAAAAGAGCCAGATTTTCGGGTCCGATGACTCTTTGTCAAAGTCATCGGACTCGAAACGTTAGCTCTTCACTCTCCCTACAGATGCTGCCAGACTTGCTGAGATTCCAGCATCCGCAGTAATTTGCTTTTATCCAGTGTATACCTGATAGGTTGTGAATCACTCGCTTTATCAGGTTGGTTGTGAGGTAATCGTTCTATATTGGATAGTGCGTGAGCGAATCACTTTAAATATTGGATAGTGTGTGAGCGAGTCACTTTGAATATTGGGTTGGTTGTGAGGGAATCACTTTGAATATTGGGTAGGTTGTGAGGGAATCACGCTGATTATTGGGTAGGTTGTGAGGGAATCACGCTGATTATTGGGTAGGTTGTGAGGGAATCACGCAGATTATTGGATAGTTTGTGAGGGAATCACTCTGTATATTGGGTAGTTTGTGAGGGAATCACGCTGATTATTGGATAGTTTGTGTGGGGATCACACTGTATATTGGGTAGTTTGTGTGGGGATCACGCTGTATATTGGGTAGGTTGTGAGGGAATCACGCTGATTATTGGATAGTTTGTGTGGGGATCACACTGTATATTGGGTAGTTTGTGTGGGGATCACTCTGTATATTGGATAGTTTGTGTGGGGATCACTCTGTATATTCGGTAGGTTGTGTGGGGATCACCCTGATTATTGGATAGTTTGTGTGGGGATCACGCTGTATATTGGGTAGGCTGTGAGGGAATCACTCTGTATATTGGGTAGGTTGTGTGGGGATCACGCAGATTATTGGATAGTTTGTGTGGGGATCACGCTGTATATTGGGTAGGCTGTGAGGGAATCACGCTAATTATTGGATAGTTTGTGTGGGGATCACGCTGTATATTGGGTAGGTTGTCAGGGAATCACGCTTATTATTGGATAGTCTGTGTGGGGATCACGCTGTATATTGGGTAGGTTGTGAGGGAATCACTCTGTATATTGGATAGGTTGTGTGGGGATCACACTGCATATTGGATAGTTTGCGAGGGAATCACTCTGTATATTGGATAGTTTGTGTGGGGATCACGCTGTATATTGGGTGGTTTGTGAGGGGATCACGCTGTATATTGGGTAGTGTGTAAGGGAATCACGCAGTATATTGTGTAGGTTGTGTGGGGATCACTCTGTATATTGGGTAGTTTGTGAGGGAATCACGCTGATTATTGGATAGTTTGTGAGGGAATCACTCTGTATATTGGATAGGATGTGAGGGAATCACGCTGATTATTGAATAGTTTGTGAGGGGATCACGCTGTATATTGGATAGTTTGTGTGGGGATCATGCTGATTATTGGATAGTTTGTGTGGGGATCACGCTGATTATTGGATAGTTTGTGTGGGGATCACTCTGTTTATTGGATAGTTTGTGAGGGAATCACTCTGTTTATTGGGTAGTTTGTGTGGGGATCATGCTGTATATTGGGTAGGTTGTGAGGGAATCACGCTGATTATTGGATAGTTTGTGAGGGAATCACACTGATTATTGGATAATTTGTGAGGGAATCACTGTATATTGGGTAGGTTGTGAGGGAATCACTCTGTATATTGGGTAGGTTGTGAGGGAATCACGCTGATTATTGGGTAGGTTGTGAGGGAATCACGCTGTATATTGGATAGTGTGTGTGGGGATCACACTGTATATTGGGTAGGTTGTGTGGGGATCACTCTGTATATTGGGTAGGTTGTGAGGGAATCACTCTGTATATTGGGTAGGTTTTGAGGGAATCACTCTGTATATTGTGTAGTTTGTGTGGGGATCACGCTGTATATTGGGTAGATTGTGAGGGAATCACTCTGTATATTGGGTAGTTTGTGAGGGAATCACTCTGTATATTGGGTAGTTTGTGAGGGGATCACTCTGTATATTGGGTAGTTTGTGAGGGGACCACTCTGTATGTTGAGTAGATTGTGAGGGAATCACTCTGTATATTGGGTAGGCTGTGAGGGAATCACGCTGTATATTGGATAGTTTGTGAGGGGATCACTCTGTATATTGGGTAGTTTGTGAGGGAATCACTCTGTATATTGGGTAGGTTGAGTGGGGATCACGCTGTATATTGGGTAGGTTGTGAGAGAATCACTCTGTATATTGGGTAGGTTGTGAGGGAATCACTCTGTATATTGGGTAGGCTGTGAGGGAATCACTCTGTATATTGGGTAGTTTGTGAGGGGATCACTCTGTATATTGGATAGTTTGTGTGGGGATCACACTGTATATTGGGTAGGTTGTGAGGGGATCACGCTGATTATTGGATAGTTTGTGAGTGAATCACGCTGTATATTGGGTAGGTTGTGAGGGAATCATGCTGAATATCGAATAGAATGCGGGAATTACTCGAATATCAGATAGGTTGTGAGGGAATCATGCTGATTATTGGGTAGGTTGTGAGGGAATCACGCTGATTATTGGGTAGGCTGTGAGGGAATCACTCTGTATATTGGGTAGTTTGTGAGGGGATCACTCTGTATATTGGATAGTTTGTGTGGGAATCAGGCTGTATATTGGGAAGGTTGTGAGGGAATCACGCTGTATATTGGGTAGGTTGTGAGGGAATCACGCTGTATATTGGGTTGTTTGTGTGGGGATCACTCCGTATATTGGATAGTTTGTGTGGGGATCACTCTGTATATTGGGTAGTGTGTGAGGGAATCAGGCTGTATATTGGGTAGGTTGTGTGGGGATCACACTGTACATTGGGTAGTTTGTGAGGGAATCACTCTGTATATTGGGTAGGTTGTGAGGGAATCACACTGATTATTGGGTAGGTTGTGAGAGAATCACACTGATTATTGGGTAGTTTGTGAGGGAATCACTCTGTATATTGGATAGGTTGTGTGGGGATCACGCTTATTATTGTGTAGTTTGTGAGGAAATCACTCTGTATATTGGATAGTTTGAGTGGGGATCATGCTGATTGTTGGATAGTTTGTGAGGGAATCACTCTGTATATTGGGTAGGTTGTGAGGGAATCACTCTGTATATTGGATAGGTTGTGAGGGAATCACGCTGTATATTGGGTAGTTTGTGAGGGAATCATGCTGATTATTGGATAGGTTGTGAGGGAATCACGCTGTATATTGGGTAGGTTGTTAGGGAATCACTCTGTATATTGGATAGTGTGTGTGAGGATCACACTGTATATTGGGTAGGTTGTTAGGGAATCACTCTGTATATTGGATAGTGTGTGTGGGGATCACTCTGTATATTGGGTAGGTTGTGAGGGGATCACACTGTATGTTGGATAGTGTGTGCGGGGATCACACTGTATATTGGGTAGGTTGTTAGGGAATCACTCTGTATATTAGATAGTTTGTGAGGGAATCACTCTGTATATTGGGTAGTTTGTGTGGGGATCACACTGTATATTGGGTAGGTTGTGAGGGGATCACGCTGATTATTGGATAGTTTGTGAGTGAATCACGCTGTATATTGGGTAGGTTGTGAGGGAATCATGCTGAATATCGAATAGAATGCGGGAATTACTCGAATATCAGATAGGTTGTGAGGGAATCATGCTGATTATTGGGTAGGTTGTGAGGGAATCACGCTGATTATTGGGTAGGTTGTGAGGGAATCACGCTGTATATTGGGTAGGTTGTGAGGGAATCACGCTGTATATTGGGTAGGTTGTTAGGGACTCACTCTGTATATTGGATAGTGTGTGTGGGGATCACACTGTATATTGGGTAGGTTGTGAGGGGATCACGCTGATTATTGGATAGTTTGTGAGTGAATCACGCTGTATATTGGGCAGGTTGTGAGGGAATCACACTGTATATTGGGTAGGTTGTTAGGGAATCACTCTGTATATTTGATAGGGTGTGTGGGGATCACACTGTATATTGGGTAGGTTGTGAGGGGATCACGCTGATTATTGGATAGTGTGTGCGGGGATCACACTGTATATTGGGTAGGTTGTTAGGGAATCACTCTGTATATTGGATAGTGTGTGGGTTCACACTGTATATTGGGTAGGTTGTGAGGGAATCACGCTGTATATTGGGTAGTTTGTGTGGGGATCACGCTGATTATTGGATAATTTGTGTGGGGATCACACTGTATATTGGATAGTGTGTGAGGGAATCACTCTGTATATTGGGTAGTTTGTGAGGGAATCACTCTGTATATTGGATAGTGTGTGTGGGGATCACACTGTATATTGGGTAGTTTGTGTGGGGATCACGCTGTATATTGGATAGTTTGGAAGGGAATCACTCTGTATATTGTGTAGTGTGTGAGGGAATCACTCTGTATATTGGGTAGTTTGTGAGGGAATCACTCTGTATATTGGATAGTGTGTGTGGCGAATCACACTGTATATTGGGTAGTTTGTGTGGGGATCACACTGTATATTGGATAGTGTGTGTGGGGATCACACTGTATATTGGGTAGGTTGTGAAGGGATCACACTGATTATTGGATAGTTTGTGAGGGAATCACGCTGATTATTGGATAGTTTGTGAGGGAATCACGCTGTATATTGGGCAGGTTGTGAGGGAATCACTCTGTATATTGGACAGTTTGTGAGGGAATCACGCTGTATATTGGGTAGGTTGTGAGGGAATCATGCTGTATATTGGATAGTGTGTGTGGGGATCACACTGTATATTGGGTAGTTTGTGAGGGAATCACGCTGATTATTGGATAGTTTGTGAGGGGATCAATCTGTATATTGGGTAGGTTGTGAGGGAATTACGCTGATTATTGGATAGTTTGTGAGGGGATCACTCTGTATATTGGGTAGTTTGTGTGGGGATCACGCTGATTATTGGGTAGTTTGCGAGGGAATTACGCTGTATATTGGATAGGATGTGAGGGAATCACTCTGTATATTGGATAGTTTGTGTGGGATCACTCTGTATATTGGGTAGGTTGTGAGGGAATCACGCTGATTATTGGATAGTTTGTGTGGGGATCACGCTGTATATTGGGTAGTTTGTGTGGGGATCACGCTGTATATTGGGTAGGTTGTGAGGGAATCACTCTGTATATTGGGTAGTTTGTGTGGGGATCACGCTGTATATTGGGTAGGTTGTGTGGGGATCACTCTGTATATTGGATAGGTTGTGAGGGAATCACTGTATATTGGGTAGTTTGTGTGGGGATCACGCTGATTATTGGGTAGTTTGTGAGGGAATCACTCTGTCTATTGGGAGGTTGTGAGGGAATCACTCTGTTTATTGGGTAGGTTGTGAGGGAATCACGCTGTATATTGGGTAGGTTTTGTGGGGATCACACTGTATATTGGATAGGTTGTGAGGGAATCACGCTGTATATTGGATAGTTTGTGAGGGAATCACTCTGTATATTGGGTAGGTTGTGTGGGGATCACGCTGATTATTGGGTAGTTTGTGAGGGAATCACTCTGTATATTGGGTAGTGTGTGCGGGGATCACTCTGTATATTGGGTAGGTTGTGTGGGAATCACACTGTATATTGGGTAGGTTGTGAGGGAATCACGCTGTATATTGGATAGTTTGTGAGGGAATCACTCTGTATATTGGGTAGTTTGTGTGGGAATCACACTGTATATTGGATAGTTTGTGAGGGAATCACTCTGTATATTGGGTAGTTTGTGTGGGGATCACTCTGTATATTGGGTAGGTTGTTAGGGAATCACACTGATTATTGAATAGTTTGTGTGGGAATCACGCTCTATATTGGGTAGTTTGTGAGGGGATCACGCTGTATATTGAGTAGATTGTGAGGGAATCACGCTGTATATTGGGTAGTTTGTGAGGGAATCACTCTGTATATTGGGTAGTTTGTGAGGGAATCACTCTGTATATTGGGTAGGTTGTGAGGGAATCACGCTGTATATTGGATAGTTTGTGTGGGGATCACACTGTATATTGGGTAGTTTGTGAGGGAATCACTCTCTGTATTGGGTACATTGTGAGGGAATCACACTGATTATTGGATAGTTTGTGTGGGGACCACGCTGATTATTGAATAGTTTGTGTAGGGATCACGCTGTATATTGGGTAGTTTGTGAGGGAATCACTCTGTATATTGGATAGTTTGTGTGGGAATCACGCTGTATATTGGGTAGGTTGTGTGGGTACACGCTGTATATTGGATAGGTTGTGAAGGAATCACTCTGTATATTGGATAGTTTGTGAGGGAATCACTCTGTATATTGGATAGTTTGTGAGGGAATCACTCTGTACATTGGATAGTTTGTGAGGGAATCATGCTGAATATCGAATAGAATGAGAGATTGTCAGGGAATCACGCTGATTATTGAATAGTTTGTGTGGGGATCACGCTGATTATTGCACAATTTGTGCGGGATCACTCTGTATATTGGATAGGTTGTGAGAGAATCACTCTGTATATTGGGTAGTGTGTGTGGGGATCACACTGTATATTGAGTAGTTTGTGTGGGGATCACGCTGTATATTGGATAGTTTGTGAGGGAATCACTCTGTATATTGGATGGTTTCTGCGGGAATCACTCTGTGTGCTGGCTGCCATTTGGTACCATTCTCCTGAAATACTGGAGCATGTGAGAATTGCTCTTGTGAACCTCTTCACCTTCAACAACCAGACATTGAACAAGAGAAAAAGGATAGGAGTCTGCTGTTTCTATGTTTCTGGCAGCCATCTTATCACCCGGCTTCCAGAAAAAGAGAGCTGCTCTGATTGGATAATGTCTCCAACACTCCATTCTGTTGCATCGGGTCACCATTAGGGAACTATGCACTTTATCCGCAGTAGGTTCCAGTTTGCAAAGTGGAAATTGCCCCAATTGCAGTGTCTCCCAGAGAGCAGTGAAGAACATTTGTGCTGACCTTTGTCACTGTCATACACTTCCAACTATCAAGGTTCTGTAAGAGTAGGGCAACGCGATGGTGCAGTGGTTAGCACTGCTGCCTCACAGCACCAAGGTCCCAGGTTCGATCACGGCTCTGGGTCACTGTCCGTGTGGAGTTTGTAAATTCTCCCCGTGTTTGCGTTGGTTTCGCCCCGCAACCCAAAGATGTGCAGGGTAGGTTGATTGGCCACACTAAATTGCCCCTTAATTGGAAAAATGAATTGGGTACTCTTAAATTTTTTTTTTAAGGTTCTGTAAAAGCAACGAAGAGTCCACAATGAGTAGGTCAAAACAAGCTTTACTTTATTTTACAATTACTATTATCTCCAGCTCAAGTAGTTCCCTACTGGGTCTTCCCTCGTCGGTGCCTTACTGGCCGACTCTATTTATACAAAGCCAAGTATTGTTAAGGGTCCCCCGTTTCCTTATTGGGGCAGCTCACATTCCCAAAAGAGCTGTAGGTTGTGTGTCTTTGTGCTCGCCTACTATTTGGCCTTTTTACTGTTCCCTGTTGTTTCTTAGTCTGTTTTACACCCGGGGATTGTTAATAAACTGTAATATCTCGGGAGGTAGTTAATCATCCCTACCCCATAAGACCCGCACGGATTATAACACAGGGTGTGCACCAGGAGTCCTGTTCCACATTGGCTGGTTGCTAAAATAACGGTGAACCTAAAGGCGTCAATGTTATTTATGAGCAACTGAAATGGTGACTTCAGGCGTGTGTGTGACAGCAGCCTGACTAAATACACACAGTGAAAAGTAGCTGTTCAACCATTGCACTGTTAGCTACACAAAAACAGCTTCCAACTCTCTGCCTCACAACTCAAGTGCCTCCGATTTCTGCCTTACTGGGGTAGATGCAAACTCAACGTTCACCAGACATTTAAGGCTAATAATCAGCATAAGTACCCATTTAAGATCAGGCTTGATTTTAATTATTTCCAATCAGCCTCGGCAGCCTTGAAAGTTAACTATTATCAAGTGCAAAATTTATTTTCTTCAGCTTGTGGATTGATGTGGAAGAGGTCATTTTTTTTTTAATCACCTTACATTTCCTTTTGTCTCTTTTATTTTCTCTCAATCATTCCAGTCTTTCTTTCTCTCTCTTTCCATTCCTGATGTGACATTGAATTACCCTCTCTATCTCACCCTCATTCCTGCTGTTAATTTCCAATCCTTCAGCCTGATTGCTTTAGCAGATAGCCTGTTGCTGCAAGTCCTTTCACTCAGGCCCGAAGTACCTTCACTGTTTCCTCCTCTATGCTGTTACCAGCTCGCAGTTTGAGAACTTGGTGTCAATCTTTCCCGAGCCTAAGAGACCAGATACAGTCTAACTCCTGGTAGACACCATTCTATGCTTTGCTAAAGCAAAATCTAAGGTGCTGTATGAATAGCCTTTTCATTTGTGCACACTGCAGTGTTGTTGGGTAAACACGTGGGGGCACTAAAATCCAAATCCTGATCAGCTGCAATAAATCTTGTTTAGTACAGTCAATTCCTGCTGGTCAAAAGGCTCTCTAACTCACCTACATTTCAGAAGAATTATCCGCTGATATTTTTCTAATGTACACAACAGACACTCGTCAGTAGATTTATATTCTGTGTTTGATTCAGCCTGCTAGAGTTTAGGATTCTCATCCTTGTTTTCAGATCCCTCCACCCCTCACCCTTACCTCTGTCTGTAATGTCATCGGACCCCACGGCACCCCCCCCCCCCCCCCAAGAGATAATCTGTGCCCCTTTAATTCTGGCCCCTTGTGCATTCCCTATTATAATTTCTCTACTATTGGTGGCTGTGTATTCAGTTGACTAGGCCCCAAGCCCTCGAATCCCGTCCTGGTACCGCTCTGTACTTCGCTTGCTTCCTTTAAGATACTTCTTAAAACCTACTTCTTTGACCAAGCTTTTGATCATCTGACCTCATATCTCCTTATGTGGCTTGGTGTTAAGTTTTATTACCCTTCTGTGAAGCTCCTTGGGATACTGCAATACACTGTGGGTGCGATCTACCGGCTGTGTCCCACCCGAACAGGGGCGCAATATGGCTGTTAGATGCCAGGAGAGGCCTCTTCCGGGATTTACCCGGCTCGCCACGTCTCACGTCTCCCAAGGGATCAGAGGTCCCTGGGTGGTTGCCCTCCGGGCAGGGTGGCACCCTGGCACTGCTGGTGCCATCTGGGCACCTTGGCACTGCCACCTGAGTGTCAGACTGATGCTGCCAATGTATTCAATGGCACTGCCAGGGTGCCAGGCTGGCATTGTGCCCTGCCCGTCTGAGGAGGGGTGCCAGGAGTGGGGGGGGGCGGGGGGGGAGGTGGGCGAGCACCTCCTTATCAGTGAGCTGGGGCTTTTGGGGGATCTGGGGGTCATGTGAGGGGGGGTCAAGAGATCAGATCGCCCTCTCCTCCTGCACCGCGAAGTTGTGGCGAGTGGAGCTCCTCAGTGACGGAAACGGGACTAAGTGCGGTCTCGGTGGGGCACTCCTGGCTGAGCCCTGGATTGCAACAGAGTCCCGTTCTATAGCATGGTCTTTCTCAGCACTGTGAGCCCAGGAAAACACCCGGCTAAACATGCTCGACACAGGACAATGCTGCAATTCAGTTACATCGCACGCAAAGTATCATTTATAAAGTATAGTTTGAAATCATAGGCCTCTAGTGTCTAACCTTTTTCTCGAGTACAAACAGTAGATATAGACCCAGTAGAACAGCATGGAGACACTGTGCATGAAATCATGCAGTAACTGCAACTAATGTGAGGCTGCATTAATACATGCGGTAACTGCACCGTGTGAAGGTCATCAATACATGCAATACCTGCACCCAATGTGAGATTGAATCAATACATGCAGTAACTGTACCTAGTGTGAAGCTGCATTAATGCATGCAGTAGCTGCACCCAGTGTGAAGCTGCATCAATACATGCAATAACTGCACCCAATATTAAGCTGCATCAATACATGCGGTGACTACACCAGTGTTCTACGTTTACTAACTAAGAGAGGGTCAACTATGTGTGATAGGAATATGCAGAAACTTCAGGTTTGGGCTGGCAGATGCAGTAACGGCACCAATATGGGCTGCTTTGATATATGAAATATCTGCAAGGCTGGTTTTGAAATGATTCTACGAATATAATATAAAACAATGATCTTTGGTTACAAATATCTTCCTCAATTTCTCCTTAGGTTGCTGGCCTTGATATTGAATTCCTTGCTGTGATATAAATATATGAAGCACGTATTATTCGTATTTAATGCTCTTTGTAACTGAAGGAGATTAATGATTGACACAACCAGTCCAACGTGAGGCGCTGTAAATGTGAGATTCTCACCAGCTGCGGTTCCACAGCTCCCCTTATCTCAAATGTAGAAATAGGGGTTGTTATTGTGTAAGTCCTTGCAGCTGAGCACCATTGGAAAAGTTCCTTGCCTGCTGCTAGCCTAGTTTTATTTCTCTTGACAAAAAAAAACGAAATGACATAAGAACAAGTTGCCTACTTTCTCCTCAGTTTTCCCTCCTCCTCCCCTAATGATGGACAATCTCAGTGAGCGGAAGGAGAGTTCTCTGGTGTCTGACCTCAGCGATCGTCCCTCGTGTGTGAGCCAAAACATTGCACGTCAAAAAGATTTGACCAGAAAGCGCGGGCTTTCCTCTGGTTTCCCGCGCACGGGGCAGAGGAGGGAGGAGGGTGGGAGGAAGGGGCGTGGTCAGCAATGGCTCCCTTTCCCGCGCCGGAGCGGGGTCAGGGAGGGGTGGTAAGGGGGGGGATGTCCCCCATGCCGGGAGGAGTCGGATTGTGGCAGGGGCAGCCAGGTCAGCGTAAACCAGCTGACTTACGGAAGTACTATGGAGGGTGCATCGCGGCTAGGAGGGGTCCTAGCCTGGGGGGGGAGGGGGAGGGGGGAGGGGGGGGGGGGGGCTACCGGGTTGCTGCTGAAAAGGCCAGGGAGGAGAAGTTGAGGACCGGAGGGGTGGGGGGAGGGCGCCATCGCCATGGGGAGCGGGTCAGAAGGGGAGGGCTGACTCGGGGCGAGCAGGTGACAGGATATGGCTAGTCGGCAGGGGAGAGGGGTGGGCTGCCCTTCGACCCGGCTGATCACTTGGAATGTGAGGGGGCTGAATGGGCCGGTCAAGAGAACGAGAGTAATCTCGCATTTGAAGGGACTGAAGGCGGATGTAGCAATGCTACAAGAGACCCATTTGAAGGTGGCGGACCAGGTCCGCCTGAGAAGGGGGTGGGTGGGACAGGTGTTCCACTCAGGACTGGACGCAAAGAACCGGGGGGTGGCGATCCTGGTAGGGAAGAGGGTGTCGTTCGTGGCGGCGTAGGTGGTGGCGGATAAAGAGGGTAGATATGTCATGGTGAAGGGTAGGCTACAGGGGGAGAAAGTGGTGATGGTTAATGTGTATGCCCCGAATTGGGACGACGCTGGCTTCATGAGGCGCCTACTGGGCCTCATTCCGGACCTGGAGGCAGGGGGCCTGATCATGGGGGGGGACTTCAACACAGTGCTGGACCCCGTGCTGGACAGATCGAGTTCAAGGACGAGTAGGAGGCCGGCAGCGGCAGAAGTGTTAAAGGGGTTTATGGAGCAGATGGGAGGGGTAGATCCCTGGAGGTTTGGGAGGCCGAGGGCGAGGGAGTATTCCTTTTTCTCCCATGTCCACAGAGTCTATTCTAGAATTGACTTCTTTGTATTGAGCAGGGGACTGATCCCGAAAGTACGGGAAGTGGAGTACTCGGCCATAGCGGTCTCAGACCATGCGCCACACTGGGTAGATTTGGAAATGGGGGAGGCGCGAGACCAGCGTCCGCTGTGGCGCCTGGATGTGGGGTTGCTGGCGGATGAGGAGGTGTGTAAGAGAGTCCGGAAGAGCATTGAAAGATATCTGGACATTAATGACACGGGGGAGGTGCAGGTGGGGATGGTCTGGGAGGCCCTGAAGGCGGTGATCCGGGGGGAGCTGATCTCCATACGGGCACATAGGGAAAGGAGGGAGAGACAGGAGAGGGAGAGGCTGGTGGGGGAGCTTTTGGACGTGGATAGGAGATATGCGGAGGCACCAGAGGAGGGGCTGTTGGGGGAACGGCGCAGTTTGCAGGCTAAGTTCGACCTGTTGACCACCAGAAAGGCAGAGACACAGTGGAGAAGGGCGCAGGGCGCGATTTATGAATATGGGGAGAAGGCGAGTAGGATGTTGGCGCATCAGCTCCGCAAGCGGGATGCGGCTAGAGAAATTGGGGGAGTGAGGGAGAGGGGTGGGAACGTAGTGCAGAAGGGGCCAGAAGTAAATGGGGTCTTCAGAGACTTCTATAAGGAGCTGTATCGGTCAGAGCCGCCGACGAGGGGAGGGGGGATGGAGGGCTTCTTGAACAAATTGAGGTTCCCCAAGGTCCAAGAGGAGCTGGTAGAGGGGCTGGGGGCGCCGATAGGGTTAGAGGAGCTAGTCAAGGGGATTGGGCACATGCAGACGGGGAAGGCGCCGGGGCCAGACGGGTTCCCGGTGGAATTTTACAAAAAATATGCGGATTTGGTGGGCCCTGTGCTGGTACGAGCCTTCAACGAGGCATGGGAGGGGGGGGGCTCTGCCCCCGACAATGTCGCAGGCACTGATCTCTCTGATCTTGAAGCGGGACAAGGACCCCGTGCAGTGTGGGTCATATAGGCCTATCTCGCTCCTGAATGTGGACGCCAAGTTGCTGGCAAAGATCCTGGCTACCAGGATAGAGGATTGTGTGCCAGGGGTGATACACAAGGACCAGACGGGTTTTGTGAAAGGGCGGCAGCTTAATACGAACGTGCGGAGACTGCTAAACGTCATCATGATGCCGGCAGTGGAGGGTGAGGCGGAGATAGTGGTGGCGTTGGACGCGGAGAAAGCATTTGATAGGGTGGAGTGGAAGTACCTGTGGGAGACGCTGGAACGGTTTGGATTTGGGGAGGGATTTATTAAATGGGTGAAGCTGCTTTATTCGGCCCCGACGGCAAGTGTAGTGACGAATGGTAGGAGATCGGAGTATTTTGGGCTCCACCGGGGGACCAGACAGGGGTGCCCCTTGTCCCCCCTGCTCTTCGCACTGGCAATTGAACCGTTGGCGATGGCACTGAGGGGCTCAGGGGGGTGGAGAGGGCTGACAAGGGGCGGGGAGGAGCACCGGGTATCGCTGTACGCGGACGACCTGCTGCTATACGTGGCAGACCCAGAAGGGGGAATGCCGGAGGTGATGGAACTGCTAGCAGAATTTGGGGACTTTTCGGGGTACAAGCTAAACTTGGGCAAGAGTGAGGTATTTGTGATACACCCAGGGGACCAGGAAGAGGGAATCGGGAGACTCCCGTTTAAGAGAGCAGGAAAGAGTTTTAGATATTTAGGGGTGCAGGTGGCAAGGAACTGGGGGACTCTCCACAAGCTGAACTTCTCCAGGCTGGTGGAACAGATGGAGGAGGAATTTAAAAGGTGGGACATGGTGCCGCTGTCGCTGGCGGGCAGAGTGCAGTCCGTTAAAATGACGGTCCTCCCGAGGTTTTTGTTTTATTTCAGTGCTTGCCCATCTTCCTCCCTAGGGCCTTTTTCAAAAAGGTGACGAGTAGCATCATGAGCTACGTGTGGACGCACGGCACCCCAAGGGTGAGGAGGGTCTTCTTGGAGTGGAGTAGGGATAGTGGAGGGCTGGCATTACCCAATCTTTCGGGGTATTACTGGGCGGCAAATGTATCGATGGTGCGCAAGTGGATGATGGAAGGGGAGGGGGCAGCTTGGAAACAAATGGAGAGGGCGTCCTGTGGCAACATAAGCCTGGGGGCCCTAGTAACGGCGCCATGGCCGCTCCCTCCCATGAGGTACACCACGAGCCCGGTGGTGGCGGCCACCCTCAAGATCTGGGGGCAGTGGAGGCGACACAGGGGGGAAGTGGGAGGTCTGATGGAGGCACCGTTAAGAGGGAACCATAGATTCATCCCGGGGAACATGGACGGGGGATTTCAGAGCTGGCACAGGGTGGGCATCAGGCAGCTGAAGGATCTGTTTGTAGATGGGAGGTTTGCGAGCCTGAGAGAGCTGGAGGAGAAATTCGGGCTCCCCCCGGGAAACATGTTTAGACATTTGCAGGTGAAGACATTTGCTAGACGCCAGGTGGAAGGGTTTCCCTTGCTCCCCAGTAGGGGGGCGAGTGATAGGGTGCTCTCGGGGGTCTGGGTCGGAGGGGGGAGGATATCGGACATCTACAAAGTAATGCAGGAGGCGGAGGAGGCATCAGTAGAGGAGCTGAAAGCCAAGTGGGAGGGGGAGCTGGGAGAACAGATAGAGGATGGGACATGGGCTGATGCCCTGGAGAGGGTTAATTCTTCCTCCTCGTGTGCGAGGCTTAGCCTCATTCAATTTAAGGTGCTACATAGAGCCCATATGACGGGGACAAGGATGAGTCGGTTCTTTGGGGGTGAGGACAGATGTGTCAGGTGTTCGGGAAGTCCAGCGAACCATGTCCATATGTTTTGGGCATGTCCGGCACTGGAGGAGTTCTGGAAGGGGGTGGCAAGGACGGTGTCGAGGGTGGTGGGATCCAGGGTCAAACCAGGGTGGGGACTTGCGATCTTTGGGGTTGGGGTGGAGCCGGGGGTACAGGAGGCGAGAGAGGCCGGAGTACTGGCCTTTGCGTCCCTAGTTGCTCGAAGAAGGATACTAATACAGTGGAAGGACGCGAGACCTCCAAGCGTGGAAACTTGGATTAATGACATGGCAAGCTTTATCCAGTTGGAAAGGGTCAAATTCACCCTGAGAGGGTCGGTACAAGGGTTCTTCAGGCGGTGGCAGCCTTTCCTCGACTTTTTTGGCTCAGAGATAGGGTACAGAGGGCGCAGCAGCAGCAACCCGGGGGGAGGGGAGGGGGGGGGGGGGAGGGGGGGGGGGGTGGCAACAACGGTTGTGGTGGGTTATTTACGGTTGAAATGCGGGCAAATTTGCTCGCAGTTCATGTTTGATGTTGATTGTTGCTTTGTTTGTTTTTGGGGGAGGGGGGAGGGACAACGCGCGCGCGAGTTCGGGCGGGGGGGGGATATTTGTTAAGAGGGAATATTTTAGAATATTTTATAGTTAGTTGGGGTAAATATCTTCATGTAAAAAATTCTTTCAATAAAAATTATTTAAAAAAAAAAAAGATTTGACCAGGGAGGGCATTCCAGTCAGATCTAATTCCACTCCCAGCCAACATCAGTGTGTAGGCACACTCCAGAGGGGTCTTTGGGTGACAATCAAGAGGAGGAACACTAGGTGATGCGTTCTCTCGAACACAGAAATGCGGAGGTCAGCAATAACAGTCCCACTGTTGTTCCAGTCAAGGTTAATTAAGTCAGTACAGACTGGGAATCAAGCTTGCCTCTGTGGCAGTGCTTTTTCCCACTGAGTCTAAAAGCCGGAGTACCCAATGCTCAATCCAGGACCTGGGCACCTCAGTGCTGCTCTGAATGTTGCTGTTTTTCAGATGAGATGTCCAACTGTTTAACTCTCAAACAGACATATAAGATGCCATGACAGTAGGTACAGAAGGGGCATGTGAGTGAATCCTCCTGCCGTTCTCATCCATATTTTACCCTCAACCATCACGAAGAACTGATTATCCAGCCATTATCCCCTTGCTGTTTGTGGAATCTTGCAATAGACAAATTGGTTGCAGCGTCCCCAACAACAATGGCTGCACTTTTAAATGTACGCCATTGGCTGTAAAGTTCTTTTGGGGTGTGCTGAGGTGAACAGTGGCTGCTGCCATTGTGTCACATCACAGAGCGATGGAAATTCAAGTGTTCCTTTCTTTGGGGCTTTCTGGCCATGTCCCTTCATGCTGTGATATGGGATGACTTCCTAAATCATTGGTCCCTCCTTATCCTGTGGATTTACTCCCTTCCTGCCAATGTTATTAAATCAATGCGTCTTTGCTGGTGTTCAGGTTTGGAGGTTGCAGTTGGCTGGACAGCTGCTTCATGATGCAGAGCAAGGCCAACAGCACAGGTTCAATTCCCGTACCTGCTGAGGTTATTCATGAAAGTCCTGCCTTCTCAATCTTGTCCCTCACCGAGGTGTGGTGATCCTCAGGTTAAATCACCATGAATCAGCTCTCTCAAAGAGTAAAGCAGCCTATGGTCCTCTGGGGCTGTGGTGACATTCACATTTATTAATTGTTTCAGCTTTTGCCTGAAATCATGTGCAATTCTCCAAAAAAAATGACGAGTGTCATTTTAGAGGGTTTTAGCAGCTGATTCCCACCAGGCGTTTGGGAGCTGCCCAGACCGGTATTTACCCAGACTTAGTCATTTCTTTGGAGTTTGGGGAGTTTCTCACTGGAAAATCCCACAGTTAGAATATTTTCTACAGTGAGGGGCGGCACGATGGCGCAGTGGTCAGCACTGCTGCCTCACGGAGCTGAGAACCTGGGTTTGATCCCGGCCCAGATCACTGTCCATGTGGAGTCTGCACATTCTCCCCATCTCTGTGTGGGTCTCACCCCCACAACCCAAAGATGTGCAGTGTAGGTGGATTGGCCACACTAAATTGCCCCTTAATTGGAAAAAAAAGAAATGGGTACTCTAAATTTATAAAAATAGATTTTATTCTGCTGTGGGAAACACAGTCGCCTCAGAGATCGAGGCGCCTTTTTTAAAGGGAACCCAGATCTCAAAGTGAGGTTGAGAACCCCCCACACTTCCCTCCCACGGACATCTCGACCCCACCCCCGCAGACATGAGCAACAACTCCAAACCCTCATCCCTCGAGGGGCAATCTACCTCCCATTACTAAATGTCCGTTTGACCACTCCGCAACACCACCCAGGCATGAGGGTGAACTGGATCCATACCTATCCATCCTCATTGGCATTGGGGCATTGCTCTCCTCCTCCAGGTGAGAATACCCTGCTATGAGGTGGCTGAGGCCCCCCAACCTTAATGCCCCCCCCTTTCAGCTCACCCTTCTCAGACCCCCAACTTCACCCCCACTCTTCATAACCCCCTTTCATACCCCCCTTCACCCCCACGTTCATGGACATGGCCCCCTTCAGGCCCTGCCCAATAGGAGTGCCAACATGGCACTCAAGCACTGATCCTGGCACCCTGCCAGTGCAAACATGGCAACCTTTCATAGAACATAGAACATAGAACAGTACAGCACAGAACAGGCCCTTCGGCCCTCGATGTTGTGCCGAGCAATGATCACCCTACTCAAACCCACGTATCCACCCTATACCCGTAACCCAAGAACACCCCCCCTTAACCTTACTTTTTAGGACACTACGGGCAATTTAGCATAGCCAATCCACCTAACCCGCACATCTTTGGACTGTGGGAGGAAACCGGAGCACCCGGAGGAAACCCACGCACACACGGGGAGGACGTGCAGACTCCGCACAGACAGTGACCCAGCCGGGAATCGAACCTGGGACCCTGGAGCTGTGAAGCATTTCCAATATCACATTGGCACTGCCAGGGTGTCATGTTGATACTGCCAGGGTGCCAGGTTGGCACTGCCCTGCCCTGCTTCTGACCACCTGGAGGCTCCAATGGCCTCTCTGTCACCCCCCCCCCCCCCCCCCCCCCAGCGTGGCTATCATGTCTGGTTTGAGGCTTCACCGGTGCAGCCGGTGAATCCTGGGAGCTGGGAGATTTCGGCCTCAAGCGGGCTGCGTGTCTTTACTAAATGTCCGTTGCAGGGGCTGGTTTAGCTCACTGGGCTAAATCGCTGGCTTTTAAAGCAGACCAAGCAGGCCAGCAGCACGGTTCGATTCCCGTACCAGCCTACCCGGACAGGCGCCGGAATGTGGCGACGAGGGGCTTTTCACAGTAACTTCATTGAAGCCTACTCGTGACAATAAAGCGATTTTCATTTTCATTTCAGTGAGGGGCAGTGGATGCAGTGGATCATGAGGCCGTGATCCAGATTGCGTCGGGTGCCACAGGTCGGGTGCATCGAGCGTGGCTCGGCGTCCGTCATGAAGCCCGTTTCTGGCCTCTCCCACTGTGCACCCGGTGTAATGGGATCAACATCGGGCGCAACGCGGTGGGAAAACCTCCTCCCATCTCTCAGGTACAAAGGTGCCAGTCATTCCCATCAACAATCCAAGCACCTTCTATTCAGGAGTGTACCTGCTTTCCTCAACAGCATAACCTAACATTCCTTATCCCCGGATACATGCCCTCATCAGCATTTTGCTGACTTTGTAAAAGGCAAATTGAGAAACAGCGTGAAGATAATGAGATGAACCATGAGCTGATTAATTTACAGGCTGCCAGTGAACACATAGAGGAACTGTAAAAGCAAGTTCCACTGGCTGCTCTCAATCTGACTTCCATGGCAACTTTCATTGGGATTGCACCTCTGGTGTAATCAGATAAAGGTTAACGTCAAGCCACGGAAATTGCTCTTCAGAGAGAAGGCCGGAAACCCGGTCAAGGAGGTGGGTTTTTAAGCTGTACCTGAAAAGAGGAGGGGCAGGGTGGGTGGGGAAAGCTGAAGGTTTTGCTTCCAATGCTGGGACAAAGGGAGTGTGAGGTAGAGAAACACAGAATGCTCAAAGGCTTGTGGAGCTGGGGAAGGTTTGAGAGGAAGGGAGGATTGACATCATGGGGCGATTTGAACACAGGCTTCCAGTTCGCTTCCTGCACCCATTGCCCACTTTATATTTGCCCTAGATCAGGGCATTTAGAAACATGAATCTCTGGTTTGAACAGAATGCTGTTGTGACGGTAATGTCCCTTCCTCTGTCCTATCGAGTAGATGGAAACCTATAGACGAGGGACTGAGACAAAAGAAAGCACATTTTATAACAATCTCTTTACTTTCAAGAAATTCTTTGAGATTTTACTCTAGCTTCAAGTGCTAAAATTCCAAAACACCAAATAACTGCAAAATGTACCTCCAGACTGGAAACCTACTCCTTTGTCTCAGTCCCTTGTGTATACTTCTCCTCTGCCTCAGCCCCAAGTGTACACTGCCACTTTGTCTCAATCCCCAGTGTACACAGCTCCTTGTCTCAGTCCCTGATGTACACTGCTCCTTTATCTCGGTCCCTTGTGTACTTATAGTACCCTGTTCCTTATAGGAGAACTGCACTGGCCTGGTGTTCCCAGATGGACAATCAGGGGGACTGGACTGTAACCCTCTGCTAGGAGCAGAAGTTCAATTACTTTATCCTTAACTCTGCAGGCATACTTACCATTGAAACAAATGCTCTGAAATCATGGGCTCACACTCTGCAAGTTCCTGAGATACACTCTCGACATGCGGCCGCGACAGAAATGGAAAATCTTCCTTTCTGTTCTCTCCAGTTCAGCTTGTCACTGGGACCCATGAATGCTCTCATATGTTTCCATCTATGTTTATGTGCGCATATTACACATGTCTGTCTGCACACACATGCACACAGGTAGATATGTGTACCTATGTGTCTGAACAAATGTTCAGTTTTACTTGACAGCAGATAGATTATAGATAGATAGATAGCATGGTGGTTAGCATCAATGCTTCACAGCTCCAGGGTCCCAGGTTCGATTCCCGGCTGGGTCACTGTCTGTGTGGAGTCTGCACGTCCTCCCCGTGTGTGCGTGGGTTTCCTCCAGGTGCTCCGGTTTCCTCCCACAGTCCAAAGATGTGCGGGTTAGGTGGATTGGCCATGCTAAATTGCCCGTAGTGTGGGGTTGATGGGGGGATTGTTGGGTTACGGGTATACGGGTTACGTGGGATTAAGTAGGGTGATCATTGCTCGGCACAACATCGAGGGCCGAAGGGCCTGTTCTGTGCTGTACTGTTCTATGTTCTATGTTCTATGTACATAGATAGATATATTGCAGATAGATAGATTGTAGATAAATAGATAGATAGATTGTAGATAGATAGATTGTAGAGATAGATACATTGTCGTTAGATAGATATATTGTAGATAGATAGATTGTAGAGAAAGATATATTGCAGATAGATAGATTGTAGATAGATAGATAGATGTATTGTGGATAATAGATTATAGATAGATTGTAGATATAGATATATTGGAGATTCTATATTTGAGGGCAGCACGGTAGCATGGTGGTTAGGATAAATGCTTCACAGCTCCAGGGTCCCAGGTTCGATTCCCGGCTGGGTCGCTGTCTGTGCGGAGTCTGCACGTCCTCCCCGTGTGTGCGTGGGTTTCCTCCGGGTTCTCCGGTTTCCTCCCACAGTCCAAAGATGTGCGGGTTAGGTGGATTGGCCATGCTAAATTGCCCGTAGTGTCCTAAAAAAAAGTAAGAGTAAGGTTAAGGGGGGGTTCTTGGGTTACGAGTATAGGGTGGATACGTGGGTTTTTTTCATAGAATTTACAGTGCAGAGGGAGGCCATTCGGCCCATCGAGTCTGCACTGGCTCTTGGAAAGAGCACCCTACCCAAGGTCAACACCTCCACCCTATCCCCATAACCCAGTAACCCCACCCAACACTAAGGGCAATTTTGGACACTGAGGGCAATTTATCATGGCCAATCCACCTAACCTGCACATCTTTGGACTGTGGGAGGAAACCGGAGCACCCGGACGAAACCCACGCACACACGGGGAGAACGTGCCGACTCCGCACAGACAGTGACCCAAGCCGGGAATCGAACCTGGGACCCTGGAGCTGTGAAGCGATTGTGCTATCCACAATGCTACCATGCTGCCCATCCACAATGCTACCATGCTGCCCATTTGAATAGGGTGATCATTGCTCGGCACAACATCGAGGGCCGAAGGGCCTGTTCTGTGCTGTACTGTTCTATGTTCTATATATTGTAAATAGATAGATAGATTGTAGATATATTGGAGATAGATAGATTGTAGATAGATCGATATACTGTAGATAGATAAATTGCAGATAGATTTTAGATAGATACTGTATATTGTAGATAGATTGCAGATAGACAGATAGATTGTAGATAGATAGACGGACGGACGGAGGGGGGATAAGAATAATAGACTGAGAATTCCTTTCATTTCCAATATCTCTACTTTCAGCTCAAAAAGGACAGAGCATTGTTTGAATGAAAGGCGGCAGTGAGTCTGAGAACAGAAGCGCTTTGAAAGAGAGAGAGAGTGACAAATGCCACGGCGCAGAGATCTGCCCCAAATCCCCCGCTCCTTCCTCACTCTCTCTCCCCGGGGTTCTGTCCTTTTTTGTCATTGTGTCCAATCGCCTCTTGTTGTCCCCTTCGCAGGGGTGAAAAGACTTCGTGGAAAGCGAGCTAATGGCATTCACAGCTCCTTCTTTTTAATTCTTCGGCGCTTCTTTTAAGGCCGGCCGCCCTGGTGACAGGGGATTGAAAGGAGAATTAAAGGAGCCTGATCCATTCTGACAGAATTGACATCTTTTGACGGAAAGAGAAAACAGCGGCTGCGGAGGTCACGGCAACAGCAGCACAAACAACAGTCTGTTTCCAAATAAAGTTTACAGTGAGGCTGGAATTAAAAACAAAATAACCCCAGGTTGTGGGGAAATGTTAAATAACCACACAAATGTGTGGAAACAGGAAAACGGCAAGTGGGTGGAAATCTAAAACAAAAACAGAGTGCTAGAAATAGCGCCTCTGTTAACATCTGCAGAGGGGAAAGTTAACAGTTTATTTATCCTTGGTGGCAGCATTTTAAACACGAGGCGGCTGGTTTGGTCACTTAGAGCCTTGTCTCGGTCCAACAGTAAAAGAGAGATTTGGGGAAAATGCTGTGGAGGACGCATAATTGTAAAGTTGTTTTTTAAAATTCAACTTCTACTGCTATCCAAGGGGCAGATGCAAAGATCCAGCATTCTTCGAGATTTAAAAAAAATATATATTTCTGAAAGCAGATGTATTTTAGAATATTAAAACCTCAATTTGATTTGGCCGCCTCCTGCCCATTCACAAAAGGACAAAGATTTCGGTGGGGGGAATAATTACATTTGAGACAATAAGTGGCTACTGATAGACTGCTTTGTGTGTGTGTGTGGGGGGGGGGGGGGGGGGGGGTGTTTGGATTAAGTTAATACATTGTCTGAAAGAAAAATGATCTCAACCTGTGTGAGTTCATTCCGCCCCACCGGTGCATGCCCCAGGTTTGTCTGAATGGTGATTTTTTTCTCTCTGTATCTAACCCGAGATACAAGTGGCTTTGCCACTCCCTTGATCGGCACTTAAGACTTTGTCGCTGGGGGGAGGAGAACAGAATTATCTTTTGTCCCCGCCGATACAGAATTTGAAATGAGTGAGGGAAGTGGCTGGACACGGTGTCGCTGACCGTGCGGATAACAAACAGAGGTGGGCACTTTCACTGGGCAAGGTTCACGCTTGAGAACTGCACACACATGTTGTCCATTGCCAGCACTCTGGGTGAATTGTGCCAAATGCTCCCCCTCCCTCCTGTATTTGTCTGGATGGGAAGACAGCTCACTCGGTCAGCAGGGGGTGACACCAAGTGAATTTAAAAAGGAATGTCTCAACTCTGCCGCTCTCTTGGGCAATGGGCGGGATCTCTGCTGCCGGCCCCGCCCCTTCCTGCCTGAGTGGCAGTGGCGTCAGCCAATAATCTCGCAGCTAGTGCTGGACTGGGGCGGGTGTTAGTGGGAGCCAATGGGAGGTGGTCCAGGGGATTGCCAAGATCCCCGCCCACTCCCTCTCTCCCCCTGGTGCGATTGGCAGGATGGGTTTGTGCTCAGTGTCTGCAGTCTGTGCAGCAGTGAGGAGGGGAGTGAGCATCAACTATTAAACCCTCTCCCCCCTCCTCTCTCTTTGTCTCTCTCTATGCTGATCAATCTCTCTCCTAATGCTGATCAATCTCTCTGCGCTAAACTCTCTCTATATTGATCAATCTCTCTCCCAATGCTGATCAATCTCTCTATGCTGCTGTCTCTATGCTATCTCACTTTCTATGCTGATCAAGCTCCCTCACCCAATGCTGCTCAACTTCTCTCTATGCTGACCTCTGATGGTCTCTCTATGCTGATCTTTCTCTCACCTTCTCTGTGCTGATCTCTCTCTCTCTCTATGCTGATTTTCTCTCACTCTCTCTCTTTCTATGCTGATCAGTCTCACTCTCTCTCTCCCTCTCTCTGTTGATAATCTCTCACTCTCTCTCTTTCTATGCTGATCAATCTCTCACTGTCACTCTCTCTCCCTCTATGCTGATCAATCTGCCTGGGGCTGCCGAACGAGTGTTTGCTGCTTCCACCAGTCAGACAGAGAGGGAGCAGTGTGGAGCCTGGCGAGGAGTGGGAGCACATCTCTCCCTGTGTGTGTGTGTATTTTTGCCAAACAACTCGCAAAAGGAAGAAGAAGACTCCCTCATTCCATTGCAAAGCCATTTGCGGATTTGGATCGAAGCTGGAGTTGTGGGCTGCAGATTCGAAGCAACCTTGCAAGCGCTGTGGAATATCGTGTGGAAAGTTTGACAAGACCGCCCAACTCCGCGAGGATTGAATGATTGGGCCGAAAGTGTGCTTTATTTGAAGGTCGCAGCCTCCTCCTCCCTCCCTCTCGGTCCCCAGCAGCACCTTTCACCCAGAGAGCTGGCAGTGGGCAGCAGGGGGCAGAGATGTCAATGTGAACGGGATCAGACAGAGGTCACTGCGAAGAATGGGCAGCTTTCTCCGCCGGCTCTCTCTTGCGCTCTTCTGCCAATCCCTGTTGCTGGGCAGCTGCCGGGGGATCGGCTCGATGGACCACGAGAGGGGCAGAGAAGCCAAGTGCGAGCCCATCGAAATCCCCATGTGCCTGGGCATCGGCTACAACATGACCCGAATGCCCAACTACATGGGCCACCAGAACCAGCGGGAGGCGGCCATCAAACTGCACGAGTTCGCGCCGCTGGTGGAATACGGCTGCCACGTCCACCTCCGCCTCTTCCTCTGCTCCCTCTATGCCCCCATGTGCACCGACCAAGTGTCCACCTCGATCCCGGCCTGCAGGCCCATGTGTGAGCAGGCCCGCCGCCGCTGCGCCCCCATCATGGCTCAGTTCAACTTCGGCTGGCCCGAGTCTCTGGACTGCGGCAAACTGCCCACCAGGAACGACCCCAACGCCCTGTGCATGGAGGCGCCGGAGAATGCCACCAGCGAGCCTCAGCGAGGACAGGGCATGCTGCCCGTGGCACCCAGAGCCAGGCTGCCCGGGGCTCCGGATGGCAGGAACCAGGGGCCGCTGGGCTCCTGTGACAACCCGGACAAGCTTCAGTACGTGGAGAAGACTCGAACCTGCGCCCCCAAGTGCTCCCCGGGGGTGGACGTCTACTGGTCCAAGGGGGACAAAGACTTCGCCTTCATCTGGATGGCGGTGTGGTCCACCCTCTGCTTCGTCTCCACCGCCTTCACCGTGCTCACCTTCCTGCTCGACCCTCACCGCTTCCAGTACCCCGAGAGGCCCATCATCTTCCTGTCCATGTGCTACAATGTCTACTCGGTGGCCTTCATCATCCGCTCGGTGGCCGGGGCTGAAAACATCGCGTGCGACCGGGAGAATGGAGAGCTGTATGTCATCCAGGAAGGGCTGGAGAGTACCGGCTGCACCATCGTCTTCCTCATCCTATATTATTTCGGCATGGCCAGCTCCCTGTGGTGGGTCATCTTGACCTTGACCTGGTTCTTGGCCGCTGGCAAGAAGTGGGGCCACGAGGCGATTGAAGCCCACAGCAGTTATTTCCACATGGCTGCCTGGGGGGTACCAGCCATGAAGACCATCATCATATTGACCATGAGGAAGGTGGCAGGTGATGAGTTGACCGGCCTCTGCTATGTGGGCAGCATGGACGTCAATGCCCTCACCGGCTTTGTGCTCATCCCCCTGTCCTGTTACCTGGTGATAGGGACCTCCTTCATCCTGACTGGCTTCGTGGCTCTCTTCCACATCCGCAAGATCATGAAGACCGGGGGCACCAACACGGAGAAGCTGGAGAAGCTGATGGTGAAGATCGGGGTCTTCTCCATCCTCTACACCGTCCCGGCCACGTGTGTCATTGTCTGCTACTTCTACGAAAGGTTGAACATGGATTATTGGAAAGTGCTGGCCTCTGAGCAGCTCTGCCTCGCCTACCCTGGCAGGAGGATTCTGGACTGCACTTTGGACACCTCGGTGCCCACGGTTGCTGTCTTCATGCTGAAGATCTTCATGTCCCTGGTGGTGGGCATCACCAGTGGAATCTGGGTCTGGAGCTCGAAGACCCTTCAGACGTGGCAGAGCTTGTGTAGCAGAAAACTATCGGTCAGGACTCGAGGGAAACCTTGCACTGGGATCAACTGCTCTGCCAGCCACTGCCACTACAAGGCGCCTTCTGTTATGGTCCACATGAACAAAATAGACCCTTACCTGGACAATCCAACCCATGTGTAACTCAGAGACCAGGTAATTTTAAAAATCGCCAGCAGACCAGGCAACCAGTGTGTGCCCACAACCCAGTACAAAGCTCAGGGACCAGTCCCCAGACCACGTGAATTGCTCATTGGAATAGTCGCGATTGCTGATATCTCTTAACCTAGAGGATTTGTTTAGGAATTCCCGTAAAATCCGTGGGAAAGGTTTAAGATAATTCCCACTCTGAGACCTGTTGGCAGGTTGAATACTGGGGGACAGCAGCCTCCCAGACAGAGTGGATGGACTCTTTCCAATATCGCCAAGAGTCAGCTCAGACAATATAAGCTGCAAGAGCTTTGATTCATTTTGAGCTGAAACTGGAAATGTTTTTCTTCCCCTCCCTGAGCGCCGAGTGCTTATGAATGCCACCGTGCCCAAACGTGTAGAAGGGAAAGCTCTCCTTGCGGACATGCAGCTTGGAGCAGTCTTATTTTTAAAGCGTTCCAGTCAAATTGCAGGGGTGTACAGTGTCAGCAAAGCGTGTAATGAAAAATACTAAATATTGATCATGTTTTTTAAAGTTATTTTTTAATCCTACATACCATTTTTAACCATAATTTCTCAAGACATTCCCAAAGATACTTTGTCATTTAAAAAAAAAGTATCTGCTGTCCTGTGATTGAACCTCTTTGATTGAACTGAAAGATCCACAAAGGGCGGTTCGAAGCATTGAGAAGCAGGAGGTCCTAGATTTAACCCTTGATCTGTGCTGCCAGGCAGTTGAGCAAGGGTCCCAGTTGGCCTCAGCACCCCTGTCAATGTGGGTACAGGCCCCTGCATGCATCTCACTGTTACTCGGTGGCTGCTGCAGTGGTATAAGGCCAGATGTTGTGCCCCCCCCCCCCCCCTTTGTACTCCAGTAACTCACTGACTAGGTCTTGAAGCGGGGTGGACAAGTCACTCATAACCAGGCCATTTGTCCAGTGGGCTGGGGTCAGGCTAGCCACCAGTCCCTGTGGAAACAGGCACCACCGAGTCAGTGTATCCCCTCTTGGGACCGGAAGAAAGTTAGCAGAGAGGGGGGTAAAAAATTCTAAACTCATCCGAGAACGAAATTATCTCCCCCCCCCCCCCCCACCCCCGGAGCTAATGTGGGGCCGGGCCGACACTCACACCAATGTAAAATATCCAATTTTCAAATGTTTCTTTGCCTTCCATTTAATACTTTCCATATAAACACTTCATTCTTCCAACAAAAACACTTCGAACTTGTAAGTTCGCATCTCAGCACAAAGGACTTTTTATTTCTCCGTTTCTGTCCCAGAATATTTCTTTTTTGAAAAAATATTTAACTCTGTCGGGTGCAGAAAGTAAAACCAGACTTCAGGCGCCGGGGAAACAGTACTGACCCGAGGTAATTCCACGGGGTAACTAGCGGTCAATTAGTGGTCGATTAAAATGTTTCTGAGGAGGACAGATAATGCAGCTTCTGGATCAGTGCAGCCCCCTAACTACTGAAAGTCCCTTATCTACTGATTATTTTGTTGGAAGTCTTCTTATGTTCCTTTCTCAATAACTGTGGGGAAAATATAATCGTGCTGTGGGGCGCTGGGGTGTATTTCTTTGGGGGGAGGGGTGTGGTTAGGCTGCGAGTAAAAAAGGGAGATACGCTCACTCGGCCTTTTCTGTGTTGAATTACTCCTCGCATTGCCTTCCCCCATCACCTCCATCCTGGATCTGAGGTTTGTCCAGAGGCTGCCTCAATATAAATTCAAATTTTTTCAATAAAAATTATTTTTTAAAAAACAATGGCTGTGGAAAGTCCCGAGTCGCCACATTCCGGCACCTGTTCGGGTACAGAGAGGGAGAATTCAGAATGTCCAAATTACCTAACAGCACGTCTTTCGGGACTTGTGGGAGGAAACCAGAGCACCCGGAGGAAACCCACGCAGACACGGGGAGAGCATGCAGACTCCACACAGACAGTGACCCAACCCAGGAATCAAACCTGGGACCCTGGAGCTGTGAAGCAACAGTGCCAACCACTGTGCTACCATGCCACCCAGAGTTATGGATCAGAGTCATTACAGCCTCTGGTCCATTAAGTTCACCCTGGCTCTCTATCCAGCACACAGTCAGTCAGTCCTGTTCCCCCTTACTATGCCCCCCCCCCCCCCCATTCATTGCAGATTTATTTCCCTCAAGTACTCTTCCCAGTTTCCTTTTGAAATCACTGATCATCGCTGCTTCCAGCATCCTCTTTGGTAGCGAGTTCTGGGTCATTGCCACTTGCTGCGTAAACAGCTCTTCCTCACCTTCCCCTGCAATGCTCACCCCAAACATTAAATCAGTGTCCTCTCCAGCGCCCCCACCCCCTAACTCTTTCCCCCTCATGGGAATAGCTTTTCTTAATCAGTAGCCCAGGTTAGGCAGGGTAAATCTTCCCAGAAACTTGGTTGCTATCCAGCCAGCCGCACTGCAAAGTATAGAAATCTTCAATGGGGTTCAGTCACGATGCCCGTCACAGTCAAATATCATCCCCACCCCTACTGTTCAGCCTTATGCATGGCTACTTGGAAGAGGATGATCCACCATCCTTGAGTCAGACCTTAGCATCAGGGAGATGAAGGAGAAGAATTGGAGAGGATTCACTTTAAAAGTATAAATGGCAAGGTGGCGCAGTGGTTAGCACTGTTGCCTCACGGCACCGATATCCCAGGTTTGACCCTGGCCCCAGGTCACTGTCCATGTGGAGTTTGCACATTGTCCGTCTGGCTCTCACCCAACCCAAAAGGTGTGCAATGTAGGTGGATTGTTCATGCTAAATTGCCCCTTAATTGCACAAAAAACAAATTGGGTACTCTAAATTTATTTTTTTTAAAGTATAAATTGCAGGTCTCTAGAAATAATCAGACCCTCTATATCTGCTGCATTCCACCCTGAGTTCTATTTTCATCAATTTTTTAAAAAGCACTCCCAACCACTATGCCTCACCCATCCCCCTCCGAAACAGGTATAACTTCAGTCCCTGAGCAGATTTGTCAGTTACATTCTTTGAACTGTTTTCAATAAAGGGTTACATGAGAGGGCCTCCTTTCTGCTAATGGGATGAATCGTTGGGATGTGCTAGCAGTTCCTCCAAATTGCCGGACAGCCATTTTTCAGGAGGATAATCATCAGGTACCGATGCCAGGGGAGCTTGAGGGAGGTTGCAACAGAGATGATAAAACACAGGCCCTCCCACAGTGACTTGAAGGGGGGGGGGGGGGGGGGGGGGGGGGGGTGAGAGTGGCTTTCATAATGGACAATGCCCTCTCCACAGCTGGGGTCATTACTTGGAAAATGAAGTGGTGGAATTATCAGCCTTAAATTATACCTCCCACCTATTGTGCAATATAATTCCTTTTGAAGGGAGAGGGTGGCAGCTCCCATTCCTTTCAGGCATTGTATGTGTAGAAATCTCATTGCATCTGGTGTTTTGTTTTACAGTGGTTAATCTGCATTGTATGTTGGATGTAAAAAAAATTTGTTGTTGCGGTGATTTTGAATTGGCTGATCTGCTCAATTCTGAAGGGGACTGGAGCAAGGTGTGCAGGCGAGCTGGGGAGGGGGTGGGGGAAGTTGTTACCAGATTGTTTGAGAGTGTCAATGCATCTTATTGTGGGGAATCATCACTCTGTGAGCTGCAGGATGTTCTGCTCGTTCAAATCTTCTCCCCCACTCTCGGGATAGCTATTTAAAAGAGGCTTCAAGGGGGTTTTGATGTGGGAAAGGGACGGGGAGGTAGGCATCACTGATGGCTTCTTCAAATGGTTGATATTTTTCTGTTTCATATCTAACTCAAAAGGAATTGGAGGCCACGCAATGAAAGTTCTCCCCGCACTAGATGTCACATCAAGTATGTCACCCTCTGCATTGACTCGCACTGAAGGTCTCAGGGTCTAGGGTTCTGCTCCCAGTCTGTTTGAGACCACCACCACAATCCACCCCACCAGCCCACCCCCAAAGTAGACTGTCAACAGAACTCCTTTTTAAAATAACCCAGTAGGTCAACACTGCCCTTTGAAGATAACCCACACTTCGTCAGTGCTCACTTAAACTACCCAAAAGCATCAGTTCAACTTGTTCTTAAATCTCGCGACAGTCCATCTCCCGTCTTGAAATGATGAATGTCAAATTACTGGTTTACTGGGGTAGCCTTGTCAGCACCGACACATGAAGGGTAAAAATAATAAGGACGCTAAAAGAGATTGGGAAACGTGTGTACTGGTGTTGGAGTAAAGTTCCATTATTGGTCACATG
This sequence comes from Scyliorhinus canicula, assembly GCF_902713615.1. Classification (NCBI taxonomy): domain Eukaryota; kingdom Metazoa; phylum Chordata; class Chondrichthyes; order Carcharhiniformes; family Scyliorhinidae; genus Scyliorhinus; species Scyliorhinus canicula. The sequence goes on from NC_052157.1 coordinate 117,847,653, forward strand.
TTTAGCTTCAATCCCTCTGTCGTGTGTGTGTGAATTGTACCTAACTCTTATAACACTCCTCCGGCCACATCTTCCTCATCATACTTTGTTGATAAGATCCCTAAGCATGAGCGACACCACTGGAAATTCACTTGTATATGAAGCCTATATGTTACACTGCACACCATATATTATAAAATGCGGTCATTTGTAATGTACAGAGGAAGTTCTCCTGAAAAAGAAAACACCCTGTAATTAATAAAAGGCCTCAGGTTGTCCTTAAATACATATAACCTAGAATTGACCAAGTAATAATGAAACGATTAGACCCATGGCAAGTTAGACTACATACAGTTTACCTGTAGCAGCAACAGAATAATGCATTGTCCATTAAATCCTGATGTACCATGAGCTATGCCACAGGAGATTTGCTGGTTTATTTCAATTTCACAGTTTGGAAAGATTCTCCGAATTGTAATTCCCAAATAAAGCACCCAGAATCGGGACACACAGGGCTATAATTAGCAATAGATTTATGGTTCTTCATATTTTCTCAATGAATATTGAATTGATTAATGAGCAGATCAGTATGTGCTGGGGGTGCAGTAGGATTAAGACACTAAACTGCTCCAGCACCCATGGCTAAGGGGGCAATATATTAAACAGCATTTCCACTCCTGCTTGTTGACTAATGTCACACCTGGAAAGTGCATGCATATCCACATCTGGGGCGATGCTCCCTGTGGTCGAATAGCCTGGTGACTCTCCATTGTTTAGACTCACACATGGAGAATGGTCATTTGAACAAGGTACCAGGAGGCAGCCAGTGCCAGTGAACCTGACCCCAAGGAAGTCAGCTCCTGCAGAAGAAAACGTATTAAGAACATTGAATTCCACATTTAAAAATAAATATTTCTTACCAATAGGACTCTGCCAAATTGAAACCACGGTGGAATTTTGTCAGTGACAGCCTCTCCAGGGTGCGGCTGGAGTGTGAGTTATGAGAAAGTAATGACAGTAAGTTGAGAATGAAGTATACCGGCAGCATTTAACTTTTAACATTGGCCTGAGAGATTGTCACTGAGGTTCTCCCTCCGCTCCAAAGTGTAGAGTGCTTATTATTAACTTTCAGCTGCTTGCTGGGGGACAGGAAGGTTTTACACCAAATAGAATATTTTCACAGCAATTATATCTTGGAAATGTTGTTAAATGCCGCACTCTATTTTGACCTGATGATCTGGATACTTGCAGGAAGCATGTGACACTTTCAGCCAGAGAATAAAAGGAAAATTGTCAGGGTGGGTGCTATATGTGAGATGTCTCAGCATACTGCCTTGCAGGGCCGATAATTAGAACCACACCATCTACGATTTGCCAAGTGCCAAGTATTAGTTTGCCTCTCTTGGTACCATGCTTGTTTGCAGCCTCTACCTAGTCCCACTTCCAGGACCTGAACACAATGCACACTAGCACTGCAGCGCATTACGTAGGGGGTGCTGCACTGTCAGAGTTGCCGTCTTTTGAAAACGTTAAACCTACATATTGGGGTGCAATGCTTGGAATTTTTTAAAGCAGGCCATTTGTCCATCTCCATCTTTTAAGCTGCGATATTATTAAAGAATCCAACTACTTTGATGGCCAGCAGATCAAATATCGGAATTCAAGCTAGGCTCATACCTCATTTCCTTGGCCCTCTCTGCTTGGATGTGTTCCTGACTCACAGGATGAGCACTCCAGTCGAAACTTAATTAGGGAAATTGAGGTTATCTTTAAAAAAATACACAACCCCCCCCCCCCCCCTTCCCGCTATTCTCCCCGAGTATCCTGTTGCACCTGAGTTGGGATTTTGTAAAGTGTTCATCAGTCCACCCCCACTCCCCACCTCCCCCTCCCCCTCCCCCCCACCACCTCCTCTGGTACTCAAGCGGCTTGAGTCTGAGTGTTCAGGGAAGACAAAGGAAACTGGAAAGAAGTTGAAGTGGTGGATGAGGGTGGATATAGTTTTGTTACAATAGCCATTGGGGCAAGTGTATCCCCTTTTGTTCTCATTTCCAAGATCAATGTATGTCTTAGCTGGACCTTGTGCAAGAGGCTATACAAATAATTTGTATTGCCTGTAGTTCAATTCACTTTGTCTACTCGATGATTGTAGATGTATTAATTTATGGTAAGACAAACAATAGAATATCATTTTTGTATATGTTCATGATAGTTTAAATGCAAATATATATTTTTGGGTCTTTTTTTTTGTAAACTGTGTCCACTTTTATTTCTGCACCACACTTCCTGAGCCTAACGTTGGGGCAGCCCTCAAACAAAATGGATTCACTTCAGCCCGGGAGAAGATGAAAAATAGCTGACACTGTGAATAAATATTTAGACTGGAAGATCCATCACTCTGAAGATGTTCAGCTTCTATCTAATGAGTTTCTCCCATTATCGCAAAGAGAGAGACTCTCTCTTTTATTAAAAACTAAAAGATTGTGTGTGAATTCTGTGTTCGTTATGACAAAGGGTTCAAGGATAAAGCATTTCGCACTTTGGGTACGAGACACTTTCCAGGTGAGGTCCGGCACAGAATTAGATCCAGAGTGAAGCTCCTTCTACCTCAACCTCAGCATTCAGTGTCAATCTAACATTTATCATCTCTGCGCCAGCCATCTTGTGCCCTCGTGAGTGATATTGCTGGTTTAACGTAATTAGTTCAAACTCAGAGGCCGTATTGTACTGGGCCACATAACCAATGGGCTGGTGGGAGAGAGGTGGATTGCAGGCCAGCAGTGTCCCTCCAGGATGTCGTGGAGACAGAAGATTCACTCCTCCTAATTGCGCAACAAACTTTCAAATAAAACGGATGGCGCAGTGGTTAGCTCATTGTGTGCTCAGTTGGAACAAGGGGAGGGTCAGGCACCATGGAAGGATTTCCAGAAATGTTGGGGTGGTAATCAAGCGCACCAGCGAAGAGAAGACATGGTGGAAGCTTTGGAAAACGGGAGGTTGGTGGTTTGGAACGCAGGAGCAGCAGAATGAGAGTTTCTGCCACTCAAGAGGGTTGAGGCACGATAGAGCAGAGGGGTAAGATCAGAGGCTGAGGGCTGGAATATATGTCTGGAGAAGATGAGGCAAAGTCGGATGGGACTGAAAAAAATACTGGGGCTCCTTTTGAAATCCAGGCATCGGTCATTGTCAAAATGTCAAAGCCTTGCCAGTTAGATGAAGATTGCAGTATGCTGTCCGTGGACGACCATTTTATTTCTCTCCCATGCTGAGGTTCTACAGTCTTAATATCCCGGTAAGCCAGGTGCATTCACAGGGAATATCAATCATGCTGGGGCAGCACAGTGGCACAGTGGTTAGCATTGCTGCCTCACAGTGCCGAGGTCCCAGGTTCGATTCCGGCTCTGGGTCACTGTCCGTGTGGAGTTTGCACATTCACCCCGTGCTTGCATGGGTTTCGCCTCCACAACCTTAAGATGTAGGTATGCAGGGTAGGTGCATTGGCCACGTTAAATTGCCCCTTAATTGGAAAAAATGACTTGGGTACACTAAATTTATAATTACAAAAATCATGCTGAGGTATACTTACGCCGGCACCAGTCCCAGGGTATTCTTCACATGCCTGACTAGAGAGTAGATGACACATTTAACTGTGAGCAGCACCACTGCTGATCCTGATCATCTCTGACCTGACACCCACATGCACGGTTTCCCTCAGGAACCATTTTACAGCAGTCAGGAGTGGAAAGTCTGGTTGATTATTTTTCACTCCCGAGCTCTGGGCCACTGTGCTTGGTTACACATTTTCTCTACGATTCCTGCTTCAATGAGCTAACCTGTGTCACAACCCCCACAAGGACCATGGGGAAACAATCATTGATCGCCCAGTGGGAATCGTGAAGTACACGTTCCTCAGGTAGGGGGCAGAGGCCAACCATTTGGGCTCGTTATGAGCAAAATATAAAAGCAGGCCCAACCCAGGGCCTGGTATCACAAGTCCTCCCAGCTACGATTGCACTGGGAGTAAGATGCTGCATTGCACACATTATTGTAACTAGATAGAGATAAGAGATAGAGAAATACAGCACAGAACAGGCCCTTCGGCCCACGATGTTGCGCCGAACTTTTGTCCTAGGTTAATCAAAGAATTTTGGACAATTTTACATGGCCAATCCACCCAACCTGCACATCTTCGGACTGTGGGAAGAAACCGGAGTACCTGGAGGAAACCCACGCAGTCACGGGGAGGATGTGCAGACTCCACACAGACAGTGACCTAAGTCGAAATCGAACTTGGGACCCTGGAGCTGTGAAGCAATTGTGCTATCCACAATGCTACCGTGCTGCCCTTAAGAAGTTAACCTACACTCCATTATTCTACCCTAATCCATGTACCTATCCAATAGCCGCTTGAAGGTCCCTAACGTTTCCGACTCAACTACTTCCACAGGCAGTGCATTCCATGCCCCCACTACTCTCTAGGTAAAGAACCTACCTCTGACATCCCCTCTATATCTTCCACCATTTATCTTAAATTTATGTCCCCTTTTGATGGTGTGTTCCACCCGGGGAAAAAGTCTCTGACTGTCTACTCTATCTGTTCCCCTAATCATCTTATAAACCTCTATCAAGTCGCCCCTCATCCTTCTCCGTTCTAATGAGAAAAGGCCTAGCACCCTCAACCTTTCCTCGTATGTCCTACTCTCCATTCCAGGCAATATCCTGGTAAATCTCCTTTGCACCTTTTCCAAAGCTTCCACATCCTTCCTAAAATGGGGCGACCAGAACTGCACACAGTACTCCAAATGTGGCCTGACCAAGGTTTTGTACAGCTGCATCATCACCTCACGGCTCTTAAATTCAATCCCTCTGCTAATGAACACTAGCACATCATAGGCCTTCTTCACAGCTCTATCCACTTGAGTGGAAACTTTCAAAGATCTATGAACATAGACCCCAAGACCTCTCTGCTCCTCTACATTGCCAAGAATCCTACCATTAACCCTGTATTCCGCATTCCTATTTGTCCTTCCAAAATGGACAACCTCACACTTGTCAGGGTTAAACTCCATCTGCCACTTCTCAGCCCAGCTCTGCATTCTATCTATGTCTCTTTGAAGCCGACAACAGCCCTCCTCACTATCCACTACTCCACCAATCTTCGTATCATCTGCAAATTTACTGACCCACCCTTCAACTCCCTCATCCAAGTCGTTAATGAAAATCACAAACAGCAGAGGACCCAGAACTGATCCCTGCGGTACGCCACTGATAACTGGGCTCCAGGCTGAATATTTGCCATCCACTACCACTCTGTCTTCTATTGGTTAGCCACTTTGTTATCCAACTGGCCAAATTTCCCACTATCCCATGCCTCCTTACTTTCTGCACAAGCCTACAATGGGGAACCTTATCAAATGCCTTACTAAAATCCATGTACACTATATCCACTGCTTTACCTTCATCCACATGCTTGGTCACCTCCTCAAAGAAGTCAATAAGACTTGTAAGGCAAGACCTACCCCTCACAAATCCGTGCTGACTATCCCTAATCAAGCAGTGCCTTTCCAGATGCTCAGAAATCCTATCCCTCAGTACCCTTTCCATTACTTTGCCTACCACCGAAGTAAGACTAACTGGCCTGTAATTCCCAGAGTTATCCCTATTCCCTTTTTCGAACAGGGGCACGACATTCACCACTCTCCAATCCTCTGGTACCACCCCTGTTGACAGCGAGGACGAAAAGATCATTGCCAACGGCTCTGCAATTTTATTTCTTGCTTCCCATAGAATCCTTGGATCTTACTTAAATAATGAAAATAGTTAATGAAGTGAGTGCTGGTCCTGTAGAAAGTGAGCCTGGGGAATTAATAATGGTAAATAAGGAGATGGCAGATGAATTGAATAAGTATTGTGCATCAGTCTTCACGACAGAGGGTGCAAGTAACATCCCAGAAATAGCAGCTAATCAGGAAATGGAAGGGAGGGAAAATCTCAGGAAAATTACAATTGACAGGGAAGTGGTACTAAGAAAATTGTTGGAGCTGCGGGCTAACAAATCCCCAGGTCCTGATGGAACTCATCCGAGGGCCTTAGAAGGAGGGACTGGTGAGAAATTCTGGGAAGATCCCATTAGATTGGAAAATAGAGAATGTAGTTCCTTTATTCAAAAAGGGAGGGGGTGGGTTGGGGGGGGGGGGGGGGGGGGGGGGTGAAGAAAGCAGGAAATTATAGGCCAGCCAGCTTAACATCTGTCATGGGGAACATTTTAGAAGCAGTATGAAAGTTGTTATAGCAGGACAACTGAAAGTTCGAGGCAATCAGGCAGAGTCAACATGGCCTTACAAGACCAATTTAACCAATGTATAAGAGCTCTTTGACAGAGTCATGTGCTCTGGATAAAGGGGAACCAATGGATGTAATGTACTTAGATTTCCGGAGGGTATTTGATAAAGTGCCACATCAAAGGTTATTGTGGAAAATACAAGCTCATGGTGTAGGAGGTAACATATTGCCATGTATTGGAAATAGGCTAACTAACACAAAACGGAGAGATGGCAAAAAGTGGGTCATTCTCTGATTGAAAAGGTGTAATGAGCGATGTGTCACAGGGATCAGTGCCACAGTCTCAACCTTTTACAAATTATATAAATTACTTAGATAAAGAGATTAATGGTACTTTTGTTAAATTTGCTAATGACACAAAGATAGGTAGGAAAATAAGTTGTGAAGAGAATATAGGATGCTACAAAGGGATATCAGATAGGATAAGTTAGTGGGCAAAGATCTGGCAAATGGAGTATAATGTGGTATAATCGCAAATGCACATTTGGATACTTCTTAAGTGATATGAAGGTCTCTGCCTCCACCACCCTTTCAGGCAGTGGATTCCAGACTCCCACCACCCTCTGGGTAAAAAGGTTTTTCCTCACATCCCCTCTAAACCTCCTGTCCCTTACCTTAAATCTATGCCGCCGGTCATTTATCCCTCCACCAAGGGGAACAGTTTTTTCCTGTCTATTCTATCTATACCCCTCAGAATTTTATACATATCCTCATGGTGCCGAGGTCCCAGGTTCGATCCCGGCCCTGGGTCACTGTCCGTGTGGAGTTTGCACATTCTTCCCATATTTGCATGGGGTTCGCTCCCACAACCCAAAGGATGTGCAGGGTAGATGGATTGGCCATGCTAAATTGCCCCTTAATTGGAAAAAATAACTGGGTACTTTAAATTTATAAAAAATAATTTTATACATCTCAATCATGCCCCCCCCCCCCCTCCCTCAGTCTCCTGTGCCCAATGTAAAACAACCCCAGTCTATCCAATCTTTATTTATAACCAAAAGTCTCCAGCCCATGCAACATCCTGGTAAATCTCCTCTGCACCCTTTCCAGTGGTATCACATCCCTAATGTGGATTCCAGAACTGCACACAATACTTCAGCTGTCACCTAACCAATATTTTATACAGTTCCAGAGATGAGGAGAATGTTTTTTCTCTCAGAGGGTCGTGAGTCTCTGGAACCCTCTTCTTCAAAAGGCAATGGAAGCAGAGTCTTTGAATATTATTCCGGCAGAGCTAGATAGATTCTTGATTAACAAGGGGTTGAAAGGTTGTCGGGGGTAGGTGGGAATGTGGGATTGAAGTTGCAATCAGGTCAGCCATGATCTTATTGAATGGCAGAGAAGGCTCGAGGGGCCGAGTGGCCTACTCCTGACTCATATCTTGGTATGTGTGTAATTCTATCTGATATTACTGAATTAGAGCATCACATGACCAAAGGGTATATTTTGCCCTAAACTCTCTTTTGGCCAATTTTCTCACCAAAACCTCAATGCTCTCCAAAGCCTTATACCCAGTATTGAGTTTTCACATGGGAGACTGCACAGTGGCCAGAATTTTCCAGCTATTCACGCTGGCGGGATGTTCTGGTCCCGCCAACAGCTGGTGTTGTGGGCACGAAGGATGCATTCAACTGGAAACCCTGTTGACAATGGAGGGGTCAGGAGATCCTACCATCAGCCAATGGCGGGCCACCTCTGCCGCTGAGAAACACACTTCGGGTTGCTCGGAAAATCCTGCCTAATGAGTGTCGACAGAATGTCTGTCTAGTCAAACTCCATCTTGTCCCCATCCAATGTTCCAAACAAGATGGGGGCTGGAGGGAGAGGAGGCCAGGTGTCCGCAGGCACCTTCAGAGGGAGAGACTTGTGGGAGAGGAGGTACAGGCACAAGTGCGGGGCAGCGAGGAGGACAGGTCCACAGAAGGCATCACTATTCTACTGCCAGAGTGTGCTGGCAGCAATCCAGCTACCTCAACAAGAACAAGATCCAGTGCCACTGGAGGCTCCGCCTCTCGAGGGACACTGTGGCATCATTGTGCTGGCTGATTGGGCCAGACATCACTTCCACCTGTGTGGGTTGGCACCCTATGCCAGTGGTTCTGAAGATCATATCAGCCCTCAAATGTTATGCATCTGGAACATTCCAGAAGTATGTGAGGTATCTGTGTGGAGCCTCCCAATCAGCTGTCCATATCTGCCTCAAGCTCATTTCTCACACTCTGTTCCGCACATTTAGTCATTACCAAAGCGACCAAGCCAGGCAGGTTGGGTAGGCCAGGGGCTTTGCAGCTATTGCAAGCTTTCCCCGCATCCAGGGTGCCATAGATTGTACTTATGTGGCTATCAAGGCTCCAGCTGATCAGCCTTTGTGAATAGAAAGAATTACCACTCTGTGAATGTGCAGATAGTCTGTGACCCCAGGACCCAGATTCTTCAAGTCTGTGTGAGGTAGCGGGCAACACGGTAGTGCCGAGGTCCCAGGTTCGATCCTGGCTCTTGGTCACTGTCCATGTGGAGTTTGCATATTCTCCCCGTGTTTGCGTGGGTTTCACCCCCACAACCCAAAGATGTGCAGGCGAGGTGGATTGGCGACACTAAATTGCCCCTTATTTGGAAAAAATTAAGTGGGTATTCTAAATTTTAAAAATAGTCTGTGTGAGGTACCTTGGCAGATCCCACGATACATACGCACTGCAGTACTCCCAGGTGCCAAAGTTGTTGGTGGCTCCAACTGGGCTGGATGGTGGTTTGCTGGGTGACAAAGGGTATCGATTGAAAAGGTGGCTCATGCCACCACTCCGGTTTCTCAGGATGGAGGTAGAAGAGAGGTACAAACAGAGTCATGTCTCCACACGGGCAGTGTTGGAGAGAACAAGAGGGTGAGTGAAGATGAGGTTCCGCTGCCTGGACTGTCACGGAGGAGCCCTTCAATACCCTCTAGAGTGAGTGTCACTTATTGTCACGGTCTGCTGCCCTCTGCACAACCTGATACTGGCAGGAAGCGACTACCTCTGTGATAAAGTTTGATGCAGTTTACCATAAGGCACTGATGTGGCCTGCACCTATGGAGCACATTAAGAACATTCAGGGCATTGAAACAAAAATCTTGATTTAGAATTTTACCAGGGATGCGAGCAAGGAACAAAACATAAAAGGGTTGTCACAGCGACACAAAAACAATGAATAACACTGATGCAATGAATGCAAGTCACCCGTGAAGCCCTATCCTGTGCTCCCAGTGCCTTAAACTTACGTTTGCAAGGGCTACATCCGTAGCACCATGAGAGGAATCCTTAGAAAGGACAAGAAGCCTATCTACCAGCATGCTGTATGTCTCTACCTCCCTACTCACCGTTAATGGAAGGACACTAGCTGAGAGATTGGGTGCCACATCCATCTACCACACAGGCAGTGACCTCCTGAGGCCATTGCCTCTGTAAGGTCTTGCAAGTCCGACCACAACCCCTGGAACTCCTCATTCTGTTCCTCGAGCTGCCCTCTCTATACGAGTCACCGCCCTCCCACTGGAAGAAATCCTCCATGATGGAGACCATGACATGCAGACCCTCAGGGATCGCCGCCAGATATTCCCATGAATCCCATTGGACATCCAGCATCTGCTTCTTAATGGATGACTCCAGAGGCTCATCATTTATCAGGATGGGCCTGGTCCCCAACAGTCCTCCGACTGCCGGTACCCGGGGCGCTCTTTGCCTCTGCCAGCCCCTCCAGTGAGCATCCCGTGCTCTCCCGACTGGCACTGCCATCTGAGAGCTGGCAAACTAATACCCACAGAGGGTGTGTCATGGGTGGATCTGCCATTGTGTCTCCTCCTCAGGTGTCATGGGAGGGTCCTAGGGTCCTGGTAGCCTCTTGAGGATGGCACATCTGAGGGAGGAAGTCAACAGGTGGGATTTTCCGGTTGCACCCACCCTGAGACCGAAAATTCCTGCACAAGATCGACAGACCGTTAAACGGTCGATCAAATTGTCCGTCCCACCCTTGACAATTCCTGTGGTGGGTGGGACTGGAGGATTCATCCCAATATGTTAGTAGTATCACATAGTCAGCGTGCCTGTGAGACGGGCTGGTGAAACAATGCATCATGGTGGCATCATGGTTGGAGGATCACTGGGGACTCCTATTTATCACTTCTCATTTGAGATGTGACAATCCCACACTATTTCCACTCTCTGCCAGTCGCGTATCTGTCCACTGGACTCCTACCTTCCCCTGAGTGAGACGCCCACCTCTCCATGACCCGAGTTCCATGCTCCCACGCGAACCCGAGGGTGACGATCTGAAATCTGCTCAGTGTGAGCAGGTTGGCCACACCACCACCCGTCTGTGCGTGTGTGTTCCACAGCATCATGGCTTCTCTTCTGCTGTACAGACAAAAGTACATTCCTTCATCCACCCTTTATCTTCAACACCATACCAGCCTCGCACCCCCTAACTGCACCCTTCAACCCCCACCCTGGGTGTCCAGGTTGAGGTGCCCATCAGATTTGCACACCCCACCCTTCTATATCCCAAAGACTATTGGGCAGATCACCCAGCCTTGGCCAGCACAGGTACACGTGCCTTTTTGTAACTCTGAATCTTAAATTCTGAGCGCCATGAAAGACAGCCACCCTTCTCAACATCTCCTCACAGTACCATGCCAACACGGTACTCAGATTTCCTGAGCACAGAAGATCATTAAACCTTTCCAGCACTGGATCCAGGTGTGATGCACAACGTCATGCCTGCTTATCTGGGCTGCCACCTCTGACCAGGTGCCTGGTGTGGTGGCCTCCTCTAGCCATCCCCCCCGGCATGAGGATGTCCCGCCTGGCGCTCACTGCCTCCACTAGGGCGTGCAAGCACTTGCCCGAAAGGCAGGGGAGCAGAGTGCCCACCTGCATTGTTTTCCTGCCTGGCGTAGCACAACGTGTGCTGAGGCCATGACTGCTGCCAAATTTTATTAATCTCTCCTGGACATCTCCCTGAAGCTCCTCACAAACACCCGGCAGCATTCCAAGAGCCGCCTCTGGTGCACTTCAATCCCCCCGCCCCACCCTCCCTGCCGCGGACCCGGAGCCCACCACTCTCTTCCACCTGCTGGCAGGGCCACGCCAATGTCCAATCGCGCTTCACGTTGGCTGACCCATGTGAGATCACTTTCGGCTTTTGTTTGCGGCCAGAAGCAGAAATCATGGCCGCTTCCGGGTCTGGCAATTATGCACGCACAATGTACCCAACGGTCAGGCCCATGAATTCACATCTGTTATAATCCACATGGGCCTTACAGGGTTGGGATGATTCAATACGCCGTGGAGCTTGCTGAATATGAGCTCCCCGATAAAGGGTGAGGGACCCTTAACGATGCTCACTTGACTTTGTATAACTAGAGTCGGCCAGTCAGGCACCGATTAGAGAAGACACAGTTGGGAACTACTGGAGCTGTACATAAGAGTTAACGTTTTAAATAAATAAGTTTTGATTTTCTCTACAACTCGGCGTGGATTCCTTTCGTTGCCCCTTAAAAAAACTTTTTTTTGGTTAAATAGTGGTGTCGAACAATTCGGAGGAAAGGCGGGAATGTGAGGTCCAAATCAGCCATTATCTGATTGAATGGCAGAGCTATTGTGTAAGGGGGCTGAATGGCCTACTCTCGTTCCAAATATCGCTGTGTGATTTTGCAACATGGAAAGCTGTGAGACAGAATTCATGAAATCAGCCACCAGCAATGCCTGCGGAATACAGGGCGCGATTCTCCGCAAATGCGGCGAGTCGTAAAGGCTGCCGTGAAACTGGCCGTGTTTCACGGCAGCCTCTGCGCCCCCTCCTGGGACCCGATTCTCCCCCCCCCCCCGGGCGGGGTTAGCAGCGCAGCCCCGTGAAGCACGGCATCGCGGGCTTAGCGACCGTCGCTAAGTCCGCACGCCAAGCGTCATGGCGGCTGACGCGCACGATGACGTCAGCCGCGCATGCGCGGGTTGGACGGCTCCAACCCGCGCATGCGCGGATGACGTCATCACGCATATGCGTCAAACCCACGCATGCGCGGGCCAGTATGCCCCTCAGCCGCCCTGCGGACTGATCCTGCGGGGCGGCGGAGGAACAAATAGTGCGCGGGTATCGGACCCGCTGCCCGCGATCGGTGCCCACCGATCGCAGGCCCATGCTATCCTTGGCACGGCCGTGGTGCGGCCGTGCCAATCGGTGCCATGGTTGTCCGGGACGGCATTTTGCGGCCGTTTTCACGAACGGTGAGAGCAGGGGCGAAATTCTCCGACCCCCAGCAGGGTCGGAGAATCGCCTGGGGCCGCCGAAAATCCCGCCCATGCCGTGGTAGAGATTCTCCACCACCCGGGAAGTGGCAGCGGCAGGAATCTCGCCACTCCGATCGGAGAGGCCCCTGCGGTGATTCTCCGGCCCGAAGTCCTGCCGCTGGGAGGCCTCTCCCGCCGCCGAGGTTTGAACCACCTCTGGAACGGCGGGATCAGCAGCGCGTGCGGGCCCCGGGGTCCTGGGGGGGGGCTGGGGGCGATTGAACCCCGGGGGCTGCCCCCACGGTGGCCTGGCCCGCAATCGGGCCCCCCGCTCAGACTCCGGGCCAGCGCCCTGGGTGCACTATTTTCCTCCGCGACCACCACGGCCTCCGCATGGCGGAAGAGAACCCCACATCGCGCATGCACCGGCAGTGACGTCAGCGGCCAGCTGCCACTGACGTCACTGCCGGCGCATGTGCCGATTGGCGAAAGCCTTTCGGCCAGCCCCGCTGCCGGGGGCGCTGGTTTTTTGCGCCAGTTTTCTGGTGCTAACCGCTCCGGCGCGGGGCTGGCCCCCAAAGGTGGGGAGGCGCGACCCCTGAGTGGTTGGCGCCACTCCCCTACTCCGGGACCCTCCGTCACGCCGGGTAGGGGAGAATGCCGCCCCAGGTGTGTTTGCGTTCGTGAAAACGGCCGTAAAGGCCTGGGAACTCGGCCCATCGGCCTGGGGAGAATCGCTGTTCGCCGTAAAAAACGGCGAGCAGCAATTCGTGTCGTGGGGCGGCCGTGGGGGGGGGGGGGGGGAGAATAGCGGGAGGGCGGGAAAAATTTCGGGAAGGCCCTCCCGCTATTCTCCGACCCGTCGTGGGCAGCGGAGAATCGCGCCCGAGCACAGGATCTGGCTGAGCTTTCTCTGAAACTCCCGCGTAAACAGTGGTACTTGAGTGAGGTACTGGAGGGCTGTCAATGCTCATGTAACCATATCCCAGAAAGGATCACCCGTTTCAGGAGGGCAGGGGGGAAAGCTGGAGAGGACTGTGGAGAAAATGAAGAAGCTGACAACTTGGTAACCAGAGTGCAAAGATTACAGCGATGAAGGGGTAAACTCTTGTCGTTGATGTGATGGTGTTAACATTTGGACTGGCAAAGTAAAAAAGGAAACTGCCATAGGAACTTTGATTCAAAAGATGAATGCAGCTCTGTTTTATTTCCCTCTCCTTTTCCGGAAAACTCGTTATTATCTGACTGGCCACAGGCGTTCTCCTTCAGGTTTTTGATGTGCAAATGCAGGCACTGAAGTAGCTTCAATTGAGTACTGAGAATTGACAGGCTGAGACAGGGCCTGTCCCAACAAAACCCTCTCCTTTCCTCTGTCTCTTATTCTCACTCTGATGTCTCTCTCTGTATCTCTGATGCTTAGGTTAGAAAGTATGTTTGTCAGAACTAACGGCGATAACAACCTTTCAAAATCCACACTTCGAAATACAGATATCTCCATGACCCAAATCTTCATCCCGATGCCTTTAGTTTCGGCATCAAAGTACAAACATCTGCTATGTTCACATCTTTTAGAAGCAAATCTTCAAAAGCAAATGGTTAATCCACATGACCAAATGTTTGCGTCTCTGGTACAAATATCATAAATCTGCAAATCTTTAATATTCACACCTTCAGTGTTCACACTTTCAGGGCGGGACTTGCATCACCCAATGGCAGCACGGTAGCACAGTGGTTAGCACTGTGGCTTCACAGCTCCAGGGTCCCAGGTTCGATTCCTGGCTGGGTCACTGTCTGTGCGGAGTCTGCACGTTCTCCCCGTGTCTGCGTGGGTTTCCTCCGGGTGCTCCGGTTTCCTCCCACGGTCCAAAGATGGGCGGTTAGGTGGATTGGCCATGCTAAATTGCCCTTAGTGTCCCCAAAAAGGTTAAGTGAGGGTTACTGGGTTACGGGGATAGGGTGGATACGTGGGCTTGAGTCGGGTGCTCTTTGTAAGGGCCGGTGCAGATTCGATGGGCCGAATGGCCTCCTTCTGCACTGTAAATCTATGGTCTATGGTCTAATGGAGGTGCGAATTGGATGAAGTTTCAGTTTACTCGAGAAGCAATTTACCTTTGTCTTCCCGATCTCACACCGTTTCCATGCGACCGTTGCCCAGGTCACGAAGGCCTCGGTACAATCTCTTGCATCTCTTTCAAGATAGGTGTCCCCATTGTGAGGACCACAAAGGGAAATTATATTTTCCCCTGAACACATTTTTGTGTGATGGTGAGGTTTTGGAAATCTGAAGAAAGGATCTCCTTGGAGGGTTTGTGACCATTTAGGGAAGCTTGATCAGGAGCTGGGAACATCCTGAAGGGTAAGTGCAAAATGTTTTTGACACCTTCACATACCACTATTAGATGGAAGAACATAGATATGTTTTTAATGTAATGATTCATCATGGGAATCTGTCCTGCAAAAGTAAGTTGACCTCTGACCACCAGTGTGCAAGGGCTATCGTGAACTACAGTACTTTGTCTATTGAAGCAGGTGCCATTAATGCAAAAGAAAAGTCCTGTCAGCCTCTGCTGTGATGTTTTGTGCTGTGGTTTAAATTGATTGTTAAACGAAAAACCCTTCTTCTGAAAGTTGAAAAAAATCCCTGTACCTCCGTTAAATGGCAGGAACTCTGCCTTGAAATGGAAATAGGACACTTGTCTGTTCTGTCAGTTTCAGGCAATGCAGCTGAACGCTTTTGTATGATAGTTGCGGCCATCATGAATGTTTGGCTGGGTTTCAAAAGCTGTGAATGGCTTCGGCTCAACAGGTGACCCAATGACCAAAGAACAAATGACACACTTAAGAGGCTGTAATAAGAGAATATGCCATCAATTTGGTTTCTTGTTTGTTTACAAATATAATAGGCACTTAAAGAATCACACTTATTTCCACTGGAGTATTTTATTTTCCCTCCAGTATCAATGGAAGTGTGTTTCAATTCAGGATTTTATTAGATGATTAGAGATGCAATATTTTCCAATGATTTTAAAATAATTCCCATTGCCATTGCACAGCTCCTGAGGACTGTACATAATGGTACTGGGTGACTGGCTATGGAGGATGCATGTTGCGGGGCGGGGGGGGGGGGGGGGGCATGGGAATGGCATGGATATGGATTGGAGATGAGGAGACATGGGTGATCTGAGAGGAAATAGCTGGCGTGTGGTGAGTGGGTGGTGAGGGGGTATGCAATGGAATGAACATAGAATGGACCTGGGAGCATTGGATGGCAGAGGCATGAGTGGGGTTGAGGGGGCCTGGAGGTGGCTTTGGTGATCTGTGGCGGCATGGAGTTGGCATATGTAACTTGCAGGAGTGTGGGATGACATGAAGGGTGGGTGCCAGGTGGGAGGGATGTTAGCGAGTGTATTTCAATGACATTAAAAACTGGGCAACTGTGTTGAAAAACCAATGCAGGCCTCCTAACCCACCCACTGTCATGTCCACACACCATGTAAATCATCACTGTGAACCACACCCTCATGTGAAAAACATAAATACAGGAGGAGTCACAAATGGGTTAGGTGCGCATTTCACGAAGCACAAAAGAGCATAGATTAAATTTTCCTGAGCCCACAAATAAATTCTGCCCTCAATACTCTAATCTTGAATATTCACATCTTGAATATTCACATCTTGAATATTCACATCTTCAATTCTCACATCTTCAATATTCACATCTTCAATATTCGCACCTTCAGTATTGACTCTTTTCCTTGGATTGCCACCTTGTCGTGGTGGAGAGGCTTGAAGGTTCCATTGATCCCGAAAGCAATGCCGATGGGAGTCTTAAATTCCTGGCAGGGTCACCCATGGTGGTAAGATGGGAGGAGAGGACCCAGAGAAAGTGCAATCCAAAACAAGTCCACAATGGTGGATCGGGCGGAAGATACAGGTACAATCGCGGGAGCGCGTTGGACCGGCGTCGCGTGAATAACTGCCGCGGCCCGCTATTCTCCCAACCGGCGTGACATCGGAGAATCGCGCCCCATGCTGCAGACATTGGGGAGCCGCCAGGGCTAGCAGAGCCAGATGACGAAGGAGTGGCCGGGGCTTGAGCAGAAGGGGGAGGGAAAAGGGGAGGGATGAGGGGAGGGGGAAGGGAAAGGGAGGGGAGGGGGATGCGATGATGGATGAGGCCACATCCTATGGGAAGTTTTGGATGGTCGGTGGGACAGGCAGGCAGCGGCTGGGATTGCCCATGTAATGAGTACACACAATCCAGGGTGCGGCATGACAGACACCCAGAGGTGACCTCCCCCCATTGATAGGCGGCCCACCCGGACCAATGCTGCAGCCCACGGGGTCTCCCGCTGGGCTCATTGCCTGGGAGCGAAGATGACTACTCACCTTCTTGGGACCCACAGCAGCCATTGGCCAGATTGACATTTTTTAAAAGGTGCACTAATCAGTGCCCACATCACCACTTGCTCGGGAGGCGGTTAGATCACAGGAGGCCGTTTGATAGAGGGTTGTTCTCATTAATTATAGAGAGATTGGCTAAAGTGGTGATTATTGGTTTCTTGGCACACCACGGTGAGATCTTGATTTCACCAAAGGGAGCAGGCCGGTGAGATCACAAACCAATCAGCGCCCCGCGTGGCTCTCAATTTGTGGCCTCTCTCGCGATCTAACGGCCTTGTCGCGCTCTCGCTCAAGTGATGACAAGCTAGTGTACCGCACATTTGAGGATCAGGAGAACCCTGTTGGAGTTGCAATTCCCAACTCCTTCCTTCCCAATGGTTCATTTCCAGATACGGGAGTCCTTTCCAACTCTAGCATTGAAGTCCCCAAGGAGGGGATAATCTTATCTTCCTTCGGAATGTTGGAGAGTATGGTATCCAGGGTGGAGTAGAAACCTTCACTGGTCTCGTTATTGGCATCAAGGTTTGGGGTCTAGGCACTCACAACTGTTGCCCGAATCGCCCGATACACCCAAAATGGCGATTCTCCGGAACCCCTGCTATTCTCCGGGCCAGATGGGTCGAAGTCCCGATGGCGTGACCCCAGTTCACGCCGTCGCCGTCCACACCTGCTTTTTAAAGTCGTCAGCCAGTCGTGCTGGCTGACGTGAGCAGTGAGGAGGTGAGCAGACCGTCCCGGAGTCTCCACAGGCTGGGGAAGGCATCCCCGAGAAGGCAGCGGCCAGTGGGGGGGGGGGGGGGGGCGTGTAGTGGGAGGGGGGCGAGAGCGAGTAGCGGGAGGGGGGAGAGGGAGTAGTGGGGGGGGAGAGGGAGTAGTGGAGGGGGGGAGAGGGAGTAGTGGAGGGGGGAGAGGGAGTAGTGGGGGGGGGAGAGGGAGTAGTGGAGGGGGGAGAGGGAGTAGTGGAGGGGGGAGAGGGAGTAGTGGGGGGAGAGGGAGTGAGTGGAATCGGTCGTCCACCCCCGGATGCAACATCTCAGCCGCCCTGCCATGGCAGGATGGTGACGAGGACACGGCCGCTGGTTGCCCTGTGGCTGATGGGCACAGCCCACTGATGCACCAGTGAGGAGGATGTTGTTAACTGCCCGTTGGACGCAGAAAGTGACCAGGGGTTAGGCTGGCCGCGTGTCAGCAGCGCGACCAGGCCACCGGGACACACAGGTATCCCGTGGCAGGCGGCTGCCGAGGTGTCGAATAACCTCCGTCTAACATGTCGTTTCTCTGCCCCCCACAACCCTTCTGTACGTGACCATAATGTACTCAGGGCAGCACGGTAGCATGGTGGTTAGCATAAATGCTTCACAGCTCCAGGGTCCCAGGTTCGATTCCCGGCTGGGTCACTGTCTGTGTGGAGTCTGCACGTCCTCCCCGTGTTTGCGTGGGTTTCCTCCGGGTGCTCCGGTTTCCTCCCACAGTCAAAAGATGTGCGGGTTAGGTGGATTGGCCATGTTAAATTGCCCGTAGTGTCCTAAAAAGTAAGATTAAGGGGGGGGTTGTTGGGTTACGGGTATAGGGTGGGTACGTGGGTTTGAGTAGGGTGATCATTGCTCGGCACAACATCGAGGGCCGAAGGGCCTGTTCTGTGCTGTACTGTTCTATGTTCTATGTTCTATGTACTCGAACCAAACGGCGATGTTCAGCGCAGTGGTTGGGGCCGCTGCACTGCAGTTGGACATCCAGCAGTGTCCACAGCGACATCCCACAGTGGATACAGGGGCAGCTGCAGTAGCAGAAGGAATGGCCGCATAGTGGCCCGTCGTCGCCGTACGGGCCGCAGGCGCTCATGGCCGGTATGTCCAGGGGGATGCCGAGGGGAACATTGACCCCCAAACGCTGAGGAAGGCACAGGATGCGGGCACTGATGTCGAGCAGCATGGGGGGGAGGAGGAGGAGGAGGAGACACTGATGGTGGAGGCAGGGCGCCAGAGGCGACAATCGAGGCCTAGGGTGTACCGTGACCGGATCTCTTTCAAGACACTGCCGGATATCACCTGCAGGAGGAGACTCCGGTTCAGCAGAGAGACGGTCGCATATATCTGCCACCTCGTGGCGCACCTCGCCTCACGTGGAATGGGAGGAGGACACGCGATACCGGTTGCCGTCAAGGTGACGGTGGCACTTACCTTCTATGCTACCGGTTCCTTCCAGTCTCCGAGTGGGGACCTATCCGGGATATCGCAGGCATCGGCCCACAGGTGCATCCGGGACGTGACCGACGCCCTGTTCGCCATCGCGGACCGTACATAACCTTTCCCGAGGACCGAGCAAATCAAGAAGCACGAGCCCGTGGATTTGCCAACGTGGCCGGGATACCGATGGTCGAGGGAGTGATTGCTGGTGTTCACATACACATGCGCCCGCCTGCAGGCAACAGGGAAGTGTTCACTAACAGGAGGGGGACATACTCCATGAACATCCAGGTGGTGTGCGACCCCCACATGAGGATCATGCACGTGTGCGCAAGGTTCCCAGGGAGTGTGCATGATGCGTACATTCTTGCGCAGTCATTCATCCCTGCTATGTTTGAGGGACGGCCCCCCCGGCTGAGGGGCTGGTTGCTAGGTGACAGGGGTTATCAACTGAGGTCTTGGCTGATGACGCCTATACGGAGGCCTCAGACCAACGCGGAGACCCTTTACAATGAGGCCCATGCAGCAACCAGGGGTGTGGTGGAGCGCTGCTTTGGTCTGCTGAAAATGAGATTCAGGTTCCTGGACCACTCCGGAGGGCCCCTGCAGTACCAGTCCGACAGGGTTGCTCGCATTGTTGTGGTCTGCTGTGCGCTGCACAACATCACGATGCAGAGGGGAGATGCTCTGGTGGAGGAGTCGGAGGGAGAAGCCATTGGCAGTGGTGCCAACACGGAGGAGGAGAAGGAGGTGGATGAGGTTGGTGGTGCACAGGCGCAGCACACGGACACGACCCGGGTGCTGGTAATGTCCAAGAGGCTACACGAAGGCAGCGGCGAGGACAGCGGGCACGCGACGCGTTGGTGGCTGCAAGATTCACGCATCGCGTGTGATGGCATCGCTGAACACTACCACTACCACCTGCATCGCCAGTCGTACAGACGGACAGCACACAACTCCCAACCTCCCCCCCCCGCACCCCTGCTCCGTGTACACTGCTGCACTTCGAGATCAACCTTACCACTGCGGCACAACGGTATGGCTGTGTCAGCGGGTGTGATCAGTGCCATGTTGAATGACGACAGCCCGATCTGCAATGAGCTGTGAGCTCAGAATCGTTAGAGAGAGTCTGACCCAGGACAATAGCTGAACCATCCATCTCAGTGGTCGCTGAGTTCGTCAGGGAAACTCCATCATGTGCCCGCGTGGCGTAGCTGGCATCGGAGTGCCGAGGACTACGGTGTCCGACTGCGGGAGGTGGGGAGGAAGGGACTGCACACCCGGCACCGAAGTTTCACCGCTCGTCAACCCCAGCGACACTCGGTCACCATCACGATCCCTGTGGCAACGGAAAAATCACACAGTCTTACAAGTTAGGTGCAACAGTGAGTTTAATGGTGAATATTATGTCCAGATGCCCTAGCCCCTACAACTAAACTGTGCCCTTCACCCATTTCCAACTTACTCTGTGTCCCTCTTCATTGCCTTACGGGCCCTACCACTACGTCTAAGTGAATCCCCAGATGGTACAGCAGGAGTGGAGGCGGACTGCTGAGAATCACGCCCCGCGACATGTCTCCCCGTCAGCACTCGTTTCCTGGTGCGACCCGGCCTTAATGGGCCAGGCTGCTCCACGGGCGTCTCGGATGACATGGTGCCACCCTGCTCTGCCTGCTGCCCACCAGATGCACCAGGGATGGGACGAGGGGAGGCCGAGCGTTCAGGGACGTCCCGTGATGGAGTTAATGGGACGGGCCCCGGAAACTCCTCCTCCCTCGGGGAGCCCGGTGGCCCCCGGGCCTCACAGTGGGACGGCGAAGCGAGTGGGGAGGTGCCCCATCGCCCCACCGACACCTGGCGCTGACAGTCCTGGAGGCCTGCAACGGTATCGACCAGGGTCCGAATGTTCACTGAGACGGAGTCCAGGGAGTGAGACATTCCCACCAGGGACTGTGCGACCTCAACCTGTGAGTGCGCAACGCCATCCAGCACGTGTGTCAGGCGGTCGATGCTCTCTGCGACTGACTGCTGGGACTGTGCCATGGCCTGCTGGGACTGTGCCATGGCGTGCTGGGACTGGGCCATGGCCTGGTGAGACTCGGCCAGGGCCCGTAGCGCGCCGGCAATGTCATGTTGGCTCTGGCGCATTGATGCCTGTGAGAGGGCAGCCTTCACCAGGGCCATGGATGACGCATGCACGTGAAGCCCAACGCCTTGCATAATCTGACCCATGGCCGATACCGTTTCACCCATTGCCTCGACCGCGGACGCCACCCGTACGGTGTCGGCCTGGGTGGCTGCCATGAGCGGCACCACTCCCTGCTCCTGGACGCGGTTTGACTCCTCTAACTGCGTCTGCAGCTGCTGGAAGACGGCCCTCATCCCGTCATTGTGTCCCTGGGTTTCGAGATGCATCGGCTGTGCGGGTGGGTCAAGTAAATCCAGGAACCCGGGAACCGTCTGGGTGGCAGCTGGATGCTGGGCCTGGGCTGCCCTCTGACCGTCCAGCCCCTCGGCTGCTCCGACCTCCACCTGCTGCACCGGCTCAGCTGTGTGGTGCGAACCAGTCCGTGACCCAGGAGCCTCATCATTGAATTGCCCAACCGAGGTGAGTGTCTCTGGGATGGTGTGGGAGACAGCAGTGCCACAAGCTCTAGGTCCTCGTCCGTCAGAAATTCAGGACTGTCCTGGTCCCAGTCATGTCCCAGCGCAGGGCGCACGCGGACCATGTACGGTTCAGCGTCAGGTGAGTCCGTTGACTGCGTCTCCGTCCTCTGTGCGTCTGGGTCCACTGACCCCGTCCTGTCCTGTCTCATGACCCGACCTTCGGGCAACGCACAGCCATGAAAGTCGTCACTGTCCGTCCTCTGTACGTCCCGCTCGAGAGTCCCGGATTTGGAGGATGGCACTCCTGGCTGACCTCCTGCCACCCTCTGGCGTGCAACCCAGGGTGCGGTGGTCATCGTGGATGGCCGTCTGTGTGTGGCAGCAGACGGCCCTGGACGTTTGTCAGCTGGCCCTAGGGAACAGAATGATACGGGGTTAGTTAGACACGCTCGGTCGGGCGTAGGATGGTCCAGTGGGCAGAGTGTGAGGGGACAGAGGATGGGGGGGTCCAGTGGGTAGAGTGTGAGGGGACAGAGGATGGGGGGGTCCAGTGGGTAGAGTGTGAGGGGACAGAGGATGGGGTGTCCAGTGGGCAGAGTGTGAGGGGACAGAGGATGGGGGGGTCCAGTGGGTAGAGTGTGAGAGGACAGAGGATGGGGGGTCCAGTGGGTAGAGTGTGAGGGGACAGAGGATGGGGGGTCCAATGGGTAGAGTGTGAGGGGACAGAGGATGGGGGGGTCCAGTAGGTTGAGTGCCAGGGGACAGAGGATGGGCTGGGGGGGGGGATGTTTGTCATGCAGGGTTGTCTCACTTGGTTCTGCACCTCAAACCTCGCATTGCGAGACCTCCCGGGTGGCAGATCCCCCAGTAAGGTCCAGGGCCCTCTGCTCGAACACTGTCAGGGGGTGCATAACGGGTGAACCCACTCCGGTTCTGTTGCGCTCCCGGCTGTTGCGAGCAGTCTTGTCCTGTTTGGGGGGGGGGGGGGGGGGGGGGGGCATAGATAGAACATCACAATTAGGCAGGTATCATCAGGGCGTTCAGATATTGGCACAGGGTGGGGGGAAAGTTGTAGCCACACCATGTCATCTCTCCAGGGGGTCACAGCACTCATGTGGGTCTGTGACAAATTTGTTAACCACACTCCACTCACTTTCGCCCCCCCCTCCCCCCTCGTGCCCACGATTGGTGGGGGAGGGGGGGATGGTTGTGACCCGGGGGCACCCTCGTGGCACTTACCCTGGCAGCCCTGGTGAGGTCGTGGAGCTTCTTGCAGCACTCCTCCCCAGACCGAGGGGTCCGCCCCACAGCACTGACTGCCGTGCCCACCTCACGCCATGCCCGTCGCACGACGCTGGATGGGTGGCGATGCCCTCATCTTGGGCAGAAGATGCCCCTGCGCTGCTCCACCTCATCGAGGAGGGTATCCAGGTCCGTATCACGGAACCTCGGGGCGGCCCTCCGTGGCTCCGACATTTCCCTCCCTCCTTTGTTTCCGTGGATCGCGTCCTTTTACGACGCGGGGCGGCATCATTCGGGTGTTGCGCGCTGATGATGCGCTTTCGACGTCACGCCCCCCCGTGTTCCTCGCAGCCCCGTGCTAGCCCATTCCCGGGGCCAGAATCAATCGCGATCAGGGCCATTTCGCGCCGTCGTTGAACTCGACCGAGTTCACGACGGCTTTCCTGATACGGCGCGACATCGGAGAATCGCACCCATGATGTCAACACCCTCAACGATACTCCTCAGTAAATGGGACATGCTGTGAAACAGCCCGGCAATGTCCACCTGCAAGTGGGACACCTCCCCCAGTGACTAGGACATGCTTTGGAGTGCCTCGTCATTGGCACCTGAAACTGGGACATGTTCCGCAGTGCGTATCAAGGTCCACATGGAACTGGGACATAACCCTAGCGAGTCAGACATGCTGTCAAGGCATTCTCCCATGGCCGTCACTGACTGTGCCACAGCTTGGACACCTCGACTCATGCTGCTGATGTTCGTGCACCAGCCTCTCCAGCACGATGCCACCCGAGCAGTGTTGGCCTCGGTGCCACACATTGCCAGCGCTATCTCCTGCACCCATAACCTCTGCGACTCATCCAATTGACTTGCTGGAGTGTCACTGACCTCCCTCTCTGAATCTCTGGGTCGCACCCTATCGACTGCATCAGCTCCGGGTAAACCAAGTCCAGAGCCTCAGTATCTGGCTGCGTCCCAGCTGGGTCCTGGGATCCAGCAGACCTCTGACTGCTGTCTCGCCTGGGCGTTCCTGCCTCCACCTGATGTGCATCAGCAACTTTGTGGTGCTCACCAGAATGCGACCCAGAAGCCTGGCCACTACTGTCGCCCACTGAGGTGTGTGACTTTGTGTTGGCGGAAGGTGGGAATGACAGCTGTGCCACGAATACGTTGGTCTCCTTGGTGATCTCCTCCAATGTGTTCTCATGGGAGGAATGGGGGAGGTACCACCCTGGATGGGCCGGCACCGTCAGATGGAAATACTGTGAGAAAATGGATATGTAGCCAGTGGGAGGGACGAGTCAGTCTATATGCCATTAAAATTCATGTGTGATATGTCATCTGGGTGGAGGCCGGTGGATCCTCACTCTGTGCCGTACCTCAATCTCTACAACGGTGACCGACCTGTCCTCTGCCAGTCCCATAACCTCCAGGGCCCATTCCTCGTAGGGGCTGAGGACTCTGATGCTCAGTGCATTGCCACCCTCTGGGCCCTCTCCCGTCTGTTGTGGGCCAACTTCTCCTGCGGGGACACAGAGGGAGAATCATGAGCCGCATGTTTCATTCATCGTGAGGGTGGGAGGAGTATGGACGAATGGAGACCATGGGGGTGATGGGGAGAATGGGGGGACAGGGAGTATGGGAGGGATGGGGAGTATGCAGGGGGGGGTGGCATGTGCTGGTCATTGGTGTGCCAGGGTACGATGTGGGCCGGAGCAGTGCCAGGTGAATGCTTGTCGGGGGGGGGGGGGGGGGGTGCAGTGCCAGGGGCTGGTGCCAACCTGCCCATTGGCCCGGTGGAAGTTGTTAATCTCCTTCAGGCACTGGGTGCCAGTCCTCCTGGTGACGCTCCCTGAGCTGACGGCCGCTGCCACTTCCTCCCAGGCGGCACTGGCATCCCATCTGGTCTCAACCACGTCCAACATTGTGGCCAGGTCGGCAACCCCAATTCTGGGGCTGGCCTCCTCGGTGGCAAGGCTCTGAGCTGTGTGGGGTTTGCTCTGCAGGATCGGTTTAAGTGTTGCTCCCGCTGGTTTGCGGGGAGCTGGCGGGCACAGTCCCGCCGAATCAGCTGGTACCGGTGACGTCCTCGCTGGACCAAGTATCGGGAAGCTCGCGGTAGTTCCCGCTCACTGCCACACTTAGAGACTTTTCCATAAAATAGTGCCCCTGGTGTTTCTGGTTCCCCTTGTAACACCAAAGTCATTCGGTATCATTAGAACTGTCGCTTCTAGAGCTCCCATCACTGACCCTGCTGTGCACCTTCGATGTTTTGGAAAGCCTTTGGAAGGGGTAGTGTCTGCTCAGTGATCAGTGGCACCGTGCCCCACAGCGGTACTTTTCAGACCCGATCATCGCTGCTCCACAGTCAAATATGTCCTTTCACCTGCAGGCCACCGATTTGTGGCCGCAGCTTGCGAGACGGGGCCTCCAATGCTGTCGCCGTGTTTTAATGTCATTGCCGAGCATTCGTAATGCTTTGCTGGTACCAAGCTTTCGGGTCTGACTGAACCTCGATGAAGCTTTGCTTCCCTATGACAGGCCTGAGATTGCTGGTAGGTTTAACTTCGGACAGTTTAATAAAAACAATTTGCAGAGGCGTCGGGGAAAGACCTTGGTATTCAGGACAAAGACTGTTCTGCATCTCCCTCTCTTGGAGCCGCTTGGCCACCTGACTACTCTCACAGTTGCATCATTAATATCATCACGGTTTCACTAACATGTCCATTAACCCATACTCTACAGTTCATACTGCCTGAGTGCAGGCTGAAAGCTGAGGAATGCCTGAGCCTGTCCTTCTCACCATGGGACTTTGAGAATCAGGTGACAAGGAACGGGAAGGAAAAGAGATGCAAAAATGAATGTAAAGCTGAGATCCGTCTGCACGAGGTATTTTGTGCTGCGTTCAGGCGGGTGATGTTGCTACCTGCTCAGAAAAGCAGCTTAAGGTTAAAGATGTGAAGGTTAGGTGGATTGGCCATGCTAAATTGTCCCTTAAAATTATTTTTTTTTTTTTAAAAAGGGAGCCAATTCAACTCAGCCCCCTGCAATTTTACTGCTCCCCACACCTCCCACCCTACCACTTGGGGGCAGGTAGAATAATGACCTTTGACATGCATATGTAATTTCCATTATATTCACCGGTCTGGTAATATACACAGGGTTGTTATGAATTGTGTTGCAATAGCTAATGGTTAAGTTAAAAGGTACATGGCGTTTAATTTGTAAAATTCATTTCCGGCATTGCTGCCTACGGCACTGAGGACCCGGGTTCGAATCCCGGCCCTGGGTCACTGCCCGTGTGGAGTTTGCACATTCTCCCCGTGTCTGCATGGGTTTCGCCCCTGAGGGAACCATCAATTCACCAGACACGTGTTTCCGATATGAATCTAGGCTTTAATCGACTTACTACAGAGCCAGCCTGTTACCCGTTGATGAACTCTCAGTGAACTGCAGGCTGACTCTGGACAAGGGTATTTATACAGCTGCACTAGGGGGAGGAATCATGGGTGGAGCCAAGGGTGGAGCCCTGTACAAGCTCCTGAGCATTCCCAGAGCTACTCCCCCTAGTGGTCGGATAACGCTACTGCGCTTACAAAGACATAGTGTGAATTATCATATTACATTCACCACATTCACCCCCTGCAAAAAAAATCAAGTTCGGCGGGGCTGGTGGTCTACAACGTCAATCTGTCCGGTGGTCGAATTGTCCGCTATGATCTGCGGAGCACCGGGGTTGCAGCCTCTTGCGGTGGCTGGATGGGTGTTGTGTGCTGGGGTACGATGGCGGACTCCAGGGAGGGTTGTATCCGAGCTTCATACTCTCCTGGTTCGACCGGGGACTGGGGGCGCTGGGGGCTGGCCGGCGCGGGGGCGCGGAACTGGTGGAGCGAGCTCGTGGGCTCAGGAGCGCGAGGGGGTGGCAGCATGGGGTGTAGGGTGAGGGGTCCTTCTGTGAGGGTAGAGGGGGCGCTGGATCTGGCGGGTGCCAGATCCCGGAGGGATACCGTGTCCTGACGGCCATCAGGGAACACAACGAATGTGTACTAGGGGTTGGAGTGGAGCAGGCGCACCTTTTCAACAAGGGGGTTGGTTTTGTGCGCCCTGACGTGTTTCCTCAGAAGTACGGGGCCCGGCGTCGTCAGCCATGCCGGAAGTGAGACCCCCGTGGTAGTCCCCCTGGAAAAAATGAAGAGCCTCTCGTGAGGGGTCTGGTTGGTCGCCGTACATAAAAAGGACCTTATAGCGTGGAGCGCGTCTGGGAGGACTTCCTGCTACTGGGAGACTTGGAGCTTTCTAGACCGGAGGGTCAGTAGGACGGTCTTCCAGACTGTCGCGTTCTCCCTTTCCACCTGCCCGTTCCCCCTGGGGTTGTAGCTGGTAGTCCTGCTCGAGGCAATGCCCTTGTCAAGCAGGTACTGACGCAGCTCGTCGCTCATGTAGGACGAACCCCGGTCGCTGTGTACGTAGCTGGGGAAACCAAACAGGGTGAAGATGCTATGCAGGGCCCTAATCACTGTGTGGGAGGTCATGTCGGGGCACGGGATAGCGAATGGGAAATGGGAGAACTGGTCTACGACGTTTAAAAAGTAAACGTTCTTGTTAGTTGAGGGGAGTGGCCCTTTGAAATCAATCGCGAGGCGTTCAAAGGGCCTAGAAGCCTTGACCAGGTGGGCCCTGTCTGGTCTATAGAAGTGCGGTTTGCACTCCACACAGATCGGGCAGCTCCTGGTGACCGCTTTTACCTCCTCGTTGGAGAAAGGCGGGTTTCGGGCCCTGATGTAGTGGGCGAGCCGGGTGACCCCCGGGTGGCAGAGGTCATTGTGGATGACTTTTAATCGGTCGATCTGCACGCTGGCGCATGTCCCGCGGGATAGGGCATCCGGAGGCTCGTTGAGCTTCCCGGGTCGATATTTAATATCGTAATTGTAGGTGGAGAGTTCGATCCTCCACCTCAGTATTTTGTCGTTTCTAATTTTGCCCCTTTGCGAGTTGTCGAACATGAAGGCAACCGATCTTTGGTCGGTGATGAGGGTGAACCTCCTACCTGCGAGGTAGTGCCTCCAGTGACGGATAGCCTCCACAATGGCTTGTGCTTCTTTCTCGACTGAAGAGTGTCGGAGTTCTGAAGCGGAGAAGGTACGGGAAAAAATTCAACTGGTCTCCCTGCCTGATTTAACGTGGCTGCAAGAGCTACCTCTGAGGCGTCGCTCTCTACCTGAAATGGAGTGGATTCATCCACCGCCCGCATTACCGCTTTGGCGATGTCCTCCTTGATGCCGTCGAAGGCCTGGCGTGCCTCGGCTGACAGAGGAAATTGTGTGGCCCTAAAGAGTGGGCGGGCTTTGTCCGCATATTGAGGGACCCACTGGGCGTAGTAGGAGAAGAAGCCCAAGCACCGTTTGAGGGCCTTGGGGCAATGGGGGAGGGGGAGTTCTAAGAGGGGGCGCATACGGTCCGGGTGTGTGCCCAGGACTCCGTTTTCCACGACATAGCCGAGGATGGCTAGTCTGGTTGTGCGGAAAACGCATTTCTCCTTGTTCTACGTGAGGTTCAGTTTCTGTGCCGTCTGGAGAAAACGGCGGAGGTTGGCGTCGTGGTCCTGCTGGTCATAGCCGCAGATGGTGACATTGTCCAACTACGGAAACGTGGCCCGCAGCCCGTACTGGTCCACCATTCGGTCCATTGCTTGTTGGAACACCAAGTCCCCATTAGTGACGCCGAAAGGGACCCGGAGGAAATGGAAGAGGCGGCCATCGGCCTCGAATGCCGTGCAGTGGTGGTCCTCCGGGCGGATTGGGAGCTGGTGGTATGCAGACTTCAGATCCACCGTGGAAAAGAGCCGGTACTGGGCGATCTGGTTTACCATGTCTGCAATCCTGGGGAGGGGTTAGGCGTCGAGGAGCGTAAATCTATTTATGGTCTGACTGTAGTCGACCACCATACGGAATTTTTCCCCGGTCTTAACGACCACCACCTGAGCTCTCCAGGGACTGTTGCTGGCCTCTCTAACCCCCTCACTGAGTAGCCTTCGGACCTCTGCTCTGACAAATACCCTATCCTGCAGGATATACCACCTCCTACGAGTGGCTACGGGTTTACAGTCATTTGTGAGATTGGCAAAGAGAGGAGGGGGGGGGGGGAATTCGCAGCGTAGCGAGGCTGCAGATCGTGAGTGGGGGCAGGGGCCCTCTGAAGCTGAGGGTGAGGCTCTTGAGGTTACATTGGAAGTCTAGGGCCCGTAATGACAGCCCTCTGAGTTCATAGTCGAATTCGAATTCTTCTGCAGAGTTGTCCGAGCGTGGAGATGCCGATCGGGCCCGTGGATCGCACGTGGCGTGCGGCGAGGAAGATGGCGTCCAAGATGGCGGCCCCCATGAGTCGCATGTGGCCGGCTGCGTGGTGGAGGTTTTCCAAGATCGCGGCCCCCATGGATCGCACGTGGCTGGAGTGGGTGGAGTCGGGGCATAGGCCGCAGCGTTTTGGGCCCCGCGGGCCTGCGAGTGAGGGGAGCGATTACTTCGAGTCGCTGGGGAGTTGGAGGCTGGGGCCCTTTTAGCGAGGCACACTCTTGCGTAATGGCCTTTTCGCCTGCTGCTGCTGTAGGTCGCGTTGCGGGCCGGGCAGTGCTGCCGCGGGTGCTGGTTCTGGCCGCAGAAATGGCAGGCTGGAGCAGCATAGTGGCTGGCTGGGGCAGCATGGTGGCTGGGTGGCCGCGTAGCACAGGCCTGGTGGAATCGCTGGTCGGGGGCTGGTCGGGGGCCCATGATTGGGTCGCGGGGTCCGCGGGGAACGAGTTAAGGCTGCGGAAGGAGACCTCCATCGTGGTAGCAGCTTCCACAGTCGTTTCTAAGTCCTGGGCCCCCTTTTCCATCAGTCGTTGGCGCACATAGCTAGACCTGAGGCCCGCTACAAAAACATCGCGTACAGCAAGTTCCCTGTGTTCAGCCGCGGTAACTGCTTGATAATTACAGTCATTGGGCAAATTATTGAGTTCCCTTAGAAATTCGGCGAGTGATTCTGTAGGCCGCTGGCGGCGAGTCATGAACACATGGCGAGCGTAAACTTCATTAATAGGCCTTACATAAATTTTATCGAGAACTGCTAGCGCCGCAGTATATGAACTGGCCGAGTTTAGTTGCGTAGAGATTCTGTGGCTCACCCTCGCGTGCAGTAGACTTAGCTTCTGATCCTCTGTCGTTTTGGCTGTGCTCGCTTCTGCCAGGTAGGCCTTGAAGCACCGCATCCAGTGGGAGAAAAATTCTTTAGCCTCTGCATCCTGCAGGTCGAGTTCCAGGCGTCCAGGCTTGAGGGCCAAGTTCATAATCAATCTTTACTGTTCTTAAGTCGATTAAATTGATGGAACCATCAATTCACCAGACACGTGTTTCCGATATGAATCTAGGCTTTAATCGTCTTACTTCAGAGCCAGCCTATTACCCGTTGATGAACTCTTAGTGAACTCAGGCTGACTCAGGACAAGGGTATTTATACAGCAGCACTAGGGGGAGGAGTCGTGGGCGGAGCCAAGGGTGGAGCCCAGTACAAGTTCCTGAGTACTCCCAGAGCTACTCCCCCTAGTGGTAGGATAGCGCTACTGCGCTTACAAAGACAGTGTGAA
Organism: Scyliorhinus canicula; assembly: GCF_902713615.1. Lineage (NCBI taxonomy): Eukaryota > Metazoa > Chordata > Chondrichthyes > Carcharhiniformes > Scyliorhinidae > Scyliorhinus > Scyliorhinus canicula. The sequence goes on from NC_052157.1 coordinate 117,878,291, forward strand.
TTATCATATATATATATATATATATATATTACATTCACCACAGAGGATATCTTTATATTTTTGTCATCATTATGAGCTGGCAATCAGATCATACAAGATACCTCAATTGGCACATGTGCTGTCCTATTTAGAAATTATTTCAAGTGTCAGTTCCCAGACTCTGCTAAGTTAGCAGATTCACCCAAAGTGCTGGTGGATACTTAACTTGGTCCTCAGTGCCTCGGGCTAGTGAGGAGGACAGCATCAGTTAGGGTTCCATTATTGTTGCTGCCCAGTGACCTCTGCTGAGAATCGCATCTGTGAACATGCACACGAGAGTAGGTCTGCACTTGGCTGCAATGCCTACTCCGACAGAGCGGCCCTGAAAAATGTTCATTCTCCATGTTCCCAGTGAAAGAATAACAACTTGAATGAGGTACCAAAGGGGTGAACAATGCTTCAAGAATCAGCTCCTTCAGGTGAAGAATAGAAAAAAACAAAGGGCAGGAGGACGGGGTTGAAAAATTCAAACAGGCAACAGGCAAACGGTATCCAATTGATGGAGACATGTATGATTGATCTATAGTTTGCAGTTGGTGATGCAATGTCAATCCCTTGGCTGCGCTGCAGACTTGTCACAGGCTGCTAGTTCTCCATTACCCTGTATTTAACAACCTTGACGTCTGTGCAGTCAATGCTATTGTACAAACACAATGAACTATCACAAGGTTGAAGACTTGCCAATGTTCTGAAAACACTGTTCTGCTCCAGTCAATTCCACATAAGCATGGTTCATATCTGACTGACACAGGTTTTTGATTCTAACAAAGAACATTACCACATTCCCACTTCTCCCACGCTTTTAGTCAATGCTGTATTTTTCCACGAGAAAAGCAAAATATGGGAAAGATAAATTTGCCTCTGGTCTTCTTGACGATTAGCCGGGACAATAAAATCACTTAAACAAACAAAGTTAGTTCAGGACATTCGATCAGCTCTGGATTAAAAAGACATAGCTAGCAAAAAAAGTTAAATAGTAATAAATTTATAAACTCGTAACTTTATATGGTAAATACAAATAGCAATAAGTCGAGGTTTATGGTACTAAATTTGTGCAGCAATCAATTTATATGCTTAAAATATTAATATACTTATAATAAACCTGGAGGGAATACCCAGTAAAACATGGAAATGAACAGAAGCAGTAAAACGTGTCCAAGCTGCTCTTGTACACCCTAAAATGGAACTCCAGTATTAGTGGTGCTCATCTTACTGATTTTTACTAGGAATTGAACATTTGGAACTTTTTTCTTTCTAAATGTTAATAAATATATAAATCAAAAGTATTTATATCGTATGTTTCCTCCCCCAGTCCAAAGGTGTGCAGGTGAGGTGGATTGCAATGCCAAATTGCCCCTTAGTGTCCAAAGGTGAAGTGGGTTACAGGGATAGGGTGGGGGAGTGGGCCTGTGTAAGATGCTCTTTCGGAAGGTCATGCGGAGCTGACAGGTCCAAATGGCCTCCTTCTGCAGTGTAGGGATTCTATGAATCTCTTCTATGGTTCCATTAAATATTTTGAAATGAAATGAAAATGAAAATCGCTTATTGTCACGAGTAGGCTTCAATGAAGTTACTGTGAAAAGCCCCTAGTCGCCACATTCCGGCGCCAGTCCAGGGAGGCTGGTACGGGAATCGAACCGTGCTGCTGGCCTGCTTGGTCTGCTTTAAAAGCCAGCGATTTAGCCCAGTGAGCTAAACCAGCCCCTGGGGGGGGGGGGGGGGGGGGGGGGGGTGAAATTCATAATGGGCGACAGCACAAGTCCGCCTGACTCTCACAAACTGGGAATGTAAATGGATGGCCATTTTCCTTTACAACCAAGATAAAAATCATCTCTCTCTGACTGTGTACTCACTTTTTGCCTCAACAGCATGACTCCTTGTTTTTGTTTGCCTGTGTTGAATTTGGAATCAATGATTTTTAAATTAAATATTTCATATTAGCATGATTTCATTCATTGATCTGTGCTTTTTAATGTCTCCATTAAAGGTTGCACTGCAAGCCTGGGCCTCTCTCCAAAGCCAACTAGAAGCTGAATTGATATTGTGCAGTGGAGCATGTGTAGTACTGAACCTCCTAAGGATGAATCAGGACTATTCCAGTCGGCTGAACTAAAGGAAACATTCTCTTTCGTTTCCAGCGCTTTCTTCCCAATAGCTATTCTTCCTGAAAGCCAAGAGGGGAAAAGGCTGAAAATCTTTGCTGAGATAAAATTTATGCAGACCATTTTTTTAAAAACTGTGTAACATCGGCACAAGGGGCAGCACAGTGGTGCAGTGGTTAGCACTGCTGCCTATGGCGCTGAGGACGCAGGTCACTGTCCGTGTGGAGTTTGCACATTCTCCCCATGTCTGCCTGGGTTTCACCCCCACAACCCAAAGATGTGCTGGTTAGGCAGATTGGCAACACTAAATTGCCCCTTAATTGGAAAAATTATAATTCGGCTCACTAAATTTTTTTTTAAAGTAACAAAGGAACATAGGAATTAGGAACAGAAGTAGGCAATTCAAACCTTCGGGCCTGGTCTGCTATTCAATCAGATCATGGCTGATCTCTTCCTAGTCTCAAATCCTCCTCTCCACCTGTTCCCCATATCCCTTTTTCTAATTTAAATTTTTAATTTTAGAGTGCCCAATTCATTTTTTCCAATTAAGGGGCAATTTAGTGTGGCCAATCCACCTACTCTGCACATCTTTGGGTTTGTGGGGGCGAAACCCACGCAAATACAGGGAGAATGTGCAAACTCCTCATGGACAGTGACCCAGAGCCGGGATCGAACCTGGGACCTCATTGTCGTGAGGCAGCAGTGCTAACCACTGCACCACCGTGCTGCCCTCCCTATATCCCTTTAACCCATTTTTTAAAATCAAAAATAGGTATATCTCCTTTCTTGAAACCATTTAATTACTCAGACTCCACCACACTATGGGGCATCGAATTCCACAAATTCACGAGCCTCTGCAAGAAGTAGTTCTCCTCATCTCAGTTTTAAATCAACGGTAGCACAGCGATTAGTACTGTTGCTTCACAGTGCCAGGGTCCCAGGTTCGATCCCCAGCCTGGGTCACTGTCTGTGCAGAGTCTGCACACTATCCCTGTGCCTGCGTGGATTTCCTCAGGGTGCTCCGGTTTCCTCCCACAAGTCCCGAAAGAAGTGCGGGCACATAATATGGACATTCTGAATTCTCCCTCTGTGTACCCGAACAGGCGCCAGAATGTGGCGACTAAGGGCATTTCACAGTAACTTCATTGCAGTATTAATGTACGCCTACTTGTGACAGTAAAGATTATTATATTATAAATCTCCCGTCTCTCAACCTATATCTGTGACCTCTCATCCTAGATTGACCCACAAGGGGGAACATTTGGTCTACGTTTACTTTATCAATCCTTTTTAGTATTTTATATACTTTAATAATAATCTTTATTAGTCTCACAAGTAGGCTTACATTAACACTGCAATGAAGTTACTGTGAAAATCCCCTAGTCGCTACACTACAGCGCCTTTGTGGGCAGCATTGTAGCACAATGGATAGCACTGTGGCTTCACAGCACCAGGGTCCAGGTTTGACTCCCCACTGGGTCACTGTCTGTGCGGAGTCTGCACGTTCTCCCCATGTCTGCATGGGTTTCCTCTGGGTGCTCCGTTTTCCTCCCACAGTCCAAAGATGTGCAGGTTAGGTGGATTGGCCACGCTAAATTGCCCTTAGTCCAAAAAGGTTAGGAGCGGCTATTGGGTTACAGGGATAGGGTGGAAGTGAGGGTTTAAGTGGGTCGCTGCAGACTCGATGGGCTGAATGGCCTCCTTCTGCACTGTATGTTCTATGTTCTGTGAAGCAACAGTGCTACCCACTGTGCTACCATGCCGCTCTATCCCCTTTCATCCTTCTATAATCCAGTGAGTATAAGGCCAAACTGTTTAATCTCTCCTCATATGTCAACCTCTTCATCCCCGGAATCAATCTGGTGAACCTCCTCTGACCTACCTCCAATTACACCACATCCTTCCTCAAATAAGGAGACCAAACTGGACACAATAATCCAGGTGTGGTCTCACAAACACCTATACAATGGCAACAACACTTCTCCACTTTTATACTCCAGTCCTTTTTCAATAAATTAAAACATTCCATTTGCCTTTTTAATTACATGCTGTACCTGCATATTGACTTCCTGTGATTTGTGAACCAAGACACTCAGATCCCTCTGCCCAGACACATCTTGAATCTGCTTTCCATTTAAATAATAATTTGCCTTTCTATTTTTTCGGCCAAAATGGATAACCTCACACTAATCCACATTAAACTCCATCTGCCAAATTTTGGCCCTATCTCCTAATCTATCTATATCTGTCTGTAATATCTTTGTCTTCTCTTTACTCTCTGCTTTCCCACCTATTTTAGTATCATCCACAAATGTTGCTATATTACACTCAGTCCCTGCTTTCAGATCATTTATATAGATTGTAAATAACTGAGGTCTGAGGACGGTCGCCTGCGGTACACCCCTAGTTACAATTCACCAGCCAGAGAAGGACGCATTTATTCCGACCCTCTGCTTTCTGTCAGTCAGCCAATTCTCGATCCCATCTCGTACCCAATCCCCTACGATCTCACATTCTGAATCAGTCTTTTATGCGCTACCTTGTCAAACACCTCCTGGAAGTCTAGATATACCACTTCCACAGGTTCTCCATTATCCACCTTGCTGGTTACGTCCTCAAAGAACTCAAGCAAGTTGTCAAGCATGACTTACCCTTCACAAAGCCATGCTGACAATTGTGGATTGAATGTTGTCTTTCCAATTGTTCAGTCATCTCCTTAATGCTAGATTCCAGAAACTTCTCCACCACAGAGGTCAGGCTAACCGGTCTATAATTTCCTACTGGTTGCCTCCCTCCCTTTTTGAATAGGAGTATCTCATTAGCATGTTTCTAATCCACCGGGACTCTTCCAGAATCTAGGGAATTCTGAAATATCATAACCAATGCATCCACTATCTCTGCTGCCATCTCCCTTAATACCCTAGGGTGGCGCTCAGGACCCGGGTTCAATCCAAGCCCTGGGTCACTGTCCGTGTGGAATTTGCACATTCTACCCGTGTCTGCTTGGGTTTCACCCCCACAACCCAAAGATATGCAGGGTAGGTGGATTGGCCACGCTAAATTGCCCCTTAATTGGAAAAAAATTAATAATTGGGTACTCTAATTTTATTTAAAAATTAAAAGAGACACCGGAGGGTGCAGGTTATCAGGTGCTTGAGATTTACCTGCCTTTAATCCCATTAGTTTATTCAATAACGTCTCTCTAGTAATGGTTATTACACCAAGTTACTCTGCATTAACTGTAGTTTTTGGAAAAATTTTATTATCCTCTACCGTGAAGACAGAGGCAAAATATTGGTTCAGTGCCTCTGCCATCTCTGTGTACCCCATTATCACCTCACCAGTATTGTCCTCTAAAGGGCCAACATTCACTTTAGCTATTCTCTTTCTTTTTATACACTGATTGAAGCTTTTGGTATCTGTGTTTATGTTTTCTGCTTGTATCCTTTTCCAGTACATCTTAGTTCTTTTTATTTTATTTTTAGTAGCCTTTCGCTGAACCAGGTTCTCCCAATCCTTCAGCTTACCACCAGCTTTTGCAGTATGGCATGCCCTAGTTTTTGCCTTTATGTCTTCCTTGACCTCCTTGTTTAGCCATGGAATGTTTTCCCCCCTTTTACAATTCCTCTTCCTCTCAGGAATTTAATTGAGAGGTGTTTAAAACCTCGCTGAACATCCGTCATTGTTCCTCAACTGCCCTACACTCAATTATTTGTGCCCAGTCTATTTGGGCCAAGTCTTTCCTCAGGCCTGTATAATTACCTCTGCCCAACGCTAAAACTCCAGTATGGCACGCTGTCCTCTCTCGCTCAATCTGAATTTGAAAGGCGAGGAGAGAAATGACACTGCTACAGCTCGAAACTGTGTGGCTTTTGTTTAGTGTTCCAACAGTTTTAGAAAGTTTGTTAAGCTGAGAGTGTGAGACTATGATCAGACAGGTTAGTTCAAGGAATGAGGGGGAGCAAATAATAATAATAATTTTTATTGCCACAAGTAGGCTTACATTAACATTGCAATGAAGTTACTGTGAAAAGCCCCTAGTCGACACATTACGACGCCTGTTCAGGCACACAGAGGGAGAATCCAGAATGTCCAAATTACCTAACAACATGTCTTTTGGGACTTGTGGGAGGAAACTGGAGCACCCGGAGGAAACCCACGCAGACACACGACGAACGTACAGACTCCGCATAGACAGTGACCCAAGCCAAGACTCAAATCTGGGACCCTGGAGCTGTGAAGCAACAGCACCTTTCTTTGTTCTTTGTACTAACCCCTGTGCTACCGTGCAGATAAATGATCAAAGGCACAAGCAATGCAGATCCATTTGCCGGTCAGGAAGCCAGCTCCCCAGTTAGCAGGCCTTCCTATCGGTCAATCACAGAGCCAACCAATTCACAGCTCAGCTCCAGATTCACCAACCGACTGGAGAGCGGGCAGAATGGAGATTTTCTAATTAAAGGGACCCCGGCAGTACTCACAGTGTGTGTTGTGTGGTGTGGATTACTCGGTGCAAGGCAGAAAGGAGGAGGGCAATGGATGGAAAGTGTGGAAAGGCTGCCTCCAGTTCATCCTTTTTTGTGAAGTTCCATTTAAGACTCAATGTTACTAGCTTCAACATCCTCAACCTATGTCCTCCGCACTCCATGGAAAGAAACATATTATGATTATATACAATTATATGAAACCAGGATCCCACCTGGGCCTCCGATCACTGTTATTCCTTCCCGGGTGTTGTTTTGACATTCTCTGTTGTGGGAATGGCATGTCGTCATGGTGCGCCCCCCCCCCCCCCCCCCCCCCCCGATGACACCAGACGTCTCAATGTTGGGATCTCCAGCCGCCATCTGAAAAAGGTGCTCTGAGTCCCAGGTGTCATCATCCACAGTATCATCCATGGAAGTGTCATCTATGTTAACCCCCCCCCCCCCCCCCACCCCCTGCTGTGGAACTGGGTCTTTGTCATTTTGACACAAAATGAAAATAAGGATGACACATATTGAAAAGAGACAAAAGAGGGCCTTACAGCATTCCATAAAGACGCAGAATATCAAACTGCCTTACAGTAATTCCCAGTCTTCAATGACGTGCCACAATGCACTCGTCTTCTCCTAAGATGCTCATCCTAAAACCCACCTCCAGCAACGTGGGAAAATTCCCCCCCAAAAAGCCTTGTTCATTTAATGTTAATTAAATTTAAAGTAAAGCATTCGTTGTAGTTTGAAGCCAACTAATTGTTTCATCTGTGCTTTGTTGCCAGTTTGCAAAGATTAACAGTGTCATAATATACATCCAGGTATATGATGGAATGCAGACAGGCAGTGATTGACACACAGGATGACCAGTGAGCACACAGAACACAGCAGCCAATCACCAGACAGGACACGACCACTATAAAGCCAGAGGGCACCAGTTTTCCCGCTCTCTCGGGATCCAGTCTCTGGGACAGTCAGAGCCCGTGAGCAGCAACTAGTACAAACACCATGCGGTAGTCAGTTAGTCTGGTCAGGTTAGCCTCAGGTCTCCAGTCAAGTCAGTGTCAACCCACAGTTAAGCATGTATTATAGTTAGTTGATCAATAAAATCGTGTTGCATTTCTTCAAGTGTTGGAAGCCTGTCTCTCTCTACACTGCATCAAACGCAGTCCACAGAGACCCAGCTTACCCAACACATCAAACAGTAATTTCTTAAAACTCTTGAGACAGGAGAGGCAGTAAGCACGGCAGACAGACAACATACTTCCTCATTCAGATTTCTTGAATCTCAGAAGGGGTAGAAGGAACGGAGGATGGAAAAAGGCTAATGGAAGGCGACCTCTTGTTATTTACCCATGCAGAAATAACCAGAAAGAGGAGGGCAAACGGCATTGTTGGGGCAGACGCAGTCAATATATTCAGACAGAGGCACTGAAAACGAGAACAGCAGGAGCTGTTAACCGTGGATCCTCTATTACCTCTTATGTGACTTAGTGCAGTGCTTTGTTTTATTTTTAAAAATAAATTTAGAGTACCCAATTAATTTCTTCCAATTAAGGGGCAATTTAGCGTGGCCAATCCACCTACCCTGCACGTCTTTGGGTTGTGGGGGCGAAACCCACACGAACACGGGGAGATTGTGCAACCTCCACACAGACAGTGACCCAGAGCCGGGATCAAACCTGGGACCTCGGCGCTGTGAGGCAGTACTGCTAACCACTGTGCCACCCTGCTGCCCCCTCTGTGCTTTGTTTTATAATGCTGCCGTGAAGTGCCTTGGAATGTTTCCTTACATGAACTGTAATGTATGAATATAAGGGCCAGAGTTCTCCGGCCCTTGGGATCCTCTGTTCCTGCCAGCAGTCAGCCCCACCCACGGGTTCCCCAGTGGCGTTGGGCGGCTTCAATGAGAAATCCCATTGACAAGCGACAGGAGGAGAGAATCCCCCCCCCCCCCCCCCCCCCCCCCCGCCAGTGAACGATGCACTGGCGAGAAGCACGTGGCTGGGGAACCGGAGAATCCAGCCCAAGATATTGTTGAGAGGCGGGAAGCGGGGGGGGGGGGGGGGGGGGGGGGGGGAGTGCCGGGGGGGGGGGGGGGGGGGGGGGGTGATGGGAGAAAGGTCAGAGAGGTTCAGGGTGCGAACTCCAGAGCTTGGAGCCAAGGCAAGGCCAGCAAGGGTGAAGCAATCAAATTTGAGAATAAAAGAGAAAATGCTGGGGAGAATCAGAAGTTATGGCAGCATCCACGGAGAGAGAAACTGGTTTAACATTTCGAGTCCAGCGTGACTTTTCTTCACAATGAAAAAATGGGAATACACAGCAGTCAAAGGTTGATTTTGGCAGAGTTCTTGGGAGGTTTTGGAGCTGAAGGAGATTAGAAAACGATTTCAGAACAGGTTCCAGAGAGAGAAAACTGGAGTGGAAGGGGCTGGAGGGTGGGGGGAGGGGTGGTTATTGAGCAGTAAAGAATTCCCACCTTCGACTTTCCAGACCGAATGAAGAATGAAAAAGCTGACACATAAGCTACTGACTGTGATTGTTCCGTTGACATACATCACCCATACAATCAGTCAATCAGACTACTGATTAAATCATAACCCTATCCGGCCATAACACATTCTGGGAAAGCAGAATTGAGTGGAATTATCCGGAAATTCAGTCTTGCCCCAAAGAAAGCTCTGAGGTTTTGCAAGTTGGATCGTTCATAAAGCAGGAGTCTCGGCCCACACGCCCACATTTCAAAGTGAGATTTATTAATGAAGGCAGGCTATGACACCAGCTCTACCTGCTCCCATTCACATCCTGCTCATGAAAGTAGAGTAAAGCAGTCTGTGGTCAGCTTCCAAACCAGATGAATGGGATTCTTGTCAGCATATTAATTAGGAAGTGGTTTGTGGTGTTCATTAATGCTTTGAAGTCAGAAAAGGCATTTCCGACAGGTATATAAATACCTGGCGGCTCTGTGAGGCATGAGAGAGGAGGCAAAGTGCTACTCAATCAGGGGATTTCTCATTGTTTGCCGTTCTTTGCCCAACTCTATTTCTTTTTTCAAATCATTTTTACAGGATGTGGCTTCGCTGGCTAGGCCAGCATTTGTTGCCCATCCACAATTGTCCTTGAGAAGGTGGTGGTGAGTTGGAAAGAAACGTCCAAAAGTCCATTGTTTCTATTTTTTCTTTTCCTCCCCCTGCTGGGACGTTTCTACTGGGTGCAGCGATTTCTTTTCCTCTCCTGCTGGGACTGGTCTGTTAGGTGCAATGATTTCCCCCCCTTCACCAACCCCCCCCCCCCCCCCCCCCCCCCCACCCCCACTGCTTCCTTGCCCCCGACTGGAACTGTTCTGCTGGATCTCCTTTCCTTTCTCTGCTGGGTCAGTCCCGTTGGGTGAAGGGATATCCTTCCCCATCCCACTGGGACAGTCCTGCTGGGTGCAGGGATCTCCCCCATCCCACTGGGACAGTCCTGCTGGGTGCAGCGTCTCCCCCGTCCCACTAGGACAGTCCTGCTGGGCCCAGTGATCTCCTTCCCCATCCCACTGGGACAGACCTGCTGGGTGCAGCATCTCCGCCATCCCACTGGGAGAGTCCTGCTGGGCGCAGTGATCTCCTTTCCCATCCCACTACGACATTCCTGCTGGGTGCAGTGATCTCCATCCCCATCCCACTGGGACAGTCCTGCTGGGTGCAGCGATCTCCTTCCCCATCCCACTGGGAAAGTCCTGCTGGGCGCAGCGATCTTTCCCATCCCACTGGATCAGTCCTGCTGGGCGCAGGGATCTCCTTCCCCATCCCACTGGATCAGTCCTGCTGGGCGCAGCGATCTTTCCCATCCCACTGGGACAGTCCTGCTGGGTGCAGCGTCTCCGCCATCCCACTAGGACAGTCCTGCTGGGCGCAGTGATCTCCTTCCCCATCCCACTGGGACAGTCCTGCTGGGCGTAGCGATCTTTCCCATCCCACTGGGACAGTCCTGCTGGGCGCAGTGATCTCCCCCATCCCACTGGGACAGTCCTGCTGGGCGCAGTGATCTCCCCCATCCCACTGGGACAGTCCTGCTGGGTGCAGTGATCTCCCCCATCCCACTGGGACAGTCCTGCTGGGTGCAGTGATCTCCCCCATCCCAATGGGACAGTCCTGCTGGGCGCAGTGATCTCCCCCATCCCACTGGGACAGTCCTGCTGGGCACAGCGATCGCCTTCCCCATCCCACTAGGACAGTCCTGCTGGGCTCAGTGATCTCCCCCATCCCACTGGGACAGTCCTGCTGAGCGCAGTGATTTCCTTCGCATCCCACTGGGACAGTCCTGCTGGGCGCAGTGATCTCCTTCCCCATCCCACTGGGTCAGTCCTGCTGGGCGCAGTGATCTCCCCCATCCCACTGGGACAGTCCTGCTGGGTGCAGTGATCTCCCCCATCCCAATGGGACAGTCCTGCTGGGCGCAGTGATCTCCCCCATCCCACTGGGACAGTCCTGCTGGGCACAGCGATCGCCTTCCCCATCCCACTAGGACAGTCCTGCTGGGCTCAGTGATCTCCCCCATCCCACTGGGACAGTCCTGCTGAGCGCAGTGATTTCCTTCGCATCCCACTGGGACAGTCCTGCTGGGCGCAGTGATCTCCTTCCCCATCCCACTGGGTCAGTCCTGCTGGGCGCAGTGATCTCCTTCCCCATCCCACTGGGACAGTCCTGCTGGGTGCAGGGATCTTTCCCATCCCACTGGGACAGTCCTGCTGGGTGCAGGGATCTTTCCCATCCCACTGGGACAGTCCTGCTGGGCGCAGTAATCTCCCACATCCCACTGGGGCAGTCCTGCTGGGTGCAGGGATCTTTCCCATCCCACTGGGACAGTCCTGCTGGGTGCAGGGATCTCCTTCCCCATCCCACTGGGACAGTCCTGCTGGGCGCAGCGTCTCCGCCATCCCACTGGGACAGTCCTGCTGGGCACAGTGATCTCCTTCCCCATCCCACTGGGACAGTCCTGCTGGGCGCAGCGATCTCCCCATCCCTCTGGGACAGTCCTGCTGGGTGCAGTGATCTCCCCCATCCCACTGGGACAGTCCTGCTGGGCGCAGTGATCTCCCCCATCCCACTGGGACAGTCCTGCTGGGTCCAGTGATCTCCTTCCCCATCCCACTGGGACAGTCCTGCTGGGTCCAGTGATCTCCTTCCCCATCCCACTGGGACAGTCCTGCTGGGTGCAGCGATCTCCATCCCCATCCCACTGGGACAGTCCTGCTGGGCGCAGTGATCTCCATCCCCATCCCACTGGGACAGTCCTGCTGGGCACAGCGATCTCCTTCCCCATCCCACTGGGACAGGCCTGCTGGGCGCAGTGATCTCCCCCATCCCACTGGGACAGTACCGCTGGGTGCAGCAATCTACATCCCCATCCCACTGGGACAGGCCTGCTGGGCGCAGTGATCTCCCCCATCCCACTGGGACAGTACCGCTGGGTGCAGCAATCTACATCCCCATCCCACTGGGACAGTCCTGCTGGGCGTAGCGATCTCCTCTGACACGCCACGCCCCATCCTCCCTCACCCAAGGGTGGCTACTTTCTCCAGCACAGGCCACTCGATATGCTGGCTCCAACTCCTGCCTAATGTGAAGACCCCTCATGATGTCCATGCAGTTCTGGTGACAACAGGAACAGCTGCCGTTACAGTGCCCCAATATTAGTTGGGAGAGGTTTAGGCACGAGTGGAATGTGTGCAGACCCTCTCCCTGTTTACGGATTGGTTTCTTTGAGATTAACTGCTGCAGAACCTCTGATTTATTTTTACAGTGCAGTTAAATTTTAATAACATCCAGCTACAATGCCAAGAACTGTTTCTTTGATCAAATTTTTAAGAACACGCATCCACCAAACAGCAGGTCGGTTCGGAACTGTGTCAATACAAGCACATTCTGGACTGGTGGTAACTCTACCCAAAGTGATCAGATCCCAACTTTGCTCCTCAAAAAAAAACATTATTTTGCTCCATTCTTTTTTTTTAAGTTTAGAGCACCCACTTATTTTTTCTCCAATTAAGGGGTGATGCACGATCAATAACCACAGAAACGAAGGAGTTGTCCGAATTGAAGGCTTTAATCTACAAGATGTTTCCCCAGCAGCTTGAGTACAGAAAGAACGATGGCTGCTGGGAAACACGGGTTTTGATACTCCGCCTCATTGGGCAGAGCTACCTTCATTTTGACCAATGAGAAAGCAACACTTGGGCTAATGAGCAGCAAGCCTTCTCCACCAATAGCAGCTCCCAGGTACCGTAGTACCTCTAGTCATACTACTACAAGGGGCAATTTAGCATGGCCAATCCACCTAACCTGCACATCTTTGGGTTGTGGGGGTGAAATCCACACAGACACGGGGAGAATGTGCAAACTCCACACGGACAGTGGTGCAGGGCCGGGATTCGAACCCGGGTCTTCAGCGCCGCTGCCCCAGTGCTAACCACTGCGCCAGCTTCCCGTACCAGCTTACCCGAACAGGCGCCAGAATATGGCGACTAGCACGGTGGCCTAGTGGTTAGCACAACCGCCTCACGGCGCTGAGGTCCCAGGTTCGATCCCGGCTCTGGGTCACTGTCCGTGTGGAGTTTGCACATTCTCCCCGTGTCTGCGTGGGTTTCGCCCCCACAACCCAAAAAATGTGCAGAGTAGGTGGATTGGCCACGCTAAATTGCCCATTAATTAGAAAAAATAATGGGGTAATCTAAAATTAAAAAAAAAAAAGAATATGGCGACTAGGGGCTTTTCACAGTAACTTCATACTTGTGACAATAAAAGGTAATTACATGCCGCCGTTTTTGCTCCATTCTTAAAGACAATGCAAGGCACACCCTTAATCCTCCTCATTGCTTGCTTCAAAAACCAATTCAAATTCAAATTGAACCAATTCATCAGCTCCCCAAGAGGGCGTAAAATTATTTTTAATTCCTTTTTTCCCAATTAAGGGGTAATTTAGCATGGCCAATCCACCTACCCTACACATCTTTTTGGTTTGGGTTGTGGGGGTGAGACCCACGCAGACATGGGGAGAACGTGAAACTCCACACGGACAGTGACCCGAGGCCAGGATTGAACCCGGGCCCTCGGTGCCGTGAGGCAGCAGTGCTAACCACTGTGCCACCGTGCTGCCCTCCCGAGAGAGACATACAAGACCCAAGCTAACAAGACATTGGGCTTGATTTGATGCTTGATCCTAGCCAAAAGGCCTTGTGTCAGGCGCAGCCCTGGAAGAGATTTCTTTTGACTTGTCAGCAGTGAGGCTTGTAGCCATCTCAGATAGCCACCTGCAAAGCACCATGGGAATTATGGCCAACCCAGGACTCAGACACACTCAGAGCTTGTGTGTGTATTTGCAACCCAGAGAGCTAGACGCGATCGAAACCCCCTCTCGTTTGCATTCTAATGGCCCATTTCCCCAGAACAAAAGAACTGTACTCAGGTAACCGATGGCGATGCAGACTAACCAGCGCCACTCCCTTTGCTCAGAAAGACCAAACAGCCAAGGTCAATGACCGCTCAGCACACAGCCAGCCATCAAGGCACCCGGTCCTTTATTGGTCAAAATCGAAGGCAGGATCGAAGCCTGTCAAAGCTAAGGACCGCCCAAAGAGCGTGAAATCCCAGAGGGATAAAAAGAGACACAGCCATGTGTTCGGTCTCACTTGGCTAACAATCACTACCAGATGGATGAGCCCAGCAGAAACGAAGCCACTTCTTCTACCCAGCCACGCAAGATCCAAACAAAGGCCTTGTTCATCTGCAAAGAGCCGGTTGCCCTGAAGTTAAGTATAGATTATTGTAGTTGTTAGGTGTAGTTTAACTTGTAATGTTTTATGTTGCATGTCGAAGTAATCCTTGAGTATAAATAAACTATCTTTGAATTTGAACTGACTGACTGGTTGTTTGGTCTTTGATCGATATCTGGTAAAGCCTTGTGGTGGTATCATTTGATACCTGGCGACTCTGAAAAGCAATATCATCATTAATAACTGCCATATCTAGTTAATTTGGCAACATTATTGTTGACGCTGGTGGGATAGCATTTCACTCATTTAAAAGAGCAACAGGCTGGTGGGTAAACCGTCTGCTTGCACACTCCTCATGGGAGCAGCCGTCAGGTAACTGAATATGCACGCAGCAAGTGATTCGATGTCCCCTAATTTGCATATATTATTAAAACTGGGAGTACTGAAGGGAAGGAGGCATCAGCTGAAAATTTCTTGTGAATCCTATTCAGACTGTTAGGAGCATTGCCTCCTGTTTTTTTGGCTGGAGGAGATGCCTCACTATGTGCAGTTCCACAGCCCGCCCCGCACCCCCCCCCCCCCTCCCCCCCCCCCCCCCCCCCCCCCCCCCCCCACCCCCACCCCCGCCCACCAACCCCCAACACCACTTCAAGCACTTGGCCAATCTTCGTGGCTTCCGGCCCACCACAGTCTCAACTTGAAAAATCTTGGCCAGATGTTCAAATACTTCCCCATCTCCTTAACAAACTTTTCACTTCTCCAACTCTGGCCTCTTCTATATTCCACATTTGCTTCCTTCATCATATCTTCTTCAGTCTGGGACTTAAACTCTGAATTCTACCCAAATCCCTCAGCCTCTCCAAGGCACTGTACAAATGCAGCCTGTTGTTCTTGTTTGGCTGTGTGGCGCATGATTACTCAACTCAAACCTGTCCCGTCCCCTTACGCACAAGATCTTTCAGTCAGTGATCATCAGGAAGTTGGTTGAATTTTTTTTCCACGGTGTATGAGGGTTGAGGGGAATTCTAGCTCCCCGGACACAATCAGCCTGAGTTTAGTTAATTTAGCCCCATCTGGCGATCAAATCTGGGATGTTAACTGCATGTAGCTCACTTCTGAAGGAGGTACACACCAAATAATCCATTGACGCAATCAGTAGAAGTTGAAGAACGTTTGTAATGGCATTTTTTTAAGTAAGGGTTAAGAGGCTCCTCTTTCCTTTCTTTGGTCGGCAGGCCAAAGTGAAACCATACTGTGCCTGATTGGATTCTAGCCCTGGGTGTTGAATTGTAAAGAGATCAAATTGAATGCACGTACCTAAATACGTCAGTCAGTCTGCATCCATTGAGAGGATAATTGCTACCCCAGGACTCATCACACACACTCACACACAGTGGTCAAATTAGGTCTAGGCACACACGACATTGATAGCTCACATGAGAAAGGCACTTGCTGTCTTTGAAGGTGGTGTAATATTTCATTCATCCAGATTTCCTCCAGTATCAGAAGAAAAATTGGTGCATTCAGAAGAACAAAGAGACCAGAAGGTAAGGTCTGTGCTTAAAAAGACTACTAGTGGCCTCAGTTGGTAAAGTGCTTGAGTGGCTGGGCCACACACACACCAGAGGTACCAGCTGGCAATCCATCACGTCTCCTGAGGTAACAAGAACTCCGGAGGGATTCAGATTTCGACTGAGTGATGCTGTGCTAGAGAGAAGACAATCCACCTTTGCGAATCGACTGATGGATGTGTGCTGCAGCGGCCCAAGAAGGCAGCTCACCATCACTTTCTCAAGGACGATTCGGGATGAGCAACAAATGCCGCCTTGCCCCACATCTCATGAAAGAATGTTTTAAAAACCTAAGATAAAAGGAAGATATTGTGAATGTTGAAAATGTGAAAAAAAAACTGGAAACCCTCAGCAGGCCTGGCAGCATCTGTAGGGAGAGAAACAGAGTCAACATTTCGAGTCGAATATAACTCTTCATAACAGGAGAGAGGTATGATGGGTTTTATGCAGTTGCAAAAGAGGGGGGGGGGGGGGGTTGGCGAGGAAGGTGGAACAAAATATAAGGTCAGGGATAGGTTAGAGGGCAGGAGAGGTTAAATTGCAAAGGTGCCATAGCACACAAGACAAAGGGAATGGCAATATAGTATTGAAGACCAAACTTTGAGGTGGAGTAGGTGTTAACAGCAGATTCTATGTCAGCGTTGTCTGAGAACAATTAACTGGCACTTGAGTGGGAGGGGGGGAGAAAAAAAATCAGAAAGGAGGACAGTTCATGGTCTAAAATTGTTGAATTCAATGTTGAGTAGAGGAGGCTGGAAGGTGCCTAATCGTAAGATGCGGTGCTGTTCCTCAAGCTTACATTGGGCTTCACCGGAACATCACTGGTCAAGGACGTAATTGTGAGCGTGAGAGCAAGTTGGTGAATTCAAATGGTGAGCAACAGGAAGGCCGGGGTCGAGGGTGCTCAGTATCACTCTAACCGTCTGCATGCTGCCTAATGCTGCCATCCTGAAATGTATGAATACAACTTGAAGCTGAAGTGGATGAAGATCGGCATGATGAAACTGGCCTTCCATTTGTACATCAGGACATTGCTCAGGAGGGACAGGAGATGGATCAACTGAGAGAAAATGAATTCTCAACCTCCGTGGAGGAGCTGCTCACTCCTCCCTCTTTCACGCCTACATCGAATACCGTATATACAGTGAATGGCAGAACGCTGAGGAGTATGGACAGGCAGAGGGATCTGGGCGTACAGATCCACAGATCACTGAAAGTGGCAACGTATGTGTATAAGGCAGTCAAGAAGGAATACGCCATGCTTGCCTTCATCAGTCAGGAGTATAAAAATTGGCAAGTTATGCTGCAGCTGTACAGAACCTTAGGAAGAAACAAACCCAGACACAGGGGGAACATGCAGACTCCACACAGTACCCAAGGTTGAAATTGAACCTGGGTCCCTGGTGCGGTGAGGCAGCAGTGCTAACCACTGCGCCACCATGCCGCATCCTTGCAATTTCATTGCAAGTCATGGAATCGAAACAAAATTCTGACTGCATTCTTTTTATGAAGGATTATAAATTGGCGATGTGGGAATGAAAACTGTGACAGGCTGTGGCTACTAAACCCAGACCATAGGGCTCTTCAGATGAAGAGGATCTGTAATAAGGCTCTGTTAAAAATTGAAATTATAGTAGCGCATTTGGTCATCCTGGGATTTCTCAATTTCATCTCTTCCTTCTTATCAATGTAGTGGACATCATTTACTCAACTTTCGGGCCCCTTTCACTGAGGATGACAGTACTCATAAGCTGCTCAACACCATTTTCCAAGATCTCATTTTCCTCTGGGAGCACCTGAAGGGAATGAATCACGTCCAAGTTTGTGCAGCCACTTAACAACATGTGGAATTGTTTGTTCTCCCCATACAAACCTAATTTCACAGGAATCCAGCCCAAGGTAGAGGTCCAGAGAGAAGGGTCAACAGTAAATCAATAAATAGTAGCTGGCGCTGACATTTGAGGAGGAGCAGGGATGGTGACTAGATTGCCAGAATGGATTTTTCCAGACAAGCCCACCTCGGGGTCCAGACCAAACAGGTTCTGATTGTAAATGAGAAAGAAGGTGCCAAAAATAGGTTTATAAACACCAGGGGAGTTGTGTCATAGTGAGGGGTGTGTTAGAGTGAGGGGTGGATTATAGTGAGATGAGTTTTATCGTCAGTGGTGTGAAAGTGAAGTGTGTGTTAAGTGAGGGGTGTGTTATAGTGAGTGGTGTTATAGTGGGTGGTGTTATAGTGAGGCGTGTGTTATAGGAGGGGTGTGTTATAGTGAGTGTTGTCATAGTGAGTGGTGTTATAGTGAGGCGTGTGTTATAATGAGGAGTGTGTTATAGGAGGGGTGTGTTATAGTGAGTGTTGTCATAGTGAATGGTGTTATAGTGAGGCGTGTGTTATAATGAGGAGTGTGTTATAGGAGGGGTGTGTTATAGTGAGTGTTGTCATAGTGAGTGGTGTTATAGTGAGGCGTGTGTTATAATGAGGAGTGTGTTACAGTGAATGTTGTCATAGCGAGTGCTGTTATAGTGAGGCGTGTGTTATAATGAGGAGTGTGTTATAGGAGGGGTGTGTTATAGTGAGTGTTGTCATAGTGAGTGGTGTTATAGTGAGGCGTGTGTTATAATGAGGGGTGTGTTATAGGAGGGGTGTGTTATAGTGAGTGGTGTTTTAGTGATGGGTGTGTATTAGGGAGGAGTGTTTTAGCGAAGGTTGCGTTAGAGGTGTGAGGTGTTTTATTGAGGTGTGCTATAGTGAGGTGTGTTATAGGGAGAGGTGTGTTTTATGGATTTAGATTTAGATTTATTGTCACACGTACCGAGGTACGGGGAAAGTATTTTCTGCGTTAAGTCCAGGCAGATCACTCCATACAAGAAAACAGAACATATGATAAATACACGTGGAGGGCAGCACGGGGGCGCAGTGGTTAGCACTGTTGCCTCTCGGCGCCGAGGTCCCAGGTTCGATCCCGGCTCTGGGTCACTGTCTGTGTGGAGTTTGAACATTCTCCTCGTGCTTGCGTGGGTTTCGCCCCACACAACCCAAAGATGTGCAGGGAAGGTGGATTGGCCACACTAAATTGCCCCTTAATTGGAAAAAATGAATTGGGTACTCTAAATTTATAAATAAATAAATACATGAGGATACATAATGAAAATACATAAACATAGACACCGGGTGAAGTATACGGAATATAGTGCTACAACTGTAGTGAGTATGTGTAGAAAGATCAGTTCAGTCCATATGATCAGTTCAGACCCTAAGAGGGTCATTTAGGAGTCTGGTAACAGCGGGGAAGAAGCTGTTTTTAAATCTATTGGTGGGTGTTCTCAAACTTTTGTATATTCTGCCCAATGGAAGAGGTTGGGAGAGAGAATAATTCGGGTGGGAGGGGTCTTTGATTATGCTGCCCGCTTTCGCAAGGCAGCGGGAGGTGTAGAAAGAGCCAATGGATGGGAGCCAAGTTTGCGTGATGGACTGGGCTGTGGTCACAACTCTCTGTAGTTTCTTATGGTCTTGGGACGAACAGTTGCCATACCAACCTAAGATACAGCCAGATAGGAGGCTTTCTATGGTACATCTATAGAAATTGCTAAGAGTCAATGCGGACATGCCGAATTTCCTTAATTTCCTGATGAAGTTTAGGTGCTGTTGTGCTTTCTTGGTCGTAGCACCGACATGGGTGGACCAGGATAGATAGTTGGTGATGTTTACACTTAAGAATTGAAGCTGTCCACCATCTCCACCTCGGCACCATTAATACAGACAGGGGTTTATGGAGGCGTGTGTTTTAGTGAGGGTGTGTTATATTGAGGCGTGTTACAGGGGGAAATGTTATAGTGAGGGATGTGCGAAAGTGAGGGGTGTTACATTGCCAAGATGTTAGACTGAGTGGGGATTAACCAGGAATGTTTTATACAAAGGGCTTGTTTTAAAATGGTGGGTCTGTTATAGTGAGGGGTGTATTTTATGGAGGGGTGTGTTACAGGGATGGGTGTGCTTAGGGAGGGGTATATTTTAGGGAGGGGTGTGTTTTGGGGAGGGGTGTGTTTTAGGGAGGAGTGCAATTGAATGGGTTTGAATAAGTAAAATCACCATAGTCCCAGATGACCATAGGCTGCTTTTCCCTTTGACAGGGAGAGCTGACGGGTGGTGATTCAGCCTGAGGATCACCACACCTCAGGAGAGGCACAGTTGAGAAGGTGGATCTTCATGAATAACCTGAGCTGGAATTGAACCCACTCTGTTGACCTTGCTCTGCATCACGAACCAGCTGCCCAGCCAACTGAGCTAAACCGCAGGGTTCGAAACGATAATATAGAGAATAAGTAGCACTTGTGGCAGTGACCAATACTAGGAGCCATGATATGAGATGATCACTAGCCAATCGGTAAATTCAGGCGAAACTGCTTTTGCCGTTGCCCAAACTTACATTCCATACCCTGAAGGGGTTTTGCTCATTTTGAAGTCGAGGTGTGGAATGAAAGTTTGCACCTGTCGGCGTTGTAACGAACAGACAGCTGGAGAAAGAAAGGTGTAATTGCTGGTTAGATTCCTTTATTGCTGTGCTGTCCTCTTTCAAAGGGAAATATTGCACTCAACCGGAGACAAAGAAATGCAGCTGGAGGGGGAATTTCCACTGCCTTTCTCTGCCTTGACTCCGGCCAAAGAGCTGGAGGAATCCCAATGAAAGGACGGAAGCCCCATTCATGGAGTTACTTACAGCTGAAGAGCTGGAGACCTCAGTGGAAATTTCGCCACCCAAATGCAATGGGGGAGGAAGCTTTCGGCTGATTGGAGGTCAAGCAAATGAGGCTGTGGGAAGGAGATGGGGAAGCAGCTGGTGAAGTCCCCAGAATAGATTGTTAAAGGCAAGACAGATCCAAGTCACAGCTTTGTATGCAATGTCCAAGGATTTAAGCAGGACATTGACTCAGCCACTGTTTTTTAATGAGACTCGGGATGATAATTTGCATTGTTTGGATAGTCTTTTGGTGGGTCATAAGGACAGCATGGTGGCACAGTGGTTAGCACTGTTACCTCACAGCACCAGGAACCTGGGTTCTACTCTGTCCTAGGTGACTGTGGCGAGTTTGCATATTTTCCCCGTGTCTGCGTGGATTTCCTTCGGGTGCTCTGGTTTCCTCCCACAATCCAAAGATGTGTAAGTTATGCTAAATTGCTCCTTAGTGTCCAAAGCCTAGGTTGGGTGTCTGGGTGAGTCTATTCCGGGTGCTCCGGTTTCCTCTCAAAGTCCAAAGATGTGCAGGTTAGGTGGATTGGCCATGCTAAATTGCCCCGTAGTGTCCAGCGGTTGGATAAGGTTAAGGGGACAGGGTGGAGAAGTGGGCCTAAGTAGGCTGCTCTTTCGGAGGGTCGGTGCAGACTCAGTGGGCCAAATGGCTTCCTTCTGCACTGTAGGCATTCTATGAAATGAAGCTGTCACTGTGCATCCATTAATCAACATGGTGACAGATGTTTGCATCTGCAATTTGATTGGGTGAAAAGTTTTTGGTAGCATCGTGCGTGAAGGGAAAGATTGAGGGCACCATGGTACCTCCTGGACATTGGTGGTCAAACAATTAAAATTTCTGAGTGAGGCATGAGGAAATGTTCATGTAAATTGGAGGTATACTTGGTACAATGGTGTGGCTGGCTCCTTTCCTTTTGCCTGGCTTAAAAAGGTTGTTAACTCTTTCCTGTCAGTGACTGGCCAAACATGGCATGTTAGTGATGCTAATGCCCCGATCATCGTTTACTTGCTGCAAATTGTGTGTGTGCACTAGGCCTCACGCCTCTTCACTTGATTCCCTCTCTGTATAAATCCTGCTCAAAGTATTGGACTGTTTCACTGCTGCCAATGGACCCACTGAGCTCCGATTACAGCTCCAAAGTTCTGTGTGCTTACATGTTGAAGACTAAAATATGGAACACGAGGTGTAATTTGAGTAATAAATGGTACAACAGGACATGTTTCCTCATGCAATGAGAGCTTGCAGTGAATAAAATAAAACATTGTCAGACAAGCTTTCATTTATTTTATTTAGTTGCTGAGGTGCTACTGAACTTGACAGTTTTGCATCTGAAAGGAATTATAGCCTTCAAACAATACTTTCTATGACTGCAAAAATCTCCATAAAAATAAGCAGAATGCAGGCAGTAGCCTGGGAATATTTCCAGTTCCGATATAGTCTGTGATTTCACTGAAAGCCACCAACCATGTCTTCCAACTTTCACTCACTGAGCCCAACACATGTCCAAGTGCACAACACCACAAAGACAGGTATACCTATCACTACCAGGATGCATTTGCTCATCACCACCAAGACCCATATACCTGTCTCCACCAGTACCCATATACTCGTCACTACCAAGACCAGTATATCTATCACCGGCAAGGTCCATATACTCATTACTATTAGCAACCATTTAACCATCACCACCAGTATCCATATACCCATCACCATCAATATTCATATACCCATCACCACCAGTACCCATATGCCCATCGGCACCAAGACCCATATACTATCACCTCCAAGACCCAATTACCTGTCATCACCAAGACCCATATATCCATCACCCCCAAGATCCATATATCCATCACACCAAGATCCATATATCCATCACACCAAGACACATATACCGATCACCACCAAGACCCATATATATAGCTGTCACCACCAAAATCCATATATCTGTCATTATCAAGACCCAGATACCGTCACCTCCAAGACCCATATACCTGTCCTCACCAAGACTCATATACCCATCACCCCCAAGACCCAGATACCCATCACCCCCAAGACCCATATACCTGTCATCACCAAGACTCATATACCCATCACCCCCAAGACCCAGATACCCATCACCCCCAAGACCCATATACCTGTCATCACCAAGACTCATATACCCATCACCCCCAAGACCCAGATACCCATCACCCCCAAGACCCATATACCTGTCATCACCAAGACTCATATACCCATCACCCTCAAGACCCAGATACCCATCACCCCCAAGACCCAGATACCCATCACCCCCAAGACCCATATACCCATCACCCCCAAGACCCATATACCCATCACCCCCAAGACCCATATACTTGTCATTACCAAGACTCATACACCCATCACCCTCAAGACCCAGATACCCATCACCCCCAAGACCCAGATACCATCACCCCCAAGACCCATATACCTGTCATTACCAAGATTCATATACCCATCACCCCCAAGACCCAGATACCCATCACCCCCAAGACCCATATACCTGTCATTACCAAGATTCATATACCCATCACCCCCAAGACCAGATACCCATCACCCCCAAGACCCATATACCTGTTATCCCCAAGTCCCAGATACCCATCACCCCCAAGACCCAGATACCCATCACCCCCAAGACCCATATACCTGTCATCACTAAGACTCATATACCCATCACCCCCAAGACCCAGATACCCATCACCCCCAAGACCCATATACCTGTCATCACCAAGACACATATACCCATCACCCTCAAGACCCATATACCTGTTATCCCCAAGACCCAGATACCTATCAGCCCCAGACGGGAGAGTATTCCATTACCCTCCCGACTTGTGCCTTGTAGATGGCAGATAGACTTTGGGGAGTCATTAATGAGTTACTCACCACAGAACTCCAAGCCACTAATCGGCTCGACACTGCAGTTAACTGGTCCAGTTAATAAAATAGTAAATGATGAAGCCCAAAGACGTTGATGGTAGGTGAATCGGCAAATGGTGGTGCCCCTGCATGTCAGGGTGAAGTGGTTCAATTTGCTTTTATTGGAGATGATCATCGCCTAGATATTGGCTCCCACAAATGTTGCTTACCAATTGCCAGTCCAAGTTTCAATGTCGTTCAGAGCATGTTGCATTCAAGCATGGACAATTTCATTATCCTGCAAATAAAGCTACAAATGAAACTGAACACTGCTCAATCATCAGTGAACACTCCAATTTCCTGATGTTGCGATCGAAGGAAGAGGAAACAGCTGAGGATAGTTGGACCAAGGACACTGTATTTTCCTCATTGACTTCAATGTGATTATGGTTCCTTGATGTCATACTCAATCAAATGCTGGTTTGATGTCAAAGATAGCCACTCTCACCTCACATGTGGAGATCAGCTCTTTTATTTATGTTCCCACGAGAACTGGAGGTTCTGGCAGAATCCAAACTGAGCATTGGTGAACCTTTTATTGGCAATCTGCTTGGTAGCACTGTTGAGGTTGCCTTCCACCACTTTGCTGACGATTGAGAGTAGATTGTTGAGGCAGTGATTGGCTGGTTGACTTTGTCCTATATCTTGTGGTCAGGACATAGCTGGACAATGTTCCATTTTGTTGGCTAGGTGCCAATGTTTTAGCTGCACTGGAACAACTTGGTTGGAGGTATAGCTAATCCTGTCTTCAGTTTGACAGCTGGGATTGTCTGTGTGGAGTTTGCAAATTCTCCCCATGTCTGCGTGGGTCCAACCCAAAAGATGTGCAGGTTAGGTGGATTGGCCACGCTAAATTACCCCTGAATTGGAAAAAAAAAATTGGGTACTCTAAATTTATTTTTAAAAATGGCAGCTGGGATATTGTCAGGACCCATAGCCTTAGCAGTATCCAGTGCCTGCAGCCAGTACTTGTTATCCTGCAGAGTGAATTGAGTTGACTAAATGATGGCATGTGTCATAATGGGGGCCTCAGGCCTTCTTCCTTGTCCCTCAGGGTGACACCCCTGACGTGCTCTTCTGCGCTCCTCATTGAAAGAGGGTTGATCACCTGGCTCTGCCACTTGACCCACAGCGCCTCCTGGAGGCCTAGTTTTGAGCGGCTAGATGAGTTCTGAATCTATCTCATTGGCAGCGCCATCCAAAATGACGGAGTGTGAGGAGGATATCTGATCTCCACAAGGAATGTGCCATGGTCACTATCATGGACGGATGCATCTGTAATAGATGGATAGATTGCTGAGGGTGAGGTCAAGCAGATGTTTCATTACTTCCCTCATCATCTGAGACAAACCCACCTGCCAGATATGTCCTTCAGGACTCAGGCAGTTTGATCGGTAGTGGTGCTATTGAGCCACTTTTGCTGACAAACATTGAAGTCTCCCATCCAGACTACATTCTGTGCCTTTGCTACCCTCAGTGTTCCTTCCAAGTGGTGTTCAACATGGAGGAGCACTATTTCATCAGCTGTGGAAGGGCAGTAGCTACTCTTCAGCCGGAGGTTTTCTTGCCCGGGTTTGACCTGATGCCTTATAATAATCTTTATTGTCACAAGTAGGCTTACATTAACACTGCAATGAAGTTACTGTGAAAAGCCCCTCGTTG
This sequence comes from Scyliorhinus canicula, assembly GCF_902713615.1. Lineage (NCBI taxonomy): Eukaryota > Metazoa > Chordata > Chondrichthyes > Carcharhiniformes > Scyliorhinidae > Scyliorhinus > Scyliorhinus canicula. Next base: position 117,903,579 of record NC_052157.1, read on the forward strand.
CCACATTACAGCGCCTGTTCGGGTACACTGAGAGAGAATTCAGAATGCCCAATTCACCTAACAAGCACATCTTTCGGGACTTATGGGAGGAAACCGGAGCACCCGGAAGAAACCCACACAGACATAGGTGAGAACGTGCAGACTCTGTACAGACAGTGACCCAAGCCAGGAATCGAATCTAGGACCCTGGCGCTGTGAAGCAACAGTGCCAACCGCTGTGCTACTGTGCCACCCTTGAGACTTCATGAGGAAACAGAGTCAATATTGGCAACTCCAAAGGCTGTCTAAGGAGCCCTGGTGAGTGGTTGCAATGCATCTTGAAGATGGTACACGCTGCTGCCACTGTGTGTCGGTGGTGTTGAACGGGTGACAATCAAGCAAGCTGCTTTTGCAGCTTCACCAGGTTGACACCCCAAGTTTTAGGCATGCCTGGTGTTGCATCTAGCATGCCCTCCTGCACACTTGATTGAACCGGGGTCGGTTCCCTGGCTTGGTGGTAATAGTAGAGTGCCGGGCCATAAGGTTATAGATTGCGGTTGAGTAGAATTGGGCTCCTGATAATGGCTCACAGCGCCTCATGGATGGCCAGCCTTGAGTTGCTCATTCTGTTCGAAATCTAACACAGTGTCACACAACACGATGGAGGATATTGTCAATTTGAAGACAGGACTTCATCTCCACAAGGACTGTGCGGTGGCCACTCCTACCAATACTGCCATGGACAGGTGCATTCCTGAGAGGAAGGTTGGTGAGGATGAGGCCTAGTAGGTTTTTCTGGTTTAGCTCAGTTGGTTGGACAGCTGGTTCATGATGCAGAGAGCAGCCAACAGCGTGGGTTCAATTCCCGTATCTGAGGTTATTCATGACCTTCTGAACCTAGCTCCTCGCCTGAGGTGTGGTGGCCCTCAGGTTAAATCCCTCCTCAATGGGGAAAGTAGCCTATGGTCATCTGGGGCGATGGCCACTTTACTTTCTACTGATGGAAACAACTCTGAAACTGTTCATAGAGGTGGATGAAGGCACAAAAAATGCTGGGTAGAGGGAGCGTAATCTGAAATAAATCCTTGCAGTTTCAACAGAGAACTGGCAGAAGCCTGGAGACAGCTCCCTTTCTAAATTCATTGCCAAGGAATGGAAACGAGCACTGAGTACCTACAGCGAGAAGGCAAATGTAAAAACATTGGCAGCTATTTGAGTCTGGGTAACTGACGCCACTCTGGTTAAATATGTAAGTTGCTTCTCAATGCATGAACACTGTTGCAGTCTTCAATGGACTCAAGGGGGCTGAAGCAGTTTACAAAGCCACATTATGGAGCTGCAAGTGTAATGTGAGGGTCAGTCAGCTGAACAAGTAAGGAGGGGAAATAGGGAGATTCCTAGATGTTTAACACACACTAACTTACTCAGCTCATGTCCACTGAAACGGGCCTGCTGTGTTTAACAGCATGGATCTGCAGTGTGTTAAATTGCCGCAAAATGACTTGCTGTCTTTCACAAATTTGGTCCAATTCTGCTCGGAAATTGCCGGCGGGATAGGAGGCGAGTGAGTTCAAACCTTCAAGACTGACCTTTACAAAACTGACTTCGGTTTGCATCTCTCCTCCGATGAGTTTACACTCAGAGAAATAAAATTGGCCAGGGCGCTTGTTGATTGTGGCTTGTGAGTTACTTTGCAATTTGGATCTATTTTCATCTCCTCCCAACCTGGAGGCATCGACTTCAGATGGGCTTTGATTCCACAGTAATGTGATACCTCGGGCAGCCCGCACAAAAAGGATTGTTCTTTGACCTCCAGCTTCTCGATTTCTGTGTTCAATCAAAGCATTCAAAATGGATTCAGACGATTGTCTGAACGGAGAGATTTTGAAGACTTAACAGAGAGAAGGCAGGAGATTGGGCACCAAGTGAATTGCTCATTCGGAGAACTGGTGCAGAGACGATGGGCCAATTAGCCTCCTTCCGCTCTGTAACAATTCTGTGATTCTGTGTCTTAACTTGTCTTGCTCTTACTTTTATCAAAACTCATCTTTAGTCTCTGACACCTTGCCGGGATTTATCAGAAATACCACCAGATTGTTTCCAAGTCCCAGCGACGTTACTTCAGACGCTGTCAGTGATCCACACTGAGGTCTTGCTGATGTTGATGCAACTTCAAAGAGATCATCGCCACCAGCAAGCTTGCTGCTCACCTCAATGTTCCTCCCTCTTCTAAAGCTTTTAATTTTTGCTGCCTGTGCTTCCCTTGGGCTTCCGATCGACACACTGCGAGACTGCCCCGGAAGGAAAATCAGGGAAAAATCAGAGCACCCACTGCCATGTTCCTCACTAATGGCAAAAACTTCCCTTGGAGTCTCAGGTGTTGAGGAGGTTCAAATGAGAAGTAAGTCACCTCTGCAGCTAATTAAGTTAATACCTGAACCAGGCAGATACGAATCATTAACCGTAATAGAATTAAGGGAACACCAGATTTGTGAGCGAAATCATAGAATTCCTACAGTGCAGAAGGAGGCCATTCAATCCATTGAATCTGCACTGACCCTTCGAATGAGCACTGTACCCACGTCCACTCCCCTGTCCATCCCGCCCTATCCCTGTAACCCCAGAACCTAACCTGCACATCTAGACACTAAGGGGCAATTTATCATGGCCAACCCGCCTGACCCGCATATCTTTGGACTGTGGGAGGAAACCGGAGGAAACCCACGCAGACACGGGAGAACGTACAAACTCTACACAGTCACCCAAGGCCGGAATTGAACACAGGTCCCTGGCGCTGTGAGTTAGCAGTGCCAACCACTGTGCCGCCCTAAAAATGTCCCAAGACGCTTGCAAGGTGAAAGGAAAATGAACACCCACCCAGAAGAGAAGATTAGGGGGTATGACAAAAGGTGCGTCGAACGGGTGAGAGATTTTGGGTCCAAGCGCCTGTGATTCGCAGAATGGGTAAGACAGAACGTTTGCCTACCCGAGTCATCTTGCCGCTAGTTCCTGTACCTCTAGTGCTGGCCTCCTGTTCTCAAATGGTGAACTCTGCATACAACAGGAGGCCCTGGCAGCATTGCTACATACCATGTGGTTCAGTCAGCCTCCTCTTTCATAAAGGCAAGCTACCTCTTAATAAGAAGCTGCACTAAAAAGATTGGCGCAATGAAAATGCTTGCAGACTGATTAGAAGGGCAGACAGAGAGGTCCAGACCAATGAATGTGCTGTTGGAGGCATGACTGGTGTGAGGGGGTGGGAGGTGAGGTGCCAATGCTCCAACAGTGGGGAGGCAAGCCTCAGTGACCACCCTTTGAAAGGAGTGTGGCGAAGGTGACCAGGAAGGTCAACTCCTATAGTTTGGACCTGATGACTTGGAGGCAGTGCTACAAGCAGTCTACTAACTTTGCACGGTGGTCAATGTCAGTGTGCATCTTCACATGGTGTCTTTTAGACAGCACACCAACCTCTCATGTGGTTCAATGCACCACATCCCCAGCACTCATCCAGATGTGTATTCCCAGACCTCATGCTTAATATCCAGACAAATTCAACCTCCCACCCATCTCTTGCTGTCTTCACATACCTCCAGCTATTCGGTTATGACAGGCACATCACCCAACATAATCACTGACAGCCTGTCCCTTCTTTTGCGGCACAAGACAGTACACAGCAGAGTGGAGTAGAGCAGAACATTTGACTGAGTATGGCGTCAAGGAGCCCTAGCTAAACTGGAGTCAATGGGAATCAGGTACAAAACTCCCTGTTGGTTGGAATCATACCCGGCACAAAGGAAGATTTGTGGTGGTTGGAGGTCAGTCATCTCAGCTCCAGGACATCACTGCAGAAGTTCCTCAGGGTAGTGTCCTCGGCCCAATCATCTTCAACTGCTTCATCAATGACCTCCTCAGATAATGAAGCAGTTCATGTGCAAATACAGCAAGACCTGGACAATATCCAGATAGTGGCAAGTAACATTCGTGCCACACAAGTGCCAGGCAATGACCATCCCCTATAAGAGAGATCTAACCATCGCACCTTGACATTCAATGCCATTACCATCACTGAATCCCCCCCCACTATCAGCATCCTGGGGGTTACCATTGATCAGAAACTGAACTGGACTAGCCAGACAAAGTTATGATCAGGACACAGTAGTCACCAGGCACGGATGGACTACAGCCAGTGACGGGGTGGGGGGGGGGGGGGGGGGGGGGGGGTTGCTTGGCAGCTGACTAAAAGATGAAGTTGCAGACGAGACCTGTGGCAAAAGATTCAGATGAGGGCCTCGCGCACAGGAGGGTGCTGAATCAGCATGTGCACCAAGATGCTGGATATATTAACTGCCCTGCCAGGCAGCCTCATATCACTCTCATGATGCATGGCAGAGTCGGGCACCAACTTGGCAGAGGGCATAATGAGGAGCCTGCCTTCTCTCCAGCCTCTGTTCCATCTCCCTGTTACGCTGCACAGGCCACCTATTGTTCTGTGATTCCTATGAGGCTACAGCATTGCTGTCCGGCAAGTGTGCCAAATCATCTCCAAAACTCTATGGAAATCTTTCAAGCACGTTCCAGGGGAAACAGTTTCCAAACAATGTCACTTACCAGCAATCAGGGTTCCTTAAGAACACTACCGCAGGACCCAAATCTTGCTGCATCATGATTCTCCTTACAGGAATGGAAAGCACAGTCACTGCCAGGACCTGCCTTGTCTAAATTTAGAATCCTGGCATTGCATCAGTCAGCTGGGCTGCGGGCCGGCAGGGAAACACCAATTCAATGTGCATGGTCACATCAATGGCGAAGGCCTCCTGAGCGGTGCATCTGGAACCCCGTGGCACAGCCACACCCCGCAGGAGCCTGACCGGCCTTATTGGCACCGCTAGAAATGGTGCTACCTTTTTCAACTGCATGCCCAGGGAGTTTTCCTGGTCACTGCTTAGTTTCTCAATCAAAATCACTATAATGCAGATTACCTGGTCATTGCTGCCTGTGGAAACTTGCTGATTGCAAATTAGCTGCCAACATTACAACAGTAACCGCACTTCAGAAATACTTGCCCCAATTCTCTTCCAGCACCTAGTGGTGCACTGAGACAGACTTCCGTCTGTTTCCATAGTGTGTTTTTCCTGGAACTGGTTGCTGGTCTGTCACCAGGGGCTTATAGCTTGAGGGGGCGCCACTCCACATCAAGCATGGCTGACCAAGAGTCTCTCCCGCTCTTACCGCCAGCCGTTGACGTGTTTGGAAAGATTTTGCGTGTTGGTGCACTCAACCTGTTTGGCCACGTTATGAACCTTGGCCATCAAGTCCTGGGATGGGACTCGAACCTGGAACCTCTGGCTCAAGGGGAGGGATGCTACCCACTGCGCCACAAGAGCTTCTCAGAAATACGTCAGCGTCTGTGATTGGCTTTGGGATATCCTAAGGTTGTGAAAGCTGCCAGGTAAATGCAGATCCTTTCTTTTTCATTTGAGTGGGGAAGGCTTCTTCCCATAAAGATCGAGATAACTCAGCGACCAATGTCCTATTAGCAGAGTGTGTAAATTGGACAAGCAGTGTGAAATTACCATGGTCTGCACTGGTAATCTACCCATTTAAAATGTTACTCTTTGAGCATATCCTATGTTTATTTGAGCGTCTTATTACCAAACGGTAGCTCATGGGCGGAATTCTCTGCAAGGCCTGACTTCGTCGTGTAACTCGGATTGTTTCACGACGGCGTCGGAGGCCGCTCCTCACCCCATATCCCCCCCCCCCCCCCCCCCCCCCCCCCCGGGGGCTAGGAGGGTCGTGCCATAAATCTCGGCCGCCGAGCCTTTTCGTTGGCGTCAAGGCCTGGCGCGCCGAGAATGATGCGGCGGCGGCGCCTAATGACGTCAGCCGTGCATGTGCAGGTTGACCGGCGGCAACACACGCATGCGCAGTTGCCGTCTTCCCCTCCGCTGCCCCGCAAGACGTGGCGGCTTGATCTTGCGGGGCGACGGAGGGGAAAGAGTGTGTCCCTTTGAGACGCCGGCCCGACGATCGGTGGGCACCGATCGCGGGCCAGTCCCCTCCCGAGCACGGCCGTGATGCTCACTCCCCTCTCCACCCCCCACAAGCCACAAACGAGCCTTTGGTGTAGGTTGGTGTTGGACCAGGTGTAGTTGCCGCCGGCGTGAACCGGTCAGGAACGGCTTGGCCCACCCGGGCCGGAGAATCACGGGTCGCCGTGAAAAACGGCAACCCGCGATTCTCCGAGCGGCGTGTCGCAAAACGCGACACGCCATTTTGGGGGGGTGGGAGAATCGCGGGGGGGGTGCCAGAACGGCCCTCCTGCGATTCTCCCACCCGACGTGGGAGCAGAGAATCACACCCCATATCTCTGGATTGAGTGTATGAAGGAGGCTGGGCCCCTTGCATTGGGCAGACAATTCACACTAGCTTGGTTTGGAAGCTATTACATATGCTGAAGGGCTTCTACATGTCAGCCAGTTAGTACCAGCAGCCTTCCGGAACACCCATCCAAGTAAGTATTCTTCATGTATGAAGCTTGGCACGGAATGGTGGTGGGACATGATGTGTTGGGTAAGCTGGGTCTGCGAGGACTGTGTTTACTGCAGTAGTGAGAGAGACAGGCTTCCAACATTTGAAGAAATGCAACTCAATTTTATTGAACTCTTAACTATCATACATACTTTAACTGAGGGTTGACACTATGCTGACTTGACTGGAGACCTGGGGCTAACCTGACCAGACTATCTTACTACCACATGGTGTATGTTCTAGTTGGATCCCGAGAGAGCAGGAAAACTAGTGCCCTCTGGCTTTATAGTGGTTGTGTCCTGTCTGGTGATTGGCTGCTGTGTTCTGTGTGTTCACTGGTCATCCTGTGTGTCCATCACTGCCTGTCTGTGCACCATCATATACCTGTGTGTATATTATGATATATTACCATATTACCATAGAAGGCATCGTAAACAAATTCAACCTGCCCTCACCAAACACACACACACCTTTCCTGAAGAGGTGAGAGGGCCAGGAACTTACATCCACCTCGGGCTTTCTCTCTAGCACACGAACACAAGGCCAGGTGGAGCAACTCGGCTGCTACCACAGCACGCGGCAGGGATCCGGCCTAGGAGCCTCCCAGCCCTCTGGCTCAGTATTTCCACCATATCAAGTGAGTAGAGTGCGTTGCTGAATATCCTCAGCCTGTGATGTGGCTGACACGATTTCAAAGCCATCGCTCCCGGAGGCACCCTTGGCTACATCACAGATCTATCTCCGGAAAACTGACTTGAGTGTCTGAAGGCCAAGTTTGAGCGCTGTGTTTCTGCAAGATCAAGGAAGCTGGAAAGGACATGAAAGGCTGTAGCTAATCACGATGAGTGCTCTGTTTAATATTACCTGGGTGCCTTATAATGTGGGCGAGAGTGCACAGTCCGTGTTATTAAAGAGTCTCCCTCAGGCAGTATGTGAAGAAAAACAATGCCCAAAGTGTCTGATGGTGCAGCATCAGAAAGGATCTAATGCAGAGGATGGGCTGTCAAGCAAACTGTAAGCAGTTTTAATAAGAAGTTGTTTTTACATGACAAGGGACTGGAGCCATCCAGACAGGGTAGGACATGTTAATCAAAGGGGAATATTCTACAGGACACCCGGCAGTGCTGGGGCTTTAAGCCACGGATGACTGACAGTTTTCACAATTAAAGCCAAGAAAGTTATTTGCTGTCGCCAATTTTTCCTCAGTTTCCCTCTTTCGGAGGGCTGCAGTTGGGAAGCATCTTTGTTACTTTGCCTAAGAAAGGAATTCATCAGCTGTGTACATTCCAGCAGAAAATAACAGCAGCAAAGACTCCCTGGGTTTGTCTCTCCCCGTTCCAGTGGTACTGAGGCCAGTTGCAACACCCAATTGCTGTTCTGCTTGACATAAAGATATCTCAAATGTTGATCTTCTAGTATGAATGGTTTAGTATGAAGGGGCTGGTTTAGCTCACAAGGCTAAATCGCTGGCTTTTAAAGCAGACCAAGCAGGCCAGCAGCATGGTTCGATTCCTGTACCAGCCTTCCCGAACAGGCGCCGGAATGTGGCGACTAGGGGCTTTTCACAGTAACTTCATTGAAGCCTACTCGTGACAATAGGCGATTTTCATTTCATTTCAATGGCACAGCTGCATGTTCACTTCATCAGCTCGCCTATTGACCAAGGTCCTTCATCCAAATTTGAGCAAAGAAAATTAATTTGTCCATAAAATAAACCTCGTCCTCGTCGCCAAATCCACTCCCATCCCCGCTCCCTCTCAACACCACCGCCATCCCCCAACACAAACCAGGAACATAGGAGCAGAAGGAGGCCATTTAACTGGATCACTACCTAATGATCTTCCACCTAACACCATATTCCCGTACTATTCCCATATCCCTTAATTTCATTGACCATACTCATTTAACCATACTCATCCACAAACTTTGAAATTGTGTCCAGCACACCAAGTCCAGGTCATGAACCTGTAGCAAGAAAAGACTTAGCAACTCAAGACTGGACATCCATGAGACGCTGTGGCCATCAGCAGCAGCAGAATTGTACACAGCCACAATCTGCAACCTCATGGCCCAGCATATCCCCCACTCTACCATTACCACCAACCCCGGTTCAATGAAAAGTGCAGGAGAGCATGCCAGGAGCAACATCAGGCGTACCTAAAAATGAGGTGTTAACCAGGTGAAGCTACAGTACAGGACGACTCTACGTGCCAAACAGCATAAACAGCAAGTGATAGAGAGAGCAAAGTGATCCAACAACCAACGGATCAGATCTAAGCTCTGCAGTTCAGACACATCCAGCCGTGAATGGTGGTGGACAATTGAACAACTCACTGTAGGTGGAGGCTCCACAAATATCCCCATCCTCAATGATAAAGGAGCCCAGCACAATTGTGCAAAAGGCTGAAGCATTCACAAAACTCTCCAGCCAGAAGTGCTGAGTGGATGATCCATCTCTAGAGTCCCCAGCAGCACAGATGTCAGTCTTCAGGCAATATGATTCACTCCACGTGATATCAAGGAATGGCTGAAGGCACTGGATACTACAAAGGCTATGGGCCCTGATAATATTCCAGCAATAGTACTGAAGACTTGTGTTTCAGAACTTGCCACACCCCTAGCCAAGCCTTTCCAGTCCAGCTACAACACTGGCATTTACCCGGCAACGTGGAAAATTTCCCAGGTGTATCCTGTACACAGGAAACAGGACAAAATAATCCCAGTCAATTACCACCCTATCAGTCTACTCTCCATCATCAGCAAAGTGATGGAAGGAGTCAGCAAAAGCACTATTAAGCGGTACTTACTCATCAATAACCTGCTCACGGATGCTCAGTTTGGGTTCCGCCAAGGTCACTCCACTCCTGACCTCATTACAGCCTTGGATCAAACATCGACAAAAGAGCTGAATGCCAGAGGTAAGGTGACAGTGGCTGCCCTTGACATCAAGGCAGCATTTGACCGAATATGGCATCAAGGGGCCCCAGCAAAACTGGAGTCATTGGGAATCACGGGGAAAACTCCCCGCTGATTGGAGTCATACCTGGCACAAAGGAAGATGGTTGTGGTGGGTGGAGGTCAATCATCCCAGCTCCAGGTTATCCAGCAGGATTTCCTCAGGATAGTGTCCTCGGCCCAACCATCTTCAGCTGCTTCATCAATGACCTCCCTTCCATCATAAGGTCAGAGGTTGAGGTGTGCTCAGATAACTGCACAATGTCCAGCACCATTTGCAATTCTTCAGGTAATGAAGCAGTTCATATTCAAATGCAGCAAGACCTGAACAATATCCAAGCTTGAGCTGACAAGTGACATTTGCTCCACACAAGTGCCAGGTAATGATCATCTCCTACAAGTGAGAATCTAACCACCACCTCTTGACATTATATGGGATTGCCATCGCTGGATCCCCTACTATCAGCATCCTGGGGGTTACTATTGATCAGAAACTGAACTGGACGAGAAGTATTAATACTGTGGCTACCAGAGCATGTGATCGGGTAGGAATCTTAAGGTGTGTAACTCACCTCCTGACCCGCAAAATCCTGTCCACCATCTCCAAGACAGAATTCAGGAGCGTAATATCCACTTACCTGGATGAGTGCAGCTCCAACATTGCTCGACACCATTCAGGACAAAGAAGCCCACTTGATTGCTTCCCCTCTACAAACATTCAGTCCTCCCACCACCGAAGCACAGTCGCAGCCATGTGTACCATCCACAAGATGCACTGCAGTAACTCACCAAGGTTCCTTCGGCAACACCTTCCAAACCCATGACCACCACCATCTAGAAGGACAAGGGCAGCAGATACCTGGGAACTCCACCACCTGGAGGTTCCCCTCCAAGTCATTCACCACCCTGACTTGGAAATATAGCGCCGTTCCTTCACTGTCACTGGGGCAACTTCCTGGAACTCTGTCCCTCACAGCACAGTGGGTGTACCTACACCTGATGGACTGCAGCGGTTCAAGAAGGCAGCTCACCAGCACATTTTGAAGGGCTACTGGGGTTGGGCAATGAATGCTGGCCTAACCAGTGATGTCCACATCCCGTAAAATGAATTGAAAAAAATGAAAAGCAACACTGACCCCCCAGGGTACAAACCTTTGTCCAACATGAAAAACATCATGAGGGGATTTCACGACAGCATTATTGGACCCAATTTAGTGTCAAATGATCAAAGGTTTGGTGAAAGTGGTCGATTCCAAGGGGAGCAATGAAGAGAGGAGGAGATTCTGGAGGGAAATTCCAGAATAGGGCCAGGCAGAGCAGTCACCAGTGGTGGAACAATTATAATCAGGGTGCTTAAGAGGCCAGTGTTGGAGGACACAGATATGGCCGTAGGTTGTAGGACTGGGGGAGATTACAGAGAGAGGGAGTGGCGAGGCTGAGGAGAATTGTGAAAACAAATGTGAGAATTTTTAAATGGAGGCAGTGCCAGACAAGGTGCTAGTGAAGGTGAGTGAACGTGGAGGTGGTGCTGGGTTTTCCTTAGCACATCAGTGACTGCATTTCAAGAGTCCTCATTGTCTGCAAAGTGCTTTAGTTTATTCTGAGGTTGTGATTCGTTATATAAATATGAAGCTTTTTTTTGCCTTGCTTTAAGATTTAGATATATGTCGCAGAATCACAGCGTAGAGGGAGGCCATTTGGTCCACCATGTGTACACCGGCTCTCCAAACAAGCATTATGATTTAGTGCCATTCCTATGCCTATACCCCATACCCCTGCACATTGTTTCTATTCAAATAGTCATCTAATGCCCCTTGAATGCCTCAACTGAACGTGCCGCCACCACACTTCCGGGCAGTACACTCCAGACCAGGACCACTCGTTGCATGAAAAGGTTTTTACTCACATCACTTTTGCTTCTTTTGCAAATTACCTGAAACCTGCATCCTCCAGTTCTTGGTCCTTTCACAAGGAGGAACAGTTTCTCCCTATCTGTCCATGTTTTGAACATCTCTATCAAATCTCCTCTTAGCCTTCTTCTCTCCAAGGAGAACAGTCATAACAGTTTTCCCCCTCCAAAATGGCATCATCGCGTTGCACGCCACACACCGTTGCTGTGGATTGTGTCCAGTGCCGCCACACTATGGCCGGGATCCATGCTGCTGGCCGGGGGTGGGGCTTCTGTGAATGCTGGGGGGGGGTTCTGGTGGGAGGTGGCCAGGGGGTGACCTGTGGGGTGGCGTGTGGCGGGTCAGATCCGCGCATGGCCGGCGCCATGTTGTACGGCGCGACCGCTGCGGGCCATCGACCCGCCCATTCTCCGGCCATTTTCTGCACAGGAGACGGGAGTTTAATCTGGTGTCACTGCTGGCCCCTCATCAGTCCCGGAATCGGTGAGGATTTGGCACCGATTTTGGCGTTGTAAAACACCCGCAAATTCTCTGTTTCAGCTGCCACCTAGCTGCTGGAACAGAGAATCCAGCCTAAGGTTTCAGGAAATTGTAACTAAAGCATTCTCCAGGCTATCTTCCAGCTCTCTTTTGCCAATTTGGTTGGTTCCATCGATATGAAGCTTCTAGTGTCCCACCATATTTCTTCGGGCATGGGATGTGGGCGTCGCTGACTGGGCCAATATTTATTGCCCATCCCTAATTACCCTCGAACGCCAGGGCATTTCAGAGTCAACCACATTGCTGTCGATCTGAAAACACACGTGGGCCAGACCTGAAGTCACATGTCGGCCAGACTGGGTAAGGACAGCAGATTTCCTTTCCTAAAGGACACTAATGGACCAGATGAGTATTGACTAAAAGCAGCAATAATAATAATAATCGCTTATTACCTGGATTACCTGGATTAATCGCACCTGGAGTACTGCGTGCAGTTCTGGTCACCACATTATAGGAAGGATGTGGAAGGTTTGGAAAGGGTTCAGAGGAGATTTTCTAGGATGTTGCCTGGTATGGAGGGAAGGTCTTACGAGGAAAGGCTCAGGGAATTGAGGTTGTTTTCGTGAGAGAGGAGAAGGCTGAGAGGTGACTTAATAGAGACATATAAGATAGTCAGAGGATTAGATAGGGTGGACAGTGAGAGTCTTTTTCCTCGGATGGTGATGACCAACATGAGGGGACATAGCTTTAAATTGAGGGGTGATAGATATAGGACAGATGTCAGAGGCAGTTTCTTTACTCAGAGAGTAGTAGGGGTGTGGAATGCCCTGCCTGTAACAGTAGCAGACTAGCCAACTTTAAGGGCATTTAAGTGGTCACTGGATAGACATATGGATAAAAATGGAATAGTGTAGGTCAGATAGGCTTCAGATGGTTTCACAGGTCGGCGCAACATCGAGGGCCGAAGGGCCCGTACTGCGCTGTAGTGTTCTATGTTCTATAACTGAAGTTGTTCATCCCGGAACCATTCTTGTAAACCTCTTCTGCTCTCTCTTCAATGCGTTCACATCCTTCCTATAGTGTGGCACCCAGAACTGTGCATAATACTCCAGCTGAAGTCTAACTAGTGTCTTGTATTAGTTCAGCATTACCACCTTGCTCTTGCACTCTAAGCCTTTATTCATGAAGCCCAGAATACTATCTGCTTAACTGCTCTCTCCACCTGTCCTGCCATCTTCAATGACCTGTGCATATATACACCCAAGTCCCTCTGCTCCTGCACCTCTTTATGAATGTTGCCCCTTATTTTATATTGTCTCTCCATGTTCTTCCTACCAAAGTGCATCATCTCATGCTTCTCTGAATTGAACTTCATCTGCCACCTATCTGCCCACTCCACCAACTTGTCCATGTCTTTTTGAAGTTCCACACTTTCCTCCTCGCAATTTACAATGCTCCCAAGTTTTTATAAAAACTTCCCTGCACACCAAGACCTAGATCATTAATACATATCAGGAAAAGCAAGGATTCCAATATGGACCCCTGGGGAACGCCATTACAAATCTTCCTCCAGCCCGAAATATATCCATTGGCCATTACTCTCTGCTTCCTATATTTCAGCCATTGCGCCACCATGCCACCCATCCTGAATAATCGTTTCGAGAGGCTTGCCCACCACTGTTAAACTAATTGGTAATTGCTGGGGCTACCCTTACAACCATTTTTGAACAAGTGCGCAACATTTACAATTCCCCAGTCTGCCACTTTTCCTGAGGTGAGAGAAGACTGGAAGATTATGGCCAGCGCCCCTGCCATTTCCATTCTCATTCTTTCAATATCCTTGGATATTGAGCGGGTCCCTATGCCTTGTCAACTTTCAATACCAAGAGTTTGTTCAACACTTCCTCCTTATCAATTTTGAACCCTTCTAGGGACAGAATTCATCGACTGTCAGCACATCATGGGTAGCATCTACCTCCTTGGTAAAGACGGATGCAAAGTCTTCAATTGGGCAGCACGGTGGCAGAGTGGTTAGCACTGCTGCCTCATAGTGCCAGGGAACCGGGTTCAATTCCAGCCTTGGCTGACTGTGTGGAGTTTGTACTTTCTCCCCGTGTCTGTGTGGGTTTCCTCCGGGTGCTCCAGTTTCCCTCCCACAGTCCAAAGGTGTCCAGGTTAGGTGGGATCACAGGGATAGGGTAGGGAAGGGGTCAAGGTAGGGTGCTCTTTCAGAGGGTCAGTGCAGACTGGATGGAACGAGTGGCCTCCCACTTCACTGTCGGGATTCTATGGATTTAATAGCTCAGCCAAGCCCCCTATCTCCATATGTAAATCTCTGTTTGTGTCCCTAATCGGCCATATGCCTCCTTTTACTAGCCGTTTATTATTGATATGCCCATAGAAGACTATATATAATGAAGATATAGAAATGTGTAATGAAGATTTAGATATTTATAATGAAGAACTGGATATATATAATAAAGATTTAGATACACATAATAAAGATAGACATAGATATAATGAAGATGTACACACATAAAATAAAGATGCAGATATATATAATGAAGATTTGAATATAAATATAATATATTCAATGAACATTTAGATATATATATTGAAGCAACGGCTGGAAGACTGGATAGATTTCTGGAAGGCAGCAAAGACAATGGAAAGAAATGAGTGATAGGCACACATACGATGGAGGAGTGGAAGGAACTTAGAAATGATTCACGTCAGGATCAATGGATAGTAGAATAAAAGGATTAAATGACAAATCAAGTGTTGTAATTGTTGATGGACAAAAGAAACACTGGGCTGCATTTTGTGGTCCATCACCGAGCAGCATTGGTGAAGGGGTGGGGCACATCAAATATGACAGTTGGCTAGCCCCTCACGTTGCTGCCCACCCCCAACTCAGCCCCCATAAAGGGGTGAGGGAATGAGCAAGTAAGGCACCCATTACCCCTCCTGCCCTTAGACCTAATAAGACCCTTACGTGGCCAATTGTCCCCTCAACCCCCCCCTCCACTGCCAAAATAAGATGGTCAACGGCAGGTGGGTAAGAATGAGAAAGTTACTTTTTTTTTAAATGTATTGAAAAGGCAGCAAGGATGGGGAATTTGGGGGGGGTGGGGGGGGGGTCAGGGGGGGGGGGTTGCCTTGTGTGCATTGGGGGCAACTCCGAATGATGTTCGCCTCCCCCTCCCTTTGTGCCTCCCCGACTAGCCTTCAAAACCTTACCCCCACCCCTCCCCACATCCTTTGCCTCACTCCTGAGGCTCACTGAACCCTCCCAATCCGAAACTCATTTCCCACTCTCCAGTAGCTATGTCTTCTTCATCCTGGGGCCTGCTTGCAGTCCCAGCAGCAGCCACCACTAAATTCCGGCGCAGCCAGGATGGTGAGAACTGCGGGCCATTCACATTGGCAGGAAGCTCTCAAGGGCACGCCTTCCTTTAACTGAGGGGCGGTAGTCCAACGCTCAGCTTGGTAAGGCTGTCAGCAGCGTACCCCATTTGCGGGGAGGGCTATTAAAAGTGGTTGGTTTGGAATTGAGTTTTCTTCTGGGCTGGGTGTTGGGGAGGGTGTTGGGAGGGGGTGGTGCTGAGCTACTCAGACAATGGGCAGGGTTTTCCCCGGGGCTTTCAGGACCCAACATCAGTTCAAACGGAGGTCAGAAGCCCACACTGTTGGGAAAGATTGTCACCTGGCAGGAATTATTTCTGAATTGGCTAGTTAAGCACTGTGAGTGGGCTCTCAAAGCTGGAGGGCCAATAGAGGCTGCCTTTTTAGAGAGACACCCTCTCTCCAACTTTCAAGGTGTTAACATTAAAAATGCCCTTCGCAACAGGCCATCACTGGGGTGGGGGGACTGCTCCACAGGGTAGTCCACGATAGCAGCTGATTTCACACAAGCAGGGAGGCCCAAAAAGCCTGCTCTTGTGGAGCACAGACTTCCCCAGTTTTCTAGCTAACCTCTGACAATTGGCCTATGTGCCTTGGTTGACTACTCACCACTGGGTGATGGTTAGCTCGACCACTCCTCTTTCCACCTCCAGGAAAATGGTTCAAAGGTCAGATGGTATCAGTACACTGGTCCATGAGACAAAATTCCATATCCAACCATGTCTGCACTTGCCCCATCAGGGCCTAATAATTCAACCCAATCTTTTTGAGTTCAAGCACTGATCTTTGATGAACTAACTTAGTCTTAGCAAAGGCAACAGCCGTCACAATGCCAACAAAACTTTACCCAATTCTTCAGGAAGGAGCACCAGATAATTAGGGCAGTATGGTCGCACAGTGGCTAGCATGGTTGCTTCACAATTCTAAGATCCCAGGTTCGATTCCTGGCTTGGGTCACTGTCTGTGCGGAGTCTGCACGTTCTCCCCGTGTCAGCGTGGGTTTCCTCCGGGTGCTCTGGTTTCCTCCCACAGTCCAAAGTTGTGCGGGTTAGGTGGATTGGCCAAAAAGGTTAAGTGGGGTTACTGGGTGACGGGATTCGGGTGGAGGCGTGGGCTTGAGTAGACTTCTCTTTCCAAGGGCGGTGCAGACTCGCTGGGCTGAATGGCCTCCTTCTGCACTATAAATTCTCTGATTCTGTAATGGGGGAATTTAGGAAAGAACTGTTACAACTTCACAAAAGCATATGATCTGGTTATTTTCTCACTGCTGTTTATGGGACCTTGCTGTGTATAAATCAACCACCATATTTCCCTACAGAACAGCAGCGACTGCACTTCCTAAGTATCTCATGAGCTGTGAAATGTTTTGGGAGGTCCTGAGGTACTGATGGACTCTCTGTAAACGCAAATCCTTTATTTCATTACTGTAGTAAGTAAGTCTCATCCTGCTGATTAAACAGAGATTTTGTACAGTTACACAGTGGCCAACTCTCAGTCTGTTACTCGCACGTTGGAAAATAAACTTCAGGACAGATTTTCCTTCTGTTTATTTTGGAAAAGTTCAAATTATCGGCACAATAAAAATAAAGCTGTTAAATAATAATAAGCACTGTGAAAACTGCAGCCTTTGCTGTCTGAATCCCAGGGCAGAGTATGGAAAGAATGTGTGAAAATGTAAGCAAAGACTCTGTTTTTGTCTATAATGTACGTAAATACATAAAATTAAGATATCAATGCAGCCTATGTGTTGAGCCAGCTCGTAAACGCTGCTCTGATCATTAGCATTCAGGGCAGCAGCAAGAGACAAAGGATTTATTTAGATTAAACTTGTATCCTAAAGTTAGACTGTTTTAATAAGTGGTCAAACTATTTCCTGCTGCCCGCATGGGGTTATAAAACCCCTGCATTCTCCCAACACATCCCCCAGCTCAGGGGTAAGGGTGTATGGTTGTTACCTGCTGTCTGTTAGAATTTACCAGTCCTCTGCCCTGACTTCCCCCCCCCCCCCCCAGAATTCTTGTTCCACTTCTGGAGGAGTATCCTGAGGTCACCCATAGGTAACTCACCCAATTGACCATTCCTCATGCATTAGAGCAGGCAATCAAATTTGCCAGGTTTTTCAACTGTAGGTGGTTCGACAGTCAAATCTCCTCAATGCCCACATGTGGCATTTTCCAGTAGGTAATCAACAAATAGCGAATAGGAACAGGAACCTCTGTTTGATCAACACCGCGCCCCCACAGCCACTTGGCCCCGCGCCCACCTCAGCCCCTCTCCCGACCCTACCCCTCACCACCACCTGAGCCCAAGGGCATTGAATCCAAGAATGGTGACTCAACAAGAGCAGGCTCAGTATAGACTTGAACAGTGACTAACTTGTGTGAGACTCCCAGGTTAGGTAAAGTTGAAACTTGCACTGAAAGTCATTAGTCGGAGCAATGTGCCCGGTGAAATATACGGAATAAAATTCTGGTGTCAGTTTTCCTCGTTTAAAAATGAAGCTGGAATGTTTTCCCATTCCTAGTCATGTTTAGCATCTGTCAATCAAAGCGACTGGTGTTCCTGAGTTTCCCGAATTGGGATCCACGTTCTTTCGGGCACAAAGGTGACAGCATTAACATCATGTCACGACTGATACACCGATAACGTTCCGGCGTGTAATGTCGAAATGAAAAGGCACCAGAAATCGCTGCACGCTTGCTGTACTGCCAGGCGAAGCAAGCAAAAGGTAGAATGACCTATTTGGATTAAGTTCAGCGCCTGGGCTGCCAGCTCCTGGAAGACTGGGTGGGCAGACGTTGCGTCAGAATTTTCATTGCACAATAATGGTCTGAGCAGCAAGGGAGGCAGACAAGGGGGAGCACTGGAATAATCAAGACTGACGTGACAGAAACATGAATGACTGGCAGGTTTCTGACAGGCTCAGATGGCATTAGGCCACTTTTATCCAATTCTCCTAGGTCAGCTTAATCACATCACTTTCCACGTGGATGTGGGCTGATCTGACGCAAAGGCTAGCACTGGGAGAGGAAAATAGTCAAGGAGGTGAATTCAGAGGAATGGTGGAGGGGGGGGGGGGGGTGTAATTAAAGTGGGACCACAACAGGGAGACAGACATTCGGGGAACCTCGAAAGGCATCGCAATTCATCTACAACCATTTCCGAGCCTAAAGGTAATGGTGGATTTGAATGGTCGGGCAGAATGATGGTAAGGAAAAAGGCACATTCCTGCAGCCAAATGAATCAGCAGACGTAAAGCCGACCCTGTCATCAGATGGCTGTTGGAATTGCGTGGGTTTGCATGAGATGGGTGCCTGTCGGGAGCTGCAGCCACATTTCAGTTCATAATCATGTTTACCATCCCAATGCTGCAGGACAGATACATGGTTTCTTGCAAACAAAGTACAGCACAGCTACTGCCTCCATATTTTTAAAAAATAGTTTAGAGTACCCAATTCATTTGTTCCAATTAAGGGGCAATTTAGCGTGGCCAATCCACCTATCCTGCACATCTTTGGTTTGTGGGGGCGAAACCCACGCAGAATGTGCAAACTCCACACGGACAGCGACCCAGAGCCGGCATCGAACCTGGTACCTCAGCACGTGAGGCAGCAATGCTAACCACTGTGCCACTGTGCTGCCCTTACTGCCTCCTAAGATCCACTAAATATACAGATGGCTCAGATCCAGAGGAGGCAAGTTGCCCACACCTGTGGCCGGTAAAGGGATGCCAGGGCATGAAGAATAATTGATGACATCTTTGGAATGGCAGAAAATTAGACACCAGTGGGCCATGATGTCCCAAAGCACCTCACCGCTCATGAAAGGCAGTGGCTGCTGTAATATTGAACACACAGCAGTCAGGCTCCATAAACAGCGAGGTAACATGGCCTGCTAATCTGCTTTAGTCATGTTGGGTGAACGATACATTGCACATTGCTTTTCATCAAAATACAAAAGTAGTTATTTTTACATCAACCTGCAAGGCAATAAGCACCTTAGTTTTAATATCTCTTCCAAAAGACAGCATCTCCAATTGTACAGCACTCCCTCAGTATTGCACTGGTGCATCAGCCCAGATATTGTCAACAAGTCTCCACGGTTCAGACTTGAACCCACAACTGTCTGACTCAGAGGACAGTCTGTTCCTGCTGAGACACAACTGGATCACTCTGTCATGGTATATTTTGTAAGGGTATATTTACGAGGGGAAGAATTGGATAGGCCCCAAAAACAGGCATGAAAATCGTGATAGGGAATTAACCAACTCCCATTCGGTCACGAACATTGTTCTCTCTGCTCGTTACCGTGACTGCAACATTCAAACAACACAAAGTGCACAATTAAGTGGCTGTCCCTACGCCTGAGCAGGGGTCCACGTTTGAGCCAGGCTTTCACCACTTGAAGCCAACCCGCACTCGTCACAACCAGAGGCGCATTCTGGCTGCTCCAGGTGCTGTAAGTGTTCGGGGAAGGACGTCCGAGCAGAATGAGTTCTGAATTAAAGCACACCAGGATCAAGATTCTATGACCAGGCATTGGAGGCCTTTTAACAAAATACCAGGAGCCAGAAGGACCTCCTAAGATATCCTGCAAAGATATGGAGGCAAATATCTATCACAGCCAATCTAGCATTGAGGACCAGGATGCATTGCTGGAGGAAGTTTAATGAACCCGCACGAGTGGCCAAGGTCAGAAAACACCTCTTCAAATGTAATATCCTACGAACAGCACCTCAAGCCTTAAAGACTGCTCAACTCACTGTACACCCTTCAACCATCCTCCAACCATCTCTATCAATCAGGACTCACACCTAATATTCATGGCTTTGTCACTCATCAAGGTGGGATGTGCATGTGGTGAGTCAATGTGTTTAGTAACGGAGGAAGCCAGCAGAAGTGGAACAAGGATTTTTTTTTTTTTTTTTTAAATAACTTTAGAGAGCCCAATTATTTTTTCCAATTAAGGGGCAATTTAGCGTGGCCAATCCACCTACCCTGCACATCTTTTGGGTTGTGGGGGTGAAACCCACGCAGACACGGGGAGTATGTGCAAACTCCACACGGACAGTGATCCAGGGTCGGGATTCGAACCCGGGTCCTCAGTGCCGTAGGCAGCAATGCTAACCACTGTGCCACCGTGCTGCCCTCAAGGATTTATTTTAAACTACATGCAATACTCTGCCCACGGCAGTAACTCTCCACAAGCACCAACCCCGTTGCACAATCAGCAATTCCGGGTCCTACTTGGGCCGGCTTTTATGTGTGGGTCTAACGAGCTCCAGCTGGATGGCCTCCGCCCCCTACCTGGGAAGTTTGGACACCACAGGTCCCACGGGGAGATTGACAATGGTTGCCCCGTGCTCCTCGTGAGGGTCATGAAACCCCTCCCCTAAAGCTGCCCTTTAGCTGCTAATGGTTGGGGACCTTTTACGCCTATTCGCCCGAGACAATGCTTCAGCTTGCAGCGGTTCTGAGTCGGGGGGGGGGGGGGGGGGGGGGGGGTATGTATCGATTTGTCAACCATCTTTACCTGGTCTCGGCTACAACATCATCTTCTGCAGAGATACTTCCGTGTCCATTTCCGAGCCGGAGTCATCATCCACTTGCTGAACTGGATGTTTGGATATAGACAGCTGGATGCCCTGGCTGAGGAGCAGTTCCCGGCAAGGAGGAGGTGCCAATGCCACTGGTTGGGCATCATGTAGCGTGGCTCCTGCTTCTTCAGGTGGTCCAAATGTCTTTGCTGAACTCTTCCCTGAAGGACCAAGAGATTGATTAAGATGGGGAAAATACAATACGAAAGTAAGCTTGCAGGGAACATAAAGACTGACACGGAGAGTTTCTATAGATATGTGAAGAGAAAGAGATTGGTAAAGACAAATGTCGGCCCCCTACAGACAGAAACAAGGGGATGTATAATAAGGGACAAAGAAATGGCTGAGCAATTGAATACATACATTGGTTCTGTCTTCACAAATGAGGACACAGATCAGATACCAGAAATGTTGGGGAACGAAAGGTTTAGTGAGAGGAAAGAACTGAAGGAGATCAATATTAGTAGAGAAATGGTGCTGGGAAAATTGATGGGATTGAAGGCGGATAATTCCCCTGGGTCTGATAACCTGCATCCCAGAGTGCTTAAGAAGGTGGCTCTGGAAATAGTGGATGCGTTGGTGGTCATCTTACTCTTGATGAGTAAGGGAATGAGGGGTTAAGGAGAAAGGGCACGAAAGTGGACGTGAGGAATACCATGATCCTATTGAAAGGTGGAACGGGTTCGAGGGGCCGAACTGCCTACTCTTGTTCCTATTTCTTATGGTCTTATTCTCCGCTCCCACTCACCTCCCACTCATGTCAGATTTCATCGCCATCTGACCTGGCAGGACTCATAGAGTCATAGAGATCGCCAGAACTGGAAAGGCCCTTCAGCCCATCGCATCTGCGGCAGTGAAAAACAACCACTTAACTATCCTAATCCCATTTTCCAACACTTGGACCATGGTCTTGTTTGCCTTGGCATCACAAGTGCACATTTAAGTATTATGAGGGTCTTCGCCTCCACCACCCTCTCAGCCAGTTAGTTCCAGACTCCCACCGCCCTCTGGGTGAAAAAGCTTTTCCTCACATTCCCGCTAAGCCTCTTGCCCCTTACCTTAAATCTGCCCCCTGGTAATTTATCCCTCCAGCAAGGCAAAAGGTCTCTTCCTGTCTACACTATCTATGCCACTCATAATTTTATACATCTAATCATGTTCCCCCTCAGTCTCCTCAGTTCCAAGGAAAACAACCACAGTCTATCCAATCTCTCTTCATAGCTAAAACTCTCCAGCCCAGGCAACATCCTGGTAAATCTCCTCTGCACCCTTTCCAGAGCTGTCACATCCCTCTTATTATGTGGGTTCCAGAACTGCCACAATACTCTAGCTATGGCCCAATCAACATTTTACACAGTTCCAGCATAACCTCTCTGCTCTTAAACTCTATGCCTCAGTTCCTCTGACCCTTGGTGCTTCCCAGGGTGCTGCTGTTTATCATGTATTCCCTTACCTTGTTTGTCCTGCCCAAGTGCATCACATGACGCTGATCCAGATTGAATTCCATTTGCCACTGATCAGCCCATCTGACCAACCCGTCTATATCCTCCTGTAATCTAAGGCTATCCTCCGCACTATTCACCACCCCACCAATTTTCGCATCATCCCGCCTACTCCTGCCGACTCTCCCCCCATCTGTCTCATTGTAGGACAAACCCTAGCACAACTGGCCTGAGCGGGCACAGCCTGTCGGAGTCATGCCCGAGCTGAAAACCCCGATGCCCTTTGAGATGAGAAGACAAGGCGGAAGCAAGAGACAAAAGTGAGAACTGGCAACATATGCAGCCATGAAGCATGGCTGAGGGCAGGAACTCCATGGTGCGGGCTTCAACTGCATGGCGCAGGCACTAGTGGGAGTCCGCAAGTGTCAGCGCCAGGGGACGGCGGGGCTTCTAGATCTCACTCCAGCTGTTCATGGTCATGTGTCTCTGCTGCTGTGCAATTGCAATCAATTAAATTGCCAGCTTGACTGGCTCCATGCTTCTCCAGAATCAAAAACAGAAAGGAAGAGAACGTCAAAGTGAGTGATGAGGAGTCCTGTCAGGGCCCTGACCCTCGGCCCTATCAAGATCTGGGCATCCACCCATGCACATTCCCCTACGTGAGCACTTTCCAAATGAGCCTCGCTCCTTGCCCAGTCACACATCTGCTTCCCCACTGTTGCACCTCTCAAATCTATCTGAATAAAACGCTTCATACCTTCAGAGCCTTCGTGGGCCGCGTGACTCTCCCAAGAGTGAGGAGTGAGGGCCGTTGAGTGCATTCAATTGTCTTGCATTCTAATGTCACAGGGGAATGAGAAGCTGTCTCCTCCCTTCCCCCCCTCCCCCCGTCATGTCCTGAATGGGGTGACTGAAGAGCCCATTTGCCACAATGTCTTGCATTGGGAGCAACATCCGTGTCACTGCTCGGTTATGGAGCTATAAGTATTATCTTTCAATGCTTACAGGCTTAGTTTCCAAAGGCTTAACTACGGGTGCCAGGCAGCACGGTGGCGCAAGTGGTTAGCACGGTTGCCTCACGGCGCCGAGGTCCCAGGTTCGATCCCGGCTCTGGGTCACTGTCCGTGTGGAGTCTGCACATTCTCCCAACGTTTGCGTGGGTTTCACCCCCACAGTCCAAAAGATGTGCAGGGTCGATGTATTGGCCACACTAAATTGCCCCTTAATTGGAAAAAATGAATTGGATTCTCTAAATTTATTTTTAAAAAACTATTGGGTGCCAATTAATGGCACACTCATGCATTGCAATGCTGACTAAAGTGGCACAATTTACTTGTCAAAATAGGGTCAGGGAGTTGATGAGACAGCTGGCTTCCCATTGTGACATGCGAGGGACACCTGACGCATGTGAAGACTGCAATTTATAAGCAGCTTTATCCCAAGAGGGCATCCTCGTTCCCTAAACTCTCATGGGCTATGGATAAAATGAGCCTTCCAACTTGAACAGCCAGCCATTCATACACTAATCTCTGACAGCCTGGCCTCAATAACCGATGTCTTTGAACTTACAGACATCTCACGCCCTCTGGCTTCAAAGTGTGGGGATTCATTTTGACTGTACTCGTCCTCCTCCCTGTATGAGGGTCTTCAGACCTCATGAAAGTGGGAAGCACCCCTTATGAGAGCTCCCCACTCAGCCCATGCAGCCTGTCATCTCACGTGACCGTGCCCGGGGACCTCAGAGTCGCCCCCAGTGCTGACAAATTTGGATTCACCTGCTGCCATTCACTTTCCAGCTGCTACTCTAGAAGGGCAATTCCTCAGCGGTGATATTGCCACAAGCCCAGCAAGGAGGACACAGGAAGTGCTGCCTGCATACCAGCCACCAGACCGCTTTACACCTAAAGGTTCACAGCCATGAAGGATCATTAAGGCCTGCGAGCAACACCACCCCCCCCCCCCCCCACCCCGCTGAGAGTGTCTGAACCACAGACCCGGGTTGTACTTATCTGGGTCCCCCACGTCATCTCCAGTGCCCCCTCTGTGACTGGCACCCTCGAGGATGATGGCCACCTGAGGGCTCACCTCTGTTGTCCCCTTTGGAGGTGAGGGTGGCAGGTTCCTGTTTTTACACAGCTGCTGTATATTATCCCGGCATGACGTCGCACCAGCAACTGATGACTATTGAGTGAGGGCGGAAATCCTGGAAGGAGGGCTTGTTAACGATATGTTGACCTACTTAAATGAGGTTTCGTGGAGGGGGGGGAATTGGGATATGTGCTCTTGTCAGATTTTGCACCCACGTCGCCTTCTCACTGACGGCTAAGGTGAGCTGAGGATCACCCCCACTGTTCCTTGCCATGGTTGAGGTTGAATAATTGCTTCCTGAAGACCCTGATGGATATGGTCTCTTGCTGGGGACCTTTCACCCCCGCCACCTACTCCTCCTTCCAAAAACGTGACCTCCTCTTTGTCACCTCTGCTCGTTCGCCCTGCCATCACGCAAACCAGGGAGGGTAGAAATGACAGCGTCCATTACAGCACTAACCCTTGAGGCCAGAACCAATATCTTCATCACTGCCTTGAGTCTTCAACCACTTTAACTAACGTTTCAAACTGCTGAACATTTCTTTTTTTTAAATTTCGAATACGCAATTAATTTTTTCCAATTAAGGGGCAAGTTAGCGTGGCCAATCCACCTAGCCTGCACATCTTTGGCTTGTGGGGGGCGAAACCCACGCAAACACGGGGAGAATGTGCAAACTCCACACGGACAATGGCCCAGAGCCGGGATCGAACCTGGGACCTCGGCGCCGTGAGGCAGCAAGGCTAACCCACTGCACCACCATGCTGCCCTCTGCTGAACATTTCTACTAACTCAGCAACTAATCTGAAATTGGCTGATCATTCTTTTAAATAGTGTTGCTTGGAGGTCCTTCCTGTTGCTGAACACATGTTCAGTTCTGCAAGGTTAAGAGAAGAACTTTGCTGGAAAGTTTAGGTCGAAAATGACATGGCATTTCAAGCTGATATCATGATCTGTCCATATTGCATATATCTGGGGTATGTTCCAAATGCCCACGATATCAGTAACAGCATTCGGTACAACCAACACCAGAACTGTGTGTTTTGGCCCTGAGTGTTCTGTGATACTGAAATTTTTTTTAAAATAAATAAATTTAGAGTACCCAATTCATTTTTTCCAATTAAGGGGCAATTTAGCATGGCCAATCCACCTAGCCTGCACATCTTTGGGTTGTGGGGGCAAAACCCACGCAAACACGGGGGGAATGTGCAAACTCCACACGGACAGTGACCCAGAGCTGGGATCAAACCTGGGACCTCGGCGCCGTGAGGTAGCAGGGGCTAACCCACTGCGCCACCGTGCTGCCCTGATACTGAAATTACTCGATGACAAAATTTGGCCATTATGACTTGTGTTTATATTTATATGGATGGTGGAGCAGACCCGAAGGGCTGAACGGGTCTCTCCTGCACCTATTTTCTGTTTCTATATTCTACAGGTAAATTGACAATGTTGGGGCATTTCTACATATTAGGTGAATATTTATATTGGGTGAGTATATGGGAAATTAGAGAGGGCGTCAGGAAATGAGGGGATGGGAGGGGGGCACCGCTAAATTGATTCTTTCTCCAGAAAAGAGGAGGTTGAGACTTACCTGACAGAATTCATTACAATTATGAAGGGATTCAACACAGTTGGCATCTAGATGTTCCCGCTTGAGGAGCTGTCCAAAACCTAGGCGGCCATGATTCTGTGATGGCCATTGATAAACCCAATAGAGAATTCAGAAAAATCTCTTTACTCAGAGCATGATGAGGAAATGTAACTCAATACCACGTAGTACGGTTATGTCAAATGGCGTTTAAAGGCGATCTTGTTAACAATGTGAGGATATGTTGGTCAGGGTGGGATGAGGTAGGGCTGGAGCAAGCTCGGGTGGAGCATTAAATCAGTATAGGTCTGTCGGTCTGAATGTCCTGTTCCTATTCTGTAAATTCTGTAGAATATTGTACGTGCTCTTTGAGTTCAGAAGGGGCCTTTGTTTTCTGGGTGAGATTCTGTTTTAACAAGCTGTTTTCCATCACTTCAATAGGAATTAAACTTCAAAGGTCTTTCAATTCTATTAGCATGTTTTGTGCTTTCCTTTGATCTAACTGTTTGCCCGTTTGTTTTTTTTTGTAAATCACATCCTGACAGGCAAGATGCAAAGAGAAAAATAAAAGCAGGAAATCATTTGGTCCTGTTTCAATCATTCCCTTAGCCACCGGCTGGACAGCCTTGCGGTGTGGCACAGAAGCATCTGTATGTTTTTATAGAACCTCTCACGCCGCAGAGACACACAGCTCGCACCTCAATGCAAAAATAACCCATGGATTTGACAAACTGGGGCCGTCTAAATGGGTGCCATGTCGGCCATTTTTAACCAGCTCACACAGCTGTGTGCCGTTTTGCCGTTGTCCTCTCAATGGCTTTGTACTAAAGGAGGATGGGGAGGTGGCATGTAAACAGCTGCTTCAAGATTCATGATGTGGAGATGCCGGCGTTGGACTGGGGTGAGCACAGTAAGAAGTCTTACAACACCAGGTTAAAGTCCAACAGGTTTGTTTCAAACACGAGCTTTCGGAGCACGGCTCCTTCTTCAGGTGAATGTCCACACCTGAAGAAGGAGCCGTGCTCCGAAAGCTCGTGTTTGAAACAAACCTGTTGGACTTTAACCTGGTGGTACAAGATTCATGGCCTCTGACTGACTTGCATGTGTACAAATCCCAAACATAGATTGCCATGAGGATCATTTACTGGTACTACCACTGCCCCCCCCCCCCCTCCCCCCCAGATGCTTCTCCTGCCTGGAATACATCCTGGGGTACTTTTTGACCTTTGGTGAGAAATTTGCCATCACTTTGGAACCCCTGCCGCGGTTAAACATGGTAGGCAAGGTGGGAGACATTAAATAAACTTACTGGTGCAGTTTGCCAGATTGAGGCCTCACAGTCAGGGTGAGGGCAGCAGCCAGCCAGGTAAGTTGTGATGTGGGTGGCGCAGTGATTAGCACTGCTGTTTATGGCACTGAGGACCCGGGTTCGATCCCGGTCCCGGGTCACTCTCCGTGTGGACTTTGCACATTCTCCCCGTGTCTGCATGGGTTTCACCCCCACAACCCAAAGATATGCAGGTTAGGTGGATTGGCCACGCTAAATTGCACCTTAATTGGAAAAAAATTATTGAGTAACCTAAATTTATATTTAAAAAAAGTTGAGGTGTGGGAGTGGAGATGGCCATAGTCCTGATGGTCCCGGGTCCCAATGTCTCTGTGGGTCTTGGAAACCCATCCCTGTTTCTGTGAAAAATACTTGGCTTTGTTAGGCCTTTTGACTTTGATCAACCGCTAGCATGGGTAGGCGGTGACAAAGCGATATTGTCACTGCATCAATAAACCAGAGACCCAGAGTAATGCTCTGGTACTCAGGTTCAAATCCCACCGCTGCAGATGGCGAGATTTGAATTAAATAAAAATCTGGAATTAAAAATCTAATGATGACCCTGAAACCATTGTCAATTGTTGTAAAAACATCAGGTTCACTAATGTCCTTAGTGAAGGAAATCTATCATCCTTACCTGGTCTGGCCTACATGTGACTCCACATCCACAGAGATGTGGTTGAATCTTAACTACCCCCTCAAGGGCAATTAGGGATGGGCAATAAACGCTGGCACAGCCTGCATTGCCCACATCCCATCAACGAATAAAAAAAAGCACGGTGCAAACTCCAGTAGTTCTGACCTGAATCTATTTTTTCTTTTCAATTAAAAAAAAATTAATTTAGAGTGCCCAATTCTTTCTTTTTCAATTAAGGGGCAATTTAGTGTGGCCAATCCACCTACCCGGCACATCTTTGAGTTGTAGGGGTGACACCCACGCAAACACAGGGAGAATATGCAAACTCCACACGGACAGTGACCCAGAGCCGGGATCGAACCTGGGACCTCAGCGCTATGAGGCAGCAGTGCTAACCACTGCACCACTTTGCCGCCCTGTTCTAACCTAAAATGAAGTTCAGTGTCCTGTTTCCATTGGACAGCCTTGATTTCCATCGTGAAAGGGGCCTATTATGTCAAACCGTCTGCCGGTGCTGTGGCCGTTACTGTCCCACTGTCTCCAGGTGAAAGGCGTCGAGCTAAACCTTCTCATCGTAGCAGCTGCATTCTCACATCCTCACATCCTCTGCCATTTCCTAACACATGTTCCTGGTGGAAAACGCTTCACAATCACCAGGGCCATACATCCTTGAATTTACGCCACTTTTGTCCAGCCCACAGTTTAATAAGTTCCCAGACAGAACACACAAAAAACTGGACAGACCAACACACAACCTTTGGAAGCTAAGGCAACAGGTTTCTCCTGAGGATCTGTATATTTGGTATTTAGATTTGCTGTTTGCATTTTTATTTGCGCTTCAACATGCAGGACAATGACATCAGATGGGGACTTGCGTTTCTGTCAGTGTAAAAAATAGGATTCCCACTTTCCAAAGAGGTCTCCCCTATACGTCAATCAGGAAAGCACAGCCACAAATCAAAAAAGGTTCCTTCTCTTTCAGAGGGAAATGTTAAATTATAAATGGAAATGAAAAATGGGCCCAGGGACATAAGACACTGAGTGTGGCTACACCCTGGGGTCATTTTATATGAATGCACCAAAGGGTCAGCATGTTTACAGAGACAATATGGAAGGTAGCAACACTGCAAGAATATATCACTGCCGTCGGCTATCCTCGGCTCACTGGACCCACATGGCAGGACTCACAGACACTACAATAATGCAGCAGCACCTTTGCAGTTGGGCCAGCCCACCCGATATAAAGTTTTCATTGCAAGCCCCAAGGCCCAGCTTCCTATGGAGGAAAGATCAAAGGGCAGAGTGACAGGATGTGTTAAAGTGAACACATTCCGGTGCTCATCCTGTGCTCTCCTCTCCTAGCCACCATCTGGTCTGGTGTTTGGGAAACATCTGGTCAGATTGATCAACCCTCCTCAAATTCAGTAGGTGGGGGTGATGGGGTGAGGTGAGGAGAGGGGAGAGAAGGAAGAAATGGGAAGAGATGGGAGAATTGGGGAAAGGAGAGAGGGGGTGGCGAATAAAGGAGGCAGAAGGAGATGAGAAAGCAGACAGAGAGAGTTCACTTCTGTGGTGAATGTATTGTACTAACCATTCACCACTGTATTACACTGTATCACGCTGTTGCCCATGTGGGCTCCACCTATGGACCATTATACGATATTACACAGAATGTATCATGTTGGTGCCCTTGTGGGCTCCGCCCCCTTGAGGGGAGGTATAATGAGCAGCTGCCCTGTAGGCGACCCTCACTAGCAGAGCAGTCACAGGCAGGCACTGTTCTAGTCAATTAAAGCCACTGTTCACTTCAACTCTCTGTCTCGCGTGAATTGATGCTCGCATCAATTTAATCGACTACAACATCGCTATGGAAGCAGCCCTCAAACCTGACCGACTGGAACTCGACCCACAGGCCACGGAAGCTAAATGGATTTTTTCACACTGGCTCCGATGTTTCGAGGCCTACCTCGCCACCTCCTCCTAGCCCTCCGTCACTGATGACCAGACGCTGAGCCTCCTCCACGCCCGGGTGAGCCATCGAATCTCTGTATAACTTGAGGAAGCCTCCAAATACGCCGACGCCCTCGCAATGCTGAAGCGCCTATACGTGAGACCGGTGAACGAAGTGTACGCATGGCATCTCCTCACCACTTGCAGCCAATGCTCCGGGGAATCGCTGGAGGAGTACCTACGAGATCTCAAAGTCCTCGTGCGAAGCTGCAACTACCAGGCCGTCACGGCCTCTCAACATATGGAACTCGCTGTCCGGGACGCCTACGTGGCTGGAGTCAGGTCCAACTACGTCGGACAGTGCCTGCTCGAGAAAGGCGCCCTCAACCTAGAAGAGACGGTAAAGCTAGCCACCTCCCTAGAAGTAGCGTTCCAGAGCCTCAACACGTTCCCGTCCGATCACGCAACCCCCTCATGGAACCCCGACCAGAGAGTACCCCAGGCCTGTGCTGCGCGGCTGCCCGCCCAACCCAGGGGGCTACCATGGTATTCCTGCTGCCAGCACCAGCACCCCAGGCAGCGCTGCCTGGCTCGGAATGCAAACTGCAGCGACTGCAGCCAAAAGGGACACTTTGCTAAAGTTTGCCTGGCCAGGTCCAAATCCTCCAAATCACAGGACCGACTCTCAGATTCATAGGTCCGCAGACCCCGCAGTGTGCTGTGTGCCTGATGGCTCCGCCCCCTCCAGACGCATCATCTGCCTCGTGTTGTCTGTGGGGGCAGCCATCTTCAATTCCGCACAACACATGCGACTCACAGGGGGCCGCCACCTTGGCCGCCGTCTCCCACGTGGCCTGCCACGTGCAACTCATGGGGGCCGCCACCTTGGACGCCATCTTCCTCGCCGCCCGACACAGTGCGACCGACGGGGCAGCCATCTTGGCTGCCATCTACAACGTTGCCTGAAATGTACAACCGACGGGGGCAGCCATCTTGGGACCACCTCATGACCTCCAACCACGCTGGCTACCCGCAACTCGCCGCGGTCACCCTCGACCAGTCACGACCAAAACACCTCCGAGTCTCCATGATGACCGTCCACGCCAATGGACACAAAACGCCTTGCCTGTTTGACTCTGGGAGCATGGCGAGCTTCATTCACCCAGACACGGTAAGGCGCTGTTCACTCCAAATCCTCCCCGCAATTCAAACCATCTCCCTCACTTCCGGATCGCACTCAGTGCAGATCCGGGGGTACACTGTCGCGAACCTCGCGATACAGGGTGCCGAGTACCCCAATTTTAAACTATATGTACTGTCCGATCTCTGCGCTCCTCTCCTGTTGGGACTGGACTTCCAGTGCAACCTAAGGAGCCTGACCCTAAAGTTCGGCGGGCCCCTACCCCCACTCACCGTATGTAGCCTCGCGACCCTGAAGGTCGACCCTCCCCCGCTCTTCGCAAATCTCACCGCCGACTGTACGCCAGTCACAACCAGAAGCAGGCGGTACAGTATCCAGGACAAGACTTTTATCAGGACCAAGGTCCAGCGACTCTTGCGGGAAGGGATCACCGAGGCCAGCAACAGCCCCTGGAGAGCTCAGGTGGTGGTCGTCAGACCGGGGAAAATAACCGGATGGTTGTAGACTACAGCCAAACCATAAACCGGTACACGCACTTCGATGCGTACCCCCTCCCCCGGATAGCGGACATGGTTAATCAGATCGCACACTACCGAGTGTTCTTCACAAAGGATCTGAAGTCCGCATACCACCAGCTCCCAATCCGCCCGGAGGACCGCCATTACACGGCCTTTGAGGCAGACGACTGCCTCTTCCACTTCGTCTGGGTCCCATTCGGCGTCACAAATGGAGTCTCGGTCTTCCAAAGAATGATGGACCGAATGGTGGACCAGTACGGGCTGCGGGCCACATTTCCGTACTTGGATAACGTCACCATCTGCGGCCACGACTAGCAAGACCACGGCGCCAACCTCCAGAAATTTCTCCACCCGCCCAAGCTCTCAACCTCACTTATAACAAGGGGAAATGTGTTTTCCGCACAACCAGACTAGCCATCCTCGGCTATGTCGTGAAAGACTGAATTCGAGGGCCCGATCCCAACCGTATGCGCCCCCTCCTGCAACTCCCCCTTCCCCACTGCCCCAAGGCCCTGAAAAGGTGCCTCAGGTTCTTTTCCTATTGCGCTCAGTGGGTCCCCCACTATGCAGACAAAACCCGGCCACTGATCAAAGCCACCATCTTCCCCTTGACGGCTGATGTTGCCACGGCGGCGATGCGCGCAGTGGACGAGTCCGTCCCCTTCCAGGTGGAGAGCGACGCGTCAGAGGTTGCCCTCGCGGCCACCCTTAACCAGGCGGGCAGGCCAGTAGCATTTTTTTCCCTCAACGACACGAAATTCGACACACCTCAGTTGAAAAAGAAGCCCAAGCCATCGTGGAAGCTGTGCGACACTGGAGGCACTACCTCGCTGGTAGGAGGTTTATCCTCGTTACCGACCAACGGTCGGTAGCCTTCATGTTTGATAATACACAGCGGGGCAAGATCAAGAACGATAAGATTTTTTTTTTTAAATTTAGATTACCCAATTATATTTTCCAATTAAGGGGCAATTTAGCATGGCCAATACACCTACTCTGCACATTTTTGGGTTGTGGGGGCGAAACCCACGCAGACACGGGGAGAATGTGCAAACTCCACACGGACAGTGACCCAGAGTCGGGATCGAACCTGGGACCTCATCGCCGTGAGGCGGTTGTGCTAACCACTAGGCCACTGTGCTGCCCTAGAACGATAAGATCTTGAGGTGGAGGATCGAACTCTCCACCTACAATTACGATATAGTATATCTTCCTGGGAAGCTCAACGAGCCCCCTGATGCCCTGTCCCGCGGCACCTGCACCAGCGCGCAAGATGACCAACTCCAGGCCATCCACGATGACCTCTGCCAACCGGGGGTCACTCGGCTTCTCCCCTACATCAAGGCCCGCAACCTGCCCTACTCCACCGAGGAGGTCAGGGCCATGACCAGGGACTGCCAAATCTGCGTGGCGTGTAAGCCGCACTTCTAGCGACCGGATAAGGCCCACCTGGTGAAGGCATCCCAGCCCTTTGAGCATCTCAGTATCGACTTCAAAGGGCCCCTCCCCTCCACCAACCGCAACACGTATTTCTTCAACGTCGTTGACGAGTTCTCCCGCTTCCCCTTGCAATCCCTTGCCCCGACATGACCGCGGCCACCGTCATTAAGGCCCTACATAGTATCTTCACCTTGTTCGGTTTCCCCACTTATGTCCACAGTGACCGGGGCTCCTCATTTATGAGCGACGAACTGTGTCAGTACCTGCTCGGTAACGGCATCGCCTCGAGCAGGACTACCAGTACAACCCCCGGGGAAACGGACAGGTGGAGAGGGAGAACGCGACGGTATGGAAGGCCGTCCTCCTGGCCCTATGGTCTAGGAATCTCGCAGTTTCCCACTGGCAGGAGGTCATCCCTGACGCGCTCCATTCTATTAGGTCCCTCCTTTGCACGACCACGAACGAGACCCCTCTTGACCGCCTGTTTGTTTTCCCCAGGAAATCCACCTCCTGGGTCTCGCTTCCATCCTGGCTGAAGACACCGGGGCCCATCCTACTCTGCAAACATGTAAGGAGCCATAAGTCCAACACTCTGGTCGAGAGGGTCCAGCTCCTTCATACCAACCCCCAGTACGCATATGTAGAATACCCCGACGGCTGAGAGGATATGGTTTCCCTCCGGGACCTGGCACCCACAGGTTCCCCTACCACCACCCAACCTACCCTCCCTAACCTACTCCGACCAGCGCCCCCGCCCCTACATGGCCTCCACACCCCCTCCTATACTCCCTTCCCCCTTCACCGACCCACAGGAACGAAGCTCCTGAAGACATGCTCCTGGAGTCCACATCTGTGCCCGCACCAACGGGTTCACCACCCATGCCCGCACCAATGAGTTCGACACCCGGGCCAGCTGCAATACCAGAGCTCCGGTGATCGTAGCGCACTATCAGGGCACCGGACAGACTGAACCCGTGAACCCGTCAGCCCCGCCGGACTTCAATTTTTGAACAGGGGGTGAATGTGGTGAATGTATTGTACTAACCATTCACCACTGTATTACACTGTATCATGCTGTTGCCCATGTGGGCTCCACCTACGAACCATTGTACGATATCACACAGAATGGATCATGTTGGTACCCTTGTGGGGTCTTCCCCTGGTTCCGCCCCCTTGAGGGGAGGTACAAAGAGCAGCTGTCCTGTAGGCGGCCCTCACTGGCAGAGCAGTCGCAGGCAGGCACTGTTCTAGTCGATTAAAGCCACTGTTCACTTCAACTCTCTGTTTCGCGTGAATTGATGGTCGCATCAACTTCTAATGTGCCAATTTTGTGTATCGACAGTGAGCAAATGGTAGGGTAAGATTGTCCAACTGAGCTAGCAATCCTGAGATCCCACAACGGCAACAATGGAAATTGATTTCAGTAAATCTGGTGATGTGACACGATGTCCAAATAGCACAATCATAAAAACTACTGAATTGTTGTAAAAAGCCACCACACTCGGGAAATATAGGAACAAGTTCAATAAATGATGGCCCACCAGTATCTTAACTCCATCTGCCCACCTTGAGTCTGTAACCCTCAATAATTTGACTAACCTAATAAAAATCTATCAATTTTTAAAAGATCTAACCAGTATTCCACATTTCCGCTAATCTTTGTATTAACGGGTATTTCTGACATCATCCTCAAGTGCTAGGGGAGATAGGTTTAATCAAGTACTAAGAGACATAGATTTACAGTTTGTTAGGAAAAGTTTAGAGCAGATGTGCGAGGCGGGTTTTTTACACAGAGGGTGGTAAATATATGGAACACGCTGCCTGGGTAGGTGGTGAGAGCAGGTACGATAGCGGCATTTAAGGGGCATTTAGACAAATATATGAATAGAGTGGAATGGAAGGATACGGACTCTGTAAATCCATACAGTTTTAGTTTAGACAGGCGTGTGC
Source organism: Scyliorhinus canicula (assembly GCF_902713615.1). Classification (NCBI taxonomy): domain Eukaryota; kingdom Metazoa; phylum Chordata; class Chondrichthyes; order Carcharhiniformes; family Scyliorhinidae; genus Scyliorhinus; species Scyliorhinus canicula. The sequence goes on from NC_052157.1 coordinate 117,938,517, forward strand.
TTGGAGGCCCGAAGGGCCTGTCCTTGAGCTGTATTGATCTTTGTTCTTTAAATGACCTAACTCTAACTGTAAGTGATATTCCCCCCTTGTTCTGGAATCTTACACAAGAAGAAATATTTTATCCTTATCATAGAACATATAGTGCAGAAGGAGACCATTCAGCCCATCGAGTCTGCATCATCAACTCACCTTAAACACACAGTTAGGAGCTGGGTTCAATTCCAGCCTTGGGTGACTGTGAGGAGTTTACACTTTCTCCCCCTGTCAGCGTGGGTTTCCTCCGGGTGCTCCGGTTTCCTCCCACGGTCCAAAGATGTGCAGGTTAGGTGGATTGGCGAGACTGAATTGCCACTTTGTGTCCAGGGATCTGGAGATTAGGTGGGGTTACGGGAATAGGGCAAGGTGGATGAGGGAGTACACCTGGGTCGAGGGCTCTTTCAGAGGGTCGGTGCAGATTTAATGGGCTGAATGACTTCCTTCTGCACTGCAGGGATTCAAATTTTATCACCCCTTAATCTTTTATATTCACGGGGATATAAACCTAGGCTACGTAACGCGTCCTCACAATTAAACCATTACAGATCCTGGTATCACTCCGCAGAATCCAAGACCAATATATCCTTCCTGAAATCAAGTGTTCAGAAGTGAATGCAGTTCTCCAGATGGGTTGAATCCGAACTCTGTGCAGCTGTATCCCGTAACATCAACCCCTTCGTGTTCAACCCCGTCTTGCAATTGCAGTCAACATTCCATTTGCTTTTCAAATTGTGTTTTGTTGATGGTCTTTTATACCTCGCGAAGGTCAAGCACACTGTGAGGGGAATAATTGAGGGATTCTACTGAAGATGGCAGCCGTTTATCTTGTACTTCAAAGAGTTGGTCACCATTAGTTGCTGGGAGAAATGGGGTAATGGGGGGGGGGGGGGGCAGGAGGAAGGGGGGGGGAGTTAGGAAGTTGGTTCTTTTGGGTTTTTTTCTACGGGAAGAGGGGGTGTGTGATTGAGGGTGTTGTGTTGTTTTGGAATTATATAAAATGGAAAACGTTTGAATAAAACTATTTCAAAAAATAATAATAAATTGTGTTTTGTACCTGGACTTGGACCCGGAATCTTCCTACTCGTCTACAATTGCTAACATCGTGCCATGGTCCACGGTGACTGACCTCACACTTTCCCACATCAAAAACTATCGGTCATTGTTTTGACCACTCAGTTCATCTATCAACGTCTCTCTGCCTTTCTGCCCCATCTTTTAAGGAAAGGAAATGTGCTGTCTCTGGCGGTCTGGCTCACACGACCACTGCATGGCCTGTCTGAATGGCCTCAGCACTGGCAGGGGGCTGTAATAAGTGAGCCTTGCCACTGACTTTCACATCGCAAGAATCAATTTTTAAACCCAGCAACCCTTCAAAGGACCACTGGAGGCCACGCAAAACAAAACCCCAACTATTTCTAACCTTCACCACTTGACCCGATGGGAATAGTCTCTGCCTGATCCACTCCCCCAGTCTCCCAGGATCACCTCTCCGCCCCCCCATAAAAACATAGAAAATAGGAACAGGAGTAGGCCATTCGGCCCTTCGAACCTGCTCTGCCATTCATTATAATCCTGGTCAATCTCAACATCATACTCCCACGCTCTCCCCATACCCCTTAACAACTTTAGAGTCCAGAAGTCTATTTATTTGCTTCTTAAATGCATTCAGTGACTTGGCCTCACAGCCACTAGGGGAGAGAATTCCACACATTCACCACACTCTGAGTGAAGAAATTTCTCCTCACCTCAATCTAGAATATTTGTGACCCTTTGTTCTAGACTCCCCAGCAGGTAAAACAACGGACGGGATTCTCCACCCAGCCTCGCCACACTTCTGCCTCGACCCGCTGGCGGTATGCTCCGTTACGCCTGCCGGTCAATGGGGTTTCCCATGTGGGGCCGCCCCACGCCATCGGAAAACCCCCGGGCGCTGGCAAAACGGAGAATCCTGCCCAATATCCCTACATCCAGTCTGTCCACCTGATCAGAATTTTCTGTTTCATTTACATTCCCTCTTGTTCTTCTAAATTCCAGTGAATACAGGCCTAGTCCACCCAATCTCCTCTCTTACGACAATTCTGCCAGCCCAGAAATCTGTATGGGAAACCTTTGCTGCACTCCCTCTATAGCAATTGTATCCTTTCTAAAATAAGGAGACCAAAACTGCACACACTACTCCAGGTGTGCTTTCACCAAGGACATGTACAGCTGCATTAAGTCATTCTTACTTGTGGTAGCGTGGCCCCATTAGGGGGCAAGCCCTTTGCGGTCTACATGATCCCTTTGGGGCGAATCACACAGGAGCGCGCAAACCCCGATCAATAGAGAGAAAGCGCAGGGCCTTGGGAGCTGGGTCCTGGGCAGTGTGGACACCGAAACCAGAGAGTTAAGGCCTAGACATCTTTGTTCTGCATCTGTACAATTATCTTTGCCTATTATCCCCTTTGCTGTTACTGGAAGTCTCCAATGTATTGTCTCGAGCCACTACATTGGCGACGAGTGTAAACCGGATCGATCGCTAGTCCTCAGAAGTTCGTGATTTGAGGGGAGGAGAAAGAAGCCTCCAAAAACAAATGAAAAATTGGGAAGCTTCGATGGAAACTCCAAAACAGTCAGTGAATATGCTGATGATCAGGAGGTTAGACCCTTTCGACCAGAGGGCGAAAAACTGGAGCCAGTACATCGAATGGCTCTGCTACTTCTTCATAGTGAATGAAGTAGCAGGGGAGAACAAAAAGAAGGTGATACTATTGATTGATTGTGGGCCTCAAACCTACAACCTGATAAGAAATCTTATGTCCCTGAAGGGACATCACCAAGATCTTCGCCCAGTTAGTGGCATTGGTCAAGGAGATTGTTAACCCTAGGCCCTCAATCACCTTGCTGAGAAACAAATTCAACTCTGCCGTAGGGGTCCCAGAAGAGTCCATCACCGCCATCGTAGACAGACCCTAGCAAATGGCCGAGCATTGTGAGTTCGGTGCAACACTCAGCGATATGCTGCATGACTGTTTAGTGTGTGGAATTAATAACCTAAGCATCCAGAAAAAAACTCCTGGCTAAAACTACCATTACGTTAGACAAAACAATCGAGATAGCTCAGGCGACTGAGTGCGCTGAAAAAGACGCATCTGAGCTCCGAAGCATGCCAGAAGGAGAAGTAAACTAGATGTGGGGCAGTATGGCTGTGAGGCCACAGCAAGATCGACAGGCATTGAAGAGAACCAGCCATGGTCTTCGGGACAGGACCGAAGACAGAGAACCCGGGAGAAAATGGATTGTCAGCCGAAGACGGACGTGGATTAGTACTAATGTGGGATAGACCACCCCCAGGAAGCTTCCCATTGTTGCGAGTTTGTCTGCGATCAAAGAGGCCATATCCAGGCAGGTTGCCATGGTAGACAGGACATGGCAAATAAAAAAACAGCAGCAGCAGCCGTGAGTCGCGACACCACTGTACCAATTGGAGACGAATTGTAATGAGGAGCACGGCAACTACCCAACTCCCAGAATCAAAGATCTCTATGCTAAGCTGCCAGGAGGCCTTACATACTCCAAACTGGACTTGAGCCATGCATACCCGCATCTGGAATTAGATGAAGAGTCCCAAAAGTTTGCCACGATCAACACACATAAGAACTTATTCCAATACACTAGGCTACCTTTTGTCATTGCCTCAGCCTGCACTAGATTCCAGCACACTATGGACAGCCTACTTCAGACCACGGGTGGGATTCTCCATCCCGCCAACCCAGTTTTCTGGTGAGGCGCGCCCCTACCGGCAGCAAGATTCTCCGTTCCCACAGCTGGCCAATGGGGGTTTCCTATTGTGGGCCGTCCCATGCCATCAGGAAACACGTGGGCATGGATGCGCTGCCGGCGGGGCGAGGGATCCCGCCAACAGAGAATCCCTCAGCACACGTCAATCTTGGAAAAGGTACTAAAGAGATTCAGGGATGTGGGGATCCACCTTAAACATGGGAAATGCACTTTCCAGGCGACACAAGCCATGTACTTGGGGTTGTGAGTGGATGCCACAGGTCTGCGCCCACTCAGAGAAAAGGTTCGCGCATCCACGAGAGGTCCCGGCACCCAGGAATGAGTTAAAGTCTGGTGAACTATTATGGTAGGTTCTTCCCCAACCTAGCCATGACATTGGTCCCACTACACCGGCTATTGAGAAAGAACCAGTGCTGGCACTGGAAAGAGAAACAAGGGCAAGCCTTCCACCTTTTGACAGTGTTCAAGTCCTCAAGTACATTTTGTTCCAGGAAAACCAACTGGTCGAATTTGTGATGCATTGTCATTTAGGGGAGGGGCGGTTTGATTGCATAAAATGACTGACAGATCAGAAAGACCAATTGCTTTTGTTACATAGACATTCAGTGCAGAAGGAGGCCAATCGGCCCTTCGAATCTGCATTGACCCACTTAAGCCCTCACTTCCACCCTATCCCCATAACCCAACAACCCCATCTAACCTTATTAATGAGGGCAATTTATCATGGCCAATCCATCTAAACTGCACGTTTTTGGACTGTGGGAGGAAACCGGAGCACCCGGAGGAATCCCATGCAGACACGGGGAGAACTCCACACAGACAGTAACCCAGCAGGGAATCGAACCTGGGACCCCGGCGCTGTGAAGCACATGGCTATCCACTTGTGGTACTGTGCTGCCCAAAGAACAATACAGCACATGAACAGACCTTCGGCCCTCCAAGCCTGCATCGATCACGTGTCCTATCTGGACCAACCGCCTGTTTCCTTCTATACCCTGTCTGTTCGTGTGCCTATCCAGATAAGTCTACAAGGTCGCTAACTTATCTGCCTCAACCACCTCATTTGGCAGTGCATTCCAGACCATCACCACCCTCTGTGTAAAAAACTTCCCCCGCACATCTCCACTGAACTTGTCCCCCCTCACCTTGAACATGTGCCCCCTTGTAATTGCCATTTTCACCCTGGGAAAAAGCCTCCAACTGTTCACCCTATGTACACCCCTAATAATTTTATAAATTTCTATCAGGTCGCCCTTCAGCCTCCGTCTCTCTTTGGAGAAAAGTCCCAGTATATTTAATCTTTCCTCATAGCTGCACGGTAGCATTGTGGATAGCACAATCGCTTCACAGCTCCAGGGTCCCAGGTTCGATTCTGGCTTGGGTCACTGTCTGTGCAGAGTCTGCACATCCTCCCCGTGTGTGCGTGGGTTTCCTCCGGGTGCTCTGGTTTCCACCCACAGTCCAAAGATGTGCGGGTTAGGTGGATTGGCCATGATAAATTGCCCTTAGTGTCCAAAATTGCCCTTAGTGTTGGGTGGGGTTACTGAGTTATGGGGATAGGGTGGAGGTGTTGACCTTGGGTAGGGGGTAGGGTGCTCTTTCCAAGAGCCGGTGCAGACTCGATGGGCTGAATGGCCTCCTTCTGCACTGTAAATTCTATGTAAATAGCTTCTACCCTCAATGCCAGGCAACATCCTGGTAAACCTTTTCTATATTCTCTCCAAAGCCTCCACGTCCTTCTGGTAGTGCAGTTACCAGAATTGGACACAGTTTTCTAAATCGTGGCCGAACCAATGTTTTATATAACTGTAATCTCCAGAACTCTCTCAGAAGCTGAATGAAAACACGCCAAAATTGAAAATGAGGGACTTACCGTTATCTGTGGCATTGAAACATTCCACCAATACATTGACAGGCAGTGCTTTCCAATAAGAACTAACCACCAGTCATTGTTCGGACTCCTAGGAGAAGCCGATACCCCCAATCACTTCTGCCAGGGTTCAACGATGGGCCTTGCTGCTCGCAGCATAAAATTCAGGCCAGACACCCAAATCTCCAATGTAGATGCATTGAGTCCACTCCCCTTGCCAAAAAGCCTCTCGCCACCACCAGTACCCCAATAAAATGTCTTGACGCTGAACTCCCTTGATACCTTGCTGTTGACATCTGGGCATATATAAAATTGTACTCAGTGAGATCCGGCATTATCCAAGGTGAAACTAACCAATTGGCATCACAACAAATCTGAACAGTTGACGCCCTACTTCTGTCGCAGGGACAAGCTTACCTGCGAGGGTGGCAAATACTCTGGGGGTCTCGTGTTGTCGCACCATCCCCAGCGAGGGTGGTGCGACATCTTTTACAACCATTACAGAGTGCCCATGTGGGCCAGAGGAAAATTAAAATGCTAGCTCGCGGTTAAAGCTGATCAGCAGGGGGCAGCACGGTGGCGCAGTGGGTTAGCCCTGCTGCCTTGCAGCGCTGAGGTCCCAGGTTCGATCCCGGCTCTGGGTCACTGTCCGTGTGGGGTTTGCACATTCTCCCGATTGTTTGCATGAGTTTCGCCCCCACAATCCAAAGATGTGGAGGGTAGGTGGGTTGGCCATGATAAATTGCCCCTTAATTGGAAAAAATTAATTGGGTACTCTAAATTTATTTATTTTTTTATCTGATAGGCAGGGATAGGTAAAGATATTGAAAACGAGATGGCTCAATGCATCCTCTATCAGACACAATAGCCATTTCCCCCTATAGCCAAGCTCTATCCCTGTGAGTGGCCAGTCGCCCATGGATCAGAGTTCACGTAGACTTTGCAGGCTCTTCCTTGGACAGGATTTTCCTCGTCTTGGTAGATGCTCATTCAAAATAGTTTTCCATACAAGAGATGGAAGTGCCGACCTCGGCGGCCACAGTAAAAGCCCTGCATGAAAGGAGTTCCGACTCTTCCTTCAAACAAACTGAATGCAACTTACCAAAATAACCCCATGTCACCCTGCATCAAATGGGTTGGTGGAAAGAGCCATTCAAACTTTAAAAAATGACATGAAAAAGCAATCAGACTGCCCGTTGTACCATAGGTTGGCCAAAGTTCTTGTGTCCTACAATACGACAACCCTCCCCATGCTACCGGGTCACTCCGGCTGAATTGCATATGGGCCTTCACCTCTGGACTCATCTCAACATGATATTCCGAAATTTGACGGGGTGGATGGAGGCGCATGACTCCTCCCAGAGGAACCGACATGGTTCACAAAATAGTGACAGGTAATTCCAGGTGACCTGATTCTTGTTAGAAATTTCACCTCCGGCCCACTCTGGTTACCAGGCAGGATTGTTTCCTAATCGGGACCCGTCTCCTGTGTGGTAAATATAGATGACAGGACAGTACGGAAGCATGTTTTTTTTTTAATAAATTTAGATTACCCAATTATTTTTTCCAATTAAGGGGCAATTTAGCGTGGCCAATCCACCTACTCTGCACATTTTTGGGTTGTGGGGGCGAAACCCACGCAGACACGGGGAGAATATGCAAACTCCACACGGACAGTGACCCAGAGCCGGGATCGAACCTGGGACCTCAGCGCCGTGAGGCGGTTGTGCTAACCACTAGGCCACCGTGCTGCCCTGTACGGAAGCATGTTGACCATGTGAGAGGCCGGGGTACGACAACCCCCATTCCTGAGCAGACATGTCCAACAGGTGCCATTGGTGCCCAAAGCAGAGGGAGCCAAGGAGTTCATAGTTGACTCAGCCAGCAGCCCAGGTGGCTGGAGAACGGAATGGCCCTACAGAAAGAGTGAAGTCTCCTGGACCAGCATCTTCTGCCGACTACAAGACTATCTCAGTGGTGAATGAGCAGGTTGGGAACCTGAGGTGGTCCACAAGGACTCGAAGGTCCCCAGACATGCTGACTTGGTGATAAACTCTTTTCCCTTATCCCTCTTGACCTTTTCACATGCTTATTGCACTTGTATATAGCTTATTCTGTAAATGTAATTAATGGACTTAAGGGGGGAGAGATGTGGTAGCGTGGCCCCTTTAAGAGACAAGACCTTTGCGGTCATTGTGACTGGCTCAGGACCAATTGCGTGGGAGCGTATGAACCCTGACCAATGGGGAGAAAGTGCGGAGCCCTGGAAGCAGCGGCCCGAGCAGTGTGGACCTTGTAGCCAGAGAGTTAAGACCTAGTCATCATTGTCCTGTACCTGTATTTGGTTATTTTTGCCTGTTGCTAATAAACCCCCTTTGCTGTTACTGGAAGTCACCACATTACTCCTATCCTCAAATCCTCTTGCAATGAAGATCAATGTACCATTTGCTTTCCTAACTGCTTGCAGTATCTGCATGCCTGCTTTCAGGCACAGGTTTACTAGGGCACCAGGGTCCCTTTGTAAGCCAACATTTCCCAATCTAGCACTATTTAAATAATACTCTGAATTCTGTTTCTCTATCCAAAGTGGATAACTTCACATTTGTCCATGTTACATTGCCTCTGCTACGTATTTGCCCAGTCGCTCAACTTGCCCAAATCACCTTGAAGCCTCTTAACATCCTCCTCGCTACTCACCACTCCAGCAATTTAATATCATCCACAAATTTGGAAACATTACTTATCATTGATGTAAATTGCGAATAGCTGGGGCCCTAAGCACCGATCCCTGCGAGCCTCCACTAATCACTGCCTGCCAGTTTGAAAAAGACCCATTTATTCCTAGCCTGTCTCCTGTCTGCTGACCAATTCTCAGTCCATGCCAAAATATTACCACCAATCCCAGTTGCTTTAATTTTGCATACTAACCTCCTACGTGGGACTTTATCAAAATCTGTCTGACTGTCAGCTGGCCAATTTCGCACCTTCACCAACAGGCGAGCTCGATTTGGTGCTGGCAACTCACCAGGTCCATTCAGACCCGGCTGTCAGAATGGCGTGAACCTCAAGGCCTATACTTTCTGCCACAAAATGTTAAAACCAGTTTCTCTGACTCAAAGTCCTTCCAGTTGTTAGTAACTGATATAATAATCAGCAATAGGAACGCTGGCTGTTTCTTTCCCCCTCACTAACCCTGGGACATTGAGCTGAAGTCATGTTCAATTCTTCTCGGGTAGAACAACAAACCACATAGGACATGGGGAAGGGTAGGATTTAGTAGATCTATATAACTCACTGGGCAGTGCCTTTACCATCCCCAACGCACACACTCACTCACACACTAGGTTTGCACATTCTCCGCATTTCTGCATGGCTTTCCTCTGGGTGCTCCGGTTTCCCCACAGTCCATAGATGTGCAGATTAGGTGCATTGGTCATGCTAAATTGCCCCAAGTGTGCAGGTTAGGTGGGTTAGGGGGACAGGGTGGGAGATTGGACCTCAGTAGGATGATCTTTCGAAGGGTCGGTGCAGACTCGATAGCTGAATGGCCTCCTTCTGCACTCTAGGTTTTCTGTGAAACACTGTGAAACACTCTATGAAATCACACACATACCACACACACACATACACCACACACACAAAAACATACATGTCACACATGCACACACACAAACACCACATACATCACACACAAACACACACACACACACCACACACAAACATACACACCACACACGCACACACACACACATATAAACATACACACCACGCATGCACACACCACGCACACATAAACATACACACCACACATGCACACACACATAAACATACACACCACATATGCACACACACATAAACGTACACACCACACACGCACACCACACGCACACCACACATACAAACAAACACGCCATGCACACAGCTACACACACACCACACATACAAACACACACAAATATACACACAAACACACACAAATAAACACACACACGAAATATACACAGATTCACACCCACACCCACATCACCTCCACCCGCCCTTCGCACACGCACAAACACACGCTCCAAACCGTGAAATGAGCTGGAATTACAGGGAGTTGGATTTGACAGCTTCAACACTTGGAGCTCAGGTACAAGATTATCTGCAGTCGAGTGGGAGCCCACTGAATTCTGCGTTCCTAAAAGAACTCCAAAGAATGAACTGTCTCAGACATGTCTTTGGAGTATTTGATAATTAATGGAGCATAGCTGGCCAGATGTTCAGAATAATGATCATAAATCATTTCCTAATCCCTGGGGTCAGCCGCAGACATTAATGTTGTGTGGAAGTCTCCTCACAGTGTGATTATCTGCGTAATGTTAAATGGTTTTCACATTCACTGCTGGTTTGGTTTTATCAGTTATGAGGCTGTTGGATTTCTAACAGTTTATCAGCGTCCCTCTCCCCACCTCATTTTCTCACTTCCTCTCCTAAACATGCAGCCATATGGTTTTATGGGCATCAATTACCCTCTGGAGCATTGCCCCAAGTAACTTTTCTGCGTGTGTGATCTTAAGTATGTTATCTGACTGTGGCAGTTAGCACCGCAAAGCTACAACTTGTCCATATTGTTACAGGCAGGACAAAGATGATTGGATCACCTTCCCCTTTCTCCCTACCCCTTTCTCTTCACCTTCCAGTTGTCCACAACAGGAGTGTGTATGGAGCAGAATGTTTCGAACCTTTTGACTGTTGTGATTTTCAGTCATAAACACAAAGTTTAAATCAGAGGAAAAGATTAAGTTTACTAATTCAACAGCCCAAAATATAAACATGATAAAAACACTCATTTCCTCATGCACAGACGCAAACACACATAAAGATGGATCCTAGAGATAAACCATACACTTAAATTAATCGCAGCCACACAAGGCGTAAATCATGTTGGAGTTTCTGTTCTTTAAGAAGCACTCACTGTAGACCTGGATGAGTTCTATCTCATGTTTGTTTTGGCCGAAGGTATGTTGGAAGCCTCTGGATTTTCAGATGACGCCATGGCTGAGAATCTGCAAAGATGAAGCTTTGCAGGTGAAGACAACTTAGGCACAACCCCCTTCCCCACTCTCATTGTTTGGGTTGACTTGTCAAAGCAGGAATTCATTCTTTTTGTTGCAGGAATAATCCCTCTTGCCCTGTTGTTCTCTACACTGACCCATCCCTGGCTGATTCTTGGGAGTAATAAGATTTGATATTTGAAGTCAGTTTTGATTATGTGACCACATGATCAATACTTTTCTGATCCACACAAAGCATTTGAAGGTAGAAGCCATTGCTACAATGGGGGATGGCTTATGGCTGCTTACACCTTCTTGTGATAAATTTGTTTCTCTGTACTTTACTCTGTTAAATATTAAGCTCTCAGACATTGGGTCTGGTGAGCTATTGATTTTGAGTTTTGACTAATAACCAGTCAATAGGAGGTGTAGATTTTCAAGCGGTTTTGCATTTTGAATTTCTTTTCAGGGGAGGATATTTCACCCACAGTCATTTACATTTTGAGAAACTTACGGAGACATAATTATTTGTGCAAAAAATCATAAAATGTCACCTGACCCTCAGTGGCCATCTTTGTACCACATCGTTAAAGTCAATTTCAAAAAGTTCCCGTTGAAACAAAGTCTGTATCTTGAAATGTATAAATGTAACCTACTTACTGGGCATGACAATACTTAATATCCACATATCTGCACTTTTGAGTTGATGCATAATTTTATCCAGATTATTTCCACAACATTAAATAAGATTGATTTTATTTTGTATTCAATTCCAGTTTGTCATATTAGGATGACCTTACCAGTTCAGAGCCTGCAAACATGCTCGAGGTGAGGCCCAGTTAAGGTTGAGTTCAGGGTCAGGACCAGGGTTAGAGTTAGTTTGATAATTCAGGTTAGGTTAGGATGAAAATGGGATGAGGTATGAGGAGTGGCTCTTTGCTGATTAAATTGCTAATATTTATCACTGTTTATATGTGTGTCTCTGTGTTGGTGCTTAAATCAATGTGAGCCTGCATTTGTGTGTCTGTGTGTATATTCTTTTGTATTATATGCATATGAATGTGCAAAGTTTTGTTTGTGTGTTTGCTTCTGTGAATGCTGTATATTCTGTGTGTATATGTGTGTGAATCTGTTATAGTGTATGTCAATATTTGTTTGTGTGTGACTGTGGTGTATTTACACGTGTATATTTATGTGTGAATGTGTGGCACAGTGGTTAGCAGTGCTGCCTCACAGCACCAGGAACCTGGGTTCAATTCTAACCTTGGGTACTCTTGGGTGACTGCATGGATTTGCACGTTCTCCCGGTGTCTACATGGGTTTCCTCTGGGTGGTCCAGTTTCCTCCCACAGTCCAAAGACGTCAGGTTAGGTGGGTTGGCTATGCTAATTATAATCATAGTCTTTCTTATTGTCACAAGTAGGCTTACATTAACACTGCAATGACGTTACTGTGAAACGTCCCTAGTCGCCACGCTCCAGCGCCTGCTCAGGTACACTGAGGGAGAATTCAGAATGTCCAAATTACCTAACAAGCACGTCTTTCGGGACTGTGGGAGGAAACTGGAGCACCCGGAGGAAACCCACGCAGACACAGGGAGAACGTGCAGACTCCGCACAGAGAGTGACCAAAGCCGGGAATCAAACCTGGGACCGTGGCGCTGTGAAGCAACAGTGTCCCTTAGTTGCTCAATACGCGAGGTTGCGGGTATACGACAGGGAGTGGACCGGGATAGAGTGCTCTTTCGGAGGGTCAGTGCAGACTCGATGGGCTGAAGACCCTCCTTCTGCATTGTAGGGATTCCATGGTGTAATTTTGTGTGTGAAAGTGATATATTTCTATGCATCTCTGCACTTGTCCAGTTTCCATTTAACGTGTTGTGTGTTTGGGAAATCACGGCAGCTAACGTGCTTATTTAAATTCTCAGACTGTTCCTGGGACTGCTTCCTGGCAGAGGTTGAGTTGCTGTCTGCTCTGGTTGAGAGGAGATATCTGGCCTGTTGAAGTTGGGAGGAGGGGGGGGGGGGGGGGGGGGGGGGGGGGGGGGATATTATTCTGAGATGGTGAAGAAATAGATTTATAAGCCATGATTTTCCCACAGTTTACCCAGAATTTAACAGATTCCAAAGCAGAAACAAACATTGGGTTAAAGAGCTATCCCCCTCCAGTTTCTGACCAACACCCTAAACTGGGAGGAGATAATTCATTGTATCTAGAGTTGACCCTACCTGAGAGTTTGTGGTGTGGAGTTTCTGAAGTTTCTTTCTAGCCTACCCAGTCCCCTCATCTTTCACTTTGGGGTTTCCACAAGAGCTGGTCACCCTCTAATATCCTAACCAGACAGTTAATGTTTGAATGTGAAGCCGGATATACTGTTGTTACATAGATGCAGATGTTTCAAATGTTGATTTTTAATTCACCAACAGAAACAGGAAATTAACTTTAAAAAAAACCCAACAGCCGGGTGATCTGTTCCTGAGACTAAGGGCGAAATTCTACCAACGGGAGACAAAGTGCCGACGCCGGAGTGAAAACCGGAGTGTTTCCGATTCCCCCATTCAGCGACCGTTAAAGGGTTAGCACCGGGGACATACTCGATTCCAATGGGAAACTGTGCCGGATTCGCCAGGTCCGGGATTGGCACTCAGGAGGCTGACAAACTGCAGCTACATACACACACTTCACTCCCCACACACACCATCCCAGCCAACAAGATTGCAGCAAGACACGAAGCCTCTGAGATTCACTGGAAACCCTGCTGGCCGTGAAGGAGAGACGGGTGGCTCTGTACTCGGGGTGGGAAGGAGGCTGCCAGCCGCTGGCATTGGCACAGGTGGCAGAGGTGGTCATCGCTGTGGGGACACCATCCGGACCAGCCTACGGTGCCACCGGAAGAAACTGTGTGACCACCTCAGGGTGGCCAGGGTGAGTAGGTAGCACTGTGCCCTTAGCACCAACCCCAGGTCCCACACACTCATCACCCTACCTCCACCCCACCCAGAGGGCAGCCGAACCCCCATCCTGCACCGTATGCTAGCACCAACACCGACCGCTATGGCCGGGTGCCCTGGCCACTGAAGCCACCAGCTACCTACCACCTGGGCTGCATGCGTCGGACTGTCTAACACTGTGCATTTTCTGGTTCCCCCACCACCTGGAGAAGGCCGTGCACAATTGCCGGGAACAGGAGAAGACTGGAGGAGGACTGCCGGACATGGTTGGCGGGCCCAAGGAAAGGTTAGTGACCGGAGCGGAGCTCGTCATCGGCGAGGAAGTGGGGCCCTCTGAATTGCAAATTCCCATGGCACGTGTGTCACCCCCACACCACCCCCACACCCACCACCACCCCCACACCCACCACTACCTCCACACCCACCATCAACCCCACACCCGCCATCACCCCCACACCATTCCCACACCCACCACCACCCCCACACCCACCACTACCTCCACACCCACCACTACCTCTACACCCACCACTACCTCCACACCCATCACCACCCACACACCCACCACCACCTCCACACCCAAGACCACCTCCACATCCATCACCACCTCCACACCCACCACCACCTCCACACCCACCACCACCTCCACACCATCCACACACCCATCACCACCTCCACACCCACCACCACCCCCACACCATCCACACACCCATCACCACCCCCACCACCACCCCCACACCCACCACCACCTCCACACCATCCACACACCCATCACCACCTCCACACCCACCACCACCCCCACACCATCCACACACCCATCACCACCTCCACACCCACCACCACCTCCACACCCACCACGACCTCTACACCCACCACCACCTCCACACCCATCACCACCTCCACACCCACCACCACCCCCACACCATCCCCACACCCATCACCACCCCCACACCCACCACCACCCCCACACCATCCACACACCCATCACCACCTCCACACCCACCACCACCCCCACACCATCCACACACCCATCACCACCTCCACACCCACCACCACCTCCACACCCACCACGACCTCTACACCCACCACCACCTCCACACCCATCACCACCTCCACACCCACCACCACCCCCACACCATCCCCACACCCATCACCACCCCCACACCCACCACCACCTCTACACCCACCACCACCTCCACAACCACCATCACCCCCACACCCACCATCACCCCCACACCATCCCCACACCCACCATCACCCACACACCATTCCCACACCCACCACCACCTCCACACCCACCATCAACCCCACACCATCCCCACACCCACCATCACCCCCACACCATTCCCACACCCACCACCACCTCCACACCCACCACCACCTCCACACCCACCACCACCTCCACACCCACCACCACCTCCACACCCACCATCACCTCCACCACCACCTCCACACCTACCATCAACCCAAAACCATCCCCACACCCACCACCTCCACACCCACCACCACCTCCACACCCACCACCACCTCCACCCCCACACCATCCCCACACCCACCATCACCCCCACACCATCCCACACCCACCACCACCTCCACACCCACCATCACCCCCACACCCACCACCAACCCCACACCCACCACCACCCCCACACCCACCACCACCCACACACCCATCACCCCCACACCATCCCCACACCCACCACCACCTCCACACCTACCATCACCCCAAAACCATCCCCACACCCACCACCTCCCCACCCACCACCACCTCCACACCCACCACCACCTCCACACCCACCACCACCCATACCACCACCTCCACACCCACCACCACCCCCACACCCACCACCACCCCCACACCCACCACCACCTCCACACCCACCATCACCCCCACACCCACCATCACCCCCACACCCACCACCACCTCCACACCCACCACCACCCCCCACACCCACCACCACCCCCACACCCACCACCACCTCCACACCCACCATCACCCCCACACCCACCATCACCCCCACACCCACCACCACCTCCACACCCACCACCACCCCCACACCCATCACCACCTCCACACCCACCACCACACCCACCACCACCCCCACACCCACCACCACCCCCACACCCACCACCACCCCCACACCCACCACCACCTCCACACCCACCACCACCTCCACACCCACCACCACCCCCACACCATCCCCACACCCACCACCAACCCCACACCCACCACCACCTCCACACCCATCACCACCTCCACACCCAGCACCACCCCCACCACCACCTCCACACCCACCACCACCCCCACACCCACCACCACCCCCACACCCCACCACCACCTCCACACCCACCACCACCCCCACACCCACCACCACACCCACCACCATCCCCACACCCATCACCACCTCCACCCCCACACCATCCCCACACCCACCATCACCCCCACACCATCCCCACACCCACCATCACCTCCACATCCACCATCACCCCCACACCCACACCACCCCCCACACCCACCACCACCCCCACCACCACCCCACACCCACCACCACCCCCACACCCACCACCACCCCCACACACCCACCACCCCTCCACACCCACCACCACCTCCACACCATCACCACCCCCACACCATCCCCCACCCCCACCATCACCCCCACACCATCCCCACACCCACCATCACCCCCACACCCACCATCACCCCCACACCCACCCACCACCTCCACACCCACCACCACCTCCACACCCACCACCACCCCAAAACCCACCATCACCCCCACACCACCCCCACACCCACCACTACCTCCACACCCACCACCACCCCCATACCATCCCCACAGCCACCACCACCCCCACCACCACCCCCACACCCACCACCACCCCCATCCCCACCACTATCCCCCACCACCACCCCCACACCCACCCCCCACCCCCACCACCACCCCCACACCCACCACCACCCCCACCACCACCCCGACACCCACCACCACCTCCACACCCACCACCACCCCCACACCCACCACCACCCCCACCACCACCTCCACACCCACCACCACCCCCACACCCATCACCACCTCCACACCCACCACCACCCCCACACCATTCCCACACCCACCTCCACACCCACCACCACCCCCACACCCACCATCACCTCCACACCATCCCCACACCCATCACCACCTCCACACCCACCACCACCCCCACACCCATCACCACCTCCACACCCACCACCACCCCCACACCATTCCCACACCCAACTCCACACCCACCACCACCCCCACACCCACCATCACCCCCACACCATCCCCACACCTATCACCACCTCCACACCCACCACCACCTCCACACCCACCACCACCTCCACACCCACCATCACCTCCACACCCACCATCACCCCCACACCATCCACACACCCACCACCACCTCCACACCCACCAACCACCCCACACCCACCACACACCCACACCCACCACCACCTCCACATCCACCACCACCTCCACACCCACCACCACCCCCACCACCACCCCACACCCACCACCACCCCCACACCCACCACCACCTCCACACCCACCACCACCCCCACACCCACCACCACCCCCACATCCACCACCACCTCCACACCCACCATCACCCCCACACCACCCCACACCATCCCCACACCCATCACCACCTCCACCCCCACACCATCCCCACACCCACCATCAACCCCACACCATCCCCACACCCACCATCACCCCACACCATCCCCACACCCACCATCACCCCCACACCATCCCCACACCCACCATCACCCCCACACCCACCATCACCCCCTCACCCACCACCACCTCCACACCCACCACCTCCACACCCACCACCACCCCCACACCCACCACCACCCCCACACCCATCACCAGCCCCACACCCACCACCACCCCCACCACCACCCCCACACCCACCACCACGCCCACACCCACCACCACCCCCACACCCACCACCGCCTCCACACCCACCACCACCTCCACACCCACCACCACCCACACCCCATCACCCCCACACCATCCCCCACACCACCATCACCCCCACACCATCCCCACACCCACCATCACCCCCACACCCACCATCACCCCCACACCATCCACACACCCACCACCACCTCCACACCCACCACCACCCCCACACCCACCATCACCCACACACCACCCCCACACCCACAACCACCTCCACACCCACCACCACCCCCCACACCATCCCCACACCCACCACCACCCCCACCACCACCCCCACACCCACCACCACCCCCACCCACACCACCACCCCCACCACCACCCCCCACACCCACCCCCACACCCACCACCACCCCCACACCCACCACCACCCCCACACCCACCACCACCCCCACCACCACCCCCACACCCACCACCACCTCCACACCCACCACCACCCCCACACCCACCACCACCCCCACCACCACCTCCACACCCACCACCACCCCCACACCCACCACCACCCCCACCACCACCCCCACACCCACCACCACCCCCACACCCACCCCCACCCCCACACCCACCACCACCTCCACACCCACCACCACCTCCACACCCACCACCACCCACACACCCATCACCCCCACACCATCCCCACACCCACCATCACCCCCACACCATCCCCACACCCACCATCACCCCCACACCCACCACCACCTCCACACCCACCACCACCTCCACACCCACCACCACCCCCACACCCACCATCACCCCCACACCACCCCCACACCCACCACCACCTCCACACCCACCACCACCTCCACACCATCCCCACACCCACCACCACCCCCACCACCACCCCAACACCCACCACCACCCCCACCCCCACCACCACCCCTACCACCACCCCCACACCCACCCCCATCCCCACCACCACCCCCACACCCACCACCACCCCCACACCCACCACCACCCCCACCACCACCCCGACACCCACCACCACCTCCACACCCACCACCATCCCCACACCCACCACCACCCCCACCACCACCTCCACACCCACCACCATCCCCACACCCATCACCACCTCCACACCCACCACCACCCCCACACCATTCCCACACCCACCACCTCCACACCCACCACCACCCCCACACCCACCATCACCTCCACACCATCCCCACACCCGTCACCACCTCCACACCCACCACCACCCCCACACCCATCACCACCTCCACACCCACCACCAACCCCACACCCACCACCACCTCCACACCCACCACCACCTCCACACCCACCACCACCCACACACCCATCACCACCTCCACACCCACCACCACCCCCACCACCACCCCCACACCCACCACCACCCCCACACCCACCACCACTTCCACACCCACCACCACCTCCACACCCACCACCACCCCCACACCCACCACCACCCCCACACCCACCACCACCTCCACACCCATCACCACCCCCACACCCACCACCACACCCACCACCACCCCCACACCATCTCCCACCCATCACCACACTCCACCCCCACACCATCCCCACACCCACCATCACCCCCACACCATCCCCACACCCACCCATCACCCCCACACCATCCCCACACCAACCATCACCCCCACACCATCCCACACCCACCATCACCTCCACATCCACCATCACCCCACACCCATCACCACCCCCACACCCACCACCACCCCACCACCACCCCCACACCACCACCACCCACACACCCATCACCCCCACACCATCCCCACACCCACCATCACCCCCACACCATCCCCACACCCACCATCACCCCCACACCATCCACACACCCACCACCACCTCCAAACCCACCACCACCCCCACACCCCCCACACCCACCACCACCTCCACACCCACCACCACCCCCACACCATCCCCACACCCACCACCACCCCCACCACCACCCCCACACCCACCACCACCCCCACCCCCACCACCACCTCCACACCCACCACCACCTCCACACCCACCATCACCTCCACACCCACCATCACCCCCACACCATCCACACACCCACCACCACCTCCACACCCACCATCACCCCCACACCCACCATCACCCCCACACCCTCCACCAACCCCACACCACACCCACACCCCTTCTTCACCATCACCTCCACACACCCTCCCAAGCACATCCCCCTTTCTCTACACCACCCTCCCCCCCCTCCATACCACCACAACCCACAGAGGAAGGTGGCCCAGTCTCAGAAGGTGGTGGCACAGTCACTGGGTAATGTGGTGCAGTCCCAGATGGAGGTGACCACTCCCTGTGTCCCATGGCCGTGAGTATGCACACCCTGGTCATACACCAGCTGCACGTTCATCGAGTGGAAACCCTTTCAGTTTGTGAAGAGTGGCCTGTCATCTGCAGGTGCTCATAGGGCAACATGCCTCCCATCAATCACCCCCTGGACCCGGGGCATCTCAGCGATGGCAGCGAACCGCACTGCCCGGGTATCTGGTGGGCTCCGTCCACTTTGAAATGAATGTATTGTGCCGAATGGGCATCCATGACAGCATGAATGCACCTGTGCACTGAGCTCTGTGAGACGAGACAGGTCCCAACTCGGCTCCTGGAACGATCCCGTGGATTGGATGTTCAGGGCGACCGCCACCTTGAACGCCTCCGGGAGCAGGTGTCCACGACCATTCCCCATGGTACCAGGTGCTCCGTGATCTGTCAGATACGTCGCACTGTCCCCCCACTCAACCAGAGGCTTCAATGGCATGTCCGGTCTGGCAGATCCACAAATGACAGGCGCTGCCGGTACACATGAGTTCCTCATTCAGTGCCTCCCTGGCACCTCCTCCTCCTCGGCCTGTTGGGTGGCCGGCTCTCCATCCTCAGCAGCTGCTTCCTGTTCCTCTGGGTAAGGCTCTGCTGCTGTAGCTTCCTCCTCATCAAATAATTCCAGCTCGTACAGCCTCCGTGCATCCCCCGGGGCTGCGGCGACTAGGAGGAAGGCCGCCAATGCTGATTGAATTCCGATATCTATTGTCTGCAAGAGATGAAAAGCTGACATGTTAGGATAATGCAAACCTCTCTGCCCAACCATGTCCAACGGGCTACACTGGTGGCCCCGAATGGCACTGTGAACCCTGTCCCTGCATGTCCCACCCCTTCCCCCCAACCTCTGTCCCTGTCAGTGCCCCACACTGTGGGGGTGTCTGGCCCTGGCTCCCGTCCCTGCTGTCAGGGCTATCATCGGCTGGCGCTGCCCTTACCAGCAGTACACTCTGCAGCCCCCATCCGGTGCCCCCCTGTAGGGGCACTGTGGGTGTTGCCCTTAGGTGGGCTGCATGCTGCTCCACCGGCGGGTGGTGGCAGGTTTGGAGCATGGTATGGTGGAAGGTGGAGGGTTGGGTGCAGGGTGAGGGGCTAGGGGGCAGGGGTGGTGGGGTGAAGAGAGGGGGCTGAGGTGCTGGGGTGGTGGGGTAGCGGGTGGGGGCTGGGGTGGAGGAGTGGAGGCTGGGGTGGTGGGGTGGGGGCACCCATACAGCCGGTGGAACTCTGCAGAGCCAGGGGCTAAGGTGGGTGGTCAGTGGGGTGCGGAAATGGCGGGCCCTGCCTGGTCACCGCCCCCGTCAAGTGGAAGGTCACTCAGGCCCAACGGCCCATTCCCCCATCAACACCGCGAGCACCCAGAGAAAACCCACGCAGACACGGGGAGAACGTGCAGACTTCGCGTGACCCGGGAATCGAACCTGGGACCCTGGGGCTGTGAAGCAACTGTGCTAACCACTGTGCTACTGTGTGTGATCTTCGAGAGTGTTTGAGTGAATTTCATTCACATAGCACCTTTCATGACATCCCAAAGCAATTTGTAGCCAGTGAAGTATTTTTGAGATGTTGTTACTGTTGCAATAAGGAACTGCAACAACACACAGGAAGATTCCACAAAAAAGCAATGACCGGGCTGCACGGTGGCGCCCTCACGGTGCCGAGGACCCAGGTTCGATCCCGGCCCCGGGTAACTGTCCGTGTGGAGTTTTCACATTCTCCCTGTGTCTGCCAGGGTGTCACCTCCACAACCCACAAAGGTGTGCAGGGTAGATGAATTGGCCATGTCCCTTAATAAAAAAAAATCAATGACCTGAAGTTTGGCGAAGACACCAATAAGAATGTTGCTGCTCTGTGTTGGAAGTCATGCCAAGTGATCTTTAGAGGATCGATGGGGCTATGGTTTAATGTCCACTCCAAAACGTAAGTTTGTGTGGTGCGGCACTCTCTCAGCAGTGTTGAAGTATTAGCCTAGATTTTGCAGGACCCCGGGCAGTGTATATCAGGGAGCCAACGTGTTTAGACCTGTTGTATAATGTTCTGTGCCTGTTCTCTAGCTGCTATTGCCTTTCATCAATAAATATTGGAAGCCTCCAGTGTGTGTCTCGAGCCACCTCATTGAAAGTGAGGTAAAGGTTCTTCAGTGCAGCTGACAGTCATTGTGAATTCAAAGGGAAAGGAACATAAACGTACATAAACATACACGTACATAAAAAGCAAGTGGGTGGCCGGGGAAAGGGCTGGCCCACTGAAGGACAGGCGAGGAAATCTATGTGTGGAGCCAGAGGAAATGGGCGAGGTACTAAATGAATACTTTGAATCAGTATTCACCAAAGTAAAAGAATTGGTGGATGTTGAGTCTGGAGAAAGGTGTGCAGATAGCTTGGGTCACATTGAGGTCCAAAAAGACGAGGTGTTGGGTGTCTTGAAAAATATTGAGGTAGATAAGTTCCCAGGGCCTGATGGGATCTATCCCAGAATACTGAAGGAGGCAAGAGAGAAAATTGCTGAAACCTTGACAGAAATCTTTGGATCCTCACTGTCTTCAGGTGATGTCCCGGAGGACTGGAGAATAGCCAATGTTGTTCCTTCGTTTAAGAAAGGTAGCAAGGATAATCCAGGGAACTACAGGCTGGTGAGCCTTACGTCAGTGGTAGGGAAATTACTGGAGAGAATTATTCGAGACAGGATCTACTCCCATTTGGAAGCAAGTGGACGTATTAGCGAGAGGCTGCACAATTTTGTGAAGGGGAGGTTGTGTCTCACTAACTTGATGGAGTTTTTCGAGGAGGTCACAAAGATGATTGATGCAGATAGGGCAGTGGATGTTGTCTATATAGACTTCAGTAAGGCCTTTGCCAAGGTCCCACATGGCAGACTGGTACAAAAGGTGAAGTCACACGGGATCAGAGGTGAGCTGGCAAGATGGATACAGAACTGGCTAGGGTCATAGAAGGCGGAGAGCAGCAATGAAAGGGTGCTTTTCTGATTGGAGGGCTGTGACTAGTGGTGTTCCGCAGGGATCAGTGCTGGGACCTTTGCTGTTCATACTGTATATAAATGATTTGGAGGAAAATGTAACTGGTCTGATTAGTAAGTTTGCAGACAACACATAGGTTGGTGGAATTGCAGATAGCAATGAGGACTGTCAGAGGATACAGCAGGATTTAGATCGTTTGGAGACTTGGATGGAGAGATGGCAGCTGGAGTTCAATCTAGACAAATGTGAGGTAATGCTAGGTAAGGGGCTGGTTTAGCACACTGGGCTAAATAGCTGGCTTTTAAAGCAGACCAAGGCAGGCCAGCAGCACGGTTCAATTCCCGTACCAGCCCGTACCGCACCCGAACAGGCGCCGGAATGTGGCGACTAGGGGCTTTTCACAGTAACTTCATTTGAAGCCTACTTGTGACTCATTTTGGAAGGTCAAATGCAGGTAGGGAATATACAGTGAATGGTAGAACCCTCAAGATTATTGACAGTCAGAGAGATCTAGGTGTACAGGTCCACAGGTCACTGAAAGGGACAACACAGGTGGAGAAGGTAGTCAAGAAGACATACGGCATGCTTGCCTTCATTGGCCGGGGCACTGAGTATAAGAACAGGCAAGCCATGTTGCAGCTGTATAGAACCTTAGTTAGGCCACACTTGGAGTATAGTGTTCAATTCTGGTCGCCACACTACCAGAGGCTGTGGAGGCTTTAGAGAGGGTGCAGAAGAGATTTACCAGGATGTTGCCTGGTATGGAGGGCCTTTGATATGAGGAGAGGTTGAATAAACTCGGTTTGTTCTCACTGGAATGACCAAGGTTGAGGGGCGACCTGATAGAGGTCTACACAATTATGTGGAGTATAGACAGGGTGGGTAGAGACTTTTTCCCAGGGTAGGCGGGTCAATTACTAGGGGGCATAGGTTTAAGGTGCGAGGGGCAAGGTTTAGAGGAGATGTACGAGGCAAGTTTTTTACACGGTGGGTAGCGGGTGCCTGGAACTCACTGCCGGAGGAGGTGGTGGAAGCAGGGACGATAGTGACATTTAAGGGCCATCTTGACAAATATATGAATAGGATCGGAATAGAGGGATACGGACCCCGGAAGTGTAAAGGATTTTAGTTTAGACGGGCAGCATGGTCGGCGCTGGCTTGGTGTGCAGAGGGCCTGTTCATGTGCTATAATATTCTTTGTTCTTTGAAGGATCAGTTGAGAATGTAGAGAAGCCCGAGGTTTCCGGTTGGAGCCCAGCCCGGGTCACTGCCCGTGTGGAGTTTGCACATTTTCCAGTGTCTGCGTGAGTCTCAACCCCACAACCCAGATGATGTGCAGGGTAGGTGGATTGGCCATGCTAAATTACCCCTTCATTGGAAAGAAAAGAATTGGGTACTCTAAATTTATTTTAAAAATAGAGAAGCTCCAGCAAGAGTCGGAATCGTTTAGATCGTGAGTGGAAATATCTATGATTGGGAAACCAGACCCGTTTGACTAAGGGGCTGAGGATTGGTGTCAGTACTTCGAACAGCTCCATTTTGTTTTACCGTGAACAAGATCACAGGTGAGGACAAGCAGAAGGTGATATTTTTGACAGTTTGTGGGCCCAAAACGTATAGCTCGGATGGGACTCTCATGTCACCGAAGGCACCTGACTCGAAGATCTTTGGCCAGATACTGAAATTGGTTCGGGAACATTTCGACCTAAGGCCCTCTATTATCCTCCAACATTGTAAGTTTAACTCTGCAGTTGGGGAGCATGAAGAGTCTGTCTCAGCCTTCATAGCCAGGTTTCGCCAGCTTGCTGAGCACTGTGAATTTGGGACTGCGCTTAGTGACATGTTGCATGATCGGTTGGTTTGTGGGATCCATCACCTCAATATCCTGAAGAAGCTTCTAGTGGAGACGATGGTTATGTTGGAAGGGCACCACTGAGCTCCAAAGTGTGGCTGAAGGAGAGGTTGACAAAGTATGGGACGGTGTGGCCACGAGGTCTGCAACGGGATCAACAAGCACAACGGAAAAGCAGACACAGTCCTCGGGACCGGAACCCATGTATCGGGGTGCAAACCCGAGTCTGAGGTGGACTGCTTTCATTGGGGGGGGGGTTATCATCGGGAGATCTGTCATGTTCTGGAGTTTGTGTGTTTTTGAAGCAACTGAAGGCGGCGTATTCAAGCACATTGCTGCGTGAGGCAAAACAGGTCAGTGTAAAAACATTACAGCAACAGCAGTTCCCCAGTGGCACTGAACATAGTGGAGAAGAGCTCTGAAGAAGATGATGGGCATGCAATGTAACTATTGAATGCAGTCCAATTGAATAAGATGGCCCTGATTCAAATTGTCTTCAGGATAAATGGCCAACCCCTTAAAATGGAAGTCGACACCAGGGCTTTGGTGATCTCAGTGTGGGGGGGGCAGACTTACCAACATCTTTGTGCAGGGTCCCAGTCTTTAAACCTGAAGAATATAACAGCCAAGCTGGAGAAATTTTGAAGATCCTCGGATCAGCCAATACCCCAGTGCCCGACAGAGAGCAGGAGGACAATCAGCCTTTGGTTGCCATGGAAGGTCTCAGACCCTGTCTGATGGGAAGAGGCTGGTTACAGAATATTAGGCTCAACCGGGTGGAAATCTTCAAAATATCTGATGCCGTCCTTCCAAGATGTCTTAAGCAACTGTGAAGACGTCTTCCACAAGGAAATGGACCGGATGAACGGCGTAAAAGCCAAAATATTTGTCAATCTGAATTCGACGGCCAAGTTCTACAGAGCTCAACCAGTGCCATACACACTGCACAGAAGCTTGTAGCACAGCTATAGAGACTGGAAGAGCTGGGCATAATCACGCCAGGCCAGTTTTCAGAATGGGAGGCACCGATAGTCCTCATCCAACCAGATAGTTCGACAAGGATTTGTGGGGACTATAAGCTGACCACTAAACTGGCAGGGGGTGGGGGCCTATCTATTCAAATATGGCCCTCAGTCACGTCCACCTGCAACTAGAGTTGGACGAGGAGTCTCAGAGATTTGCTATAATAACCACAAAAGCCTCCTCCAATATACCAGACTGCCGTTCGGCATCTCTTCAGCCTGCACTATATTCCCGCGCACAATGGAAAATATTCTCCAGGGAAGATTCTCAAACTACATATACCCGAAGAACACATGGCCAGCCTAGAGAAAGTATTAAAGAGGTTTTGTGATGCAGGGGTCCACCCAAAACACAAAAAAATTACTTTCCAGGCCTCAGGAGTGGCATAGCTAAGATTTCACATTGATGTAACAGGGTTGCACCCTTTAGAGGAAAAGGTCAAGGCCATACGAGACGTCCCTGCACCCAAAAGTGTCAGTTATTATGGAAAGTTCGATTTGCATTTAGCCACAACATTGGTGCCGTCAGCAGTGGCAATGTAGAGAGACCCAAGATGAAGCCATCCAAGTAATGGAGCAAACATTAGTCTTCCTGATGCATTTTGGCCTGGGAAAACCAATCATGCTGACATGTGATGTGTCCCCTTACGTTATAGGGGAAGCCTTATCCCACAAAATGGGAGATAGTTTAGAGTCTTTGCCTCAAGGACCCTTTCAGAAGCAGAATAAAATTATACCCTGGTTGAGAAGGCGGGCTTAACCGGTATATATGGTGCAAAGAAATTTTACCCTTATGTGTCCAGCCGATGGGTCACCATAGTGACTGACCACAAACCATTACTGGACCTGTTAAGCGAAGGAAAGCCCATAGTGCCCATTGCCTCAGCGCGGGTTCAACATTGGCCCTAACTGCTGGCGGCCTACAACTGTGTTTTCCAGCACGGGCCGGGCCTTCCCTACCCAAGAGCATTCTGCCATCACCTGTACCCCAGGAGATCATTCTAGCCCTCAACCTCCGAGCCACCTTGCCAGTGTCTGTGGGATGCAACAGTAGCTGGACTCAAAGAAGCCCTATTCTTTCAAAGGTTAAACAAATTATACAGTCTGACTGGCATTACGAGACATCTGAACTGCTGCGTTCCTACTTCATTCGTCAGGATGAGCTGGCATGTGAGGATGGCGTGATTCTGTGGGGGGGTCATCCATCCTCCGGACAGGGGGCCACTCCATCAAAGCTACATAGTGCCCACCCAGGACAGGCAAAGAAGAAAAGGCTGGCACGCAGCTACATCTGGTGGCCAGACATAGATAAAGCCATTGAAGAACTAGTACAACAGTACCACCCTTGCCAAATGCAGCACTCTTCACTCTTGGGAATGATCAGGTCACCTGTGCATCAGGGTCCACGTTGACTATGCAGGCCCATTTATTGGCAAGATGTCTTTGCTGCTGGTGGCAAGTGGCTAATGGTTCAAGGGTTGGGGATCACAGGATGCCTTGCGCCAAGTGTTTGTCATTCATGGACCTCCCGAGTTAATTGTTTCAGACAATGGCACCTCTTTACCGACAATGATTTCCACGTTTTACCACCCAGTGTCGAACCGTCTGGCTGAAAGGGCCTTTCAAAATTTCAGGAATGCCATGAAAAAGCAATCTGATAAACCACTTTGGCAACGGTTGACTAAGTTTTTGTTGCTATCGAACTCAATCTCCCATTCCACCTCTGCTCCTGTTGAGGCCGGTGAGGCTTGTTCGCTAGTCGTTGAGGTGGTACCTCCTGAGACGGCACTGACTGTTGACCGCTCGATCGCTCAGAAGAGTTCTGAGCCTGTGGCAAGGATACTGGGGTCTGGGAGGACCCCGAGGTTTACAGATCGATCGAATATTTGATGGGCTCTCTCTTCACTTGTCTCTGTAACATTTGTAACCTTCGCATATCATTTTGGGGTGGTTGTAATAAGGAACTTAAATGGGGGGAGGGATGTGCAAGAGTGGCCCCTTTAAGGTGGTGGGCTCTACAGACCACTAGACTGGCTCGGGGCCAATCGCACGTGAACACATAAACTCCGATCAATAGGGAGTTTGCGCGGGGCCCTGGGAGCAGGACCCCAGGCAGTGTGGACCAGGGAGCTGAAGAGTAAATACCTGTTGTGCAATGTTCTGTGCTGTTATCTAACTCCCATTCATCAATTTGTTTATTACTGGAAGTCTCCAGTGCAAGTCGCAAACCACCACAGAGAGCTAAATGTACAGGGAGAGAGGGAGACTCTGTGGAGATTTGCCAGTGTGAGAGGGGAGGGCGCATCTTAGCGGAGAGGCCCTCGCTAAAGGGGAAATGCAGGGGTGGAGATCCCAGAGGAGTGGAGGGCTGAGGGTGGGTTCTGTCAGAAATCCTCACCGCTCACTCTGGCGTTCTTCTTATTTTCAGTGCATGATTCAGGAGAATCGTGAGGCCAGTCGAGTTGCCGTTTCCACTCACAGCAATCGAGTAGCAGCAGAGACAGTGACGTGTCACTGCACATAGCCAGGATCAGTACCCTGCAGAGGAGTGGCACACTGGGCCCTTAGCTGTACAGGGAGCAGAACCACAGATGGTGGAGCCCAGTAGGAGACAATACTGACAACAGATCTTCCGATCTACAAATGTTGGGTACCCAACCGAGGTGGTAGATGACACCAGTACGGAGGCCACAACACCTGTGGAGGCTTGCTACAGTGAGCAGTCTAATGGATTGCTCAACATGCTGTACTGGTGCCTGCATCGGTCTGGGGGTGCCCTGAAAAACAGCCCCTTGAAGGGTAGGTTACAATGGTGACTTATCTCTACTGGTGTCTATGAAAACCCCTACCCATTAGGTGCCTATAGGTTCTTACTCTTCCTCACCCTCCTATTACATCTAGGTTTATCCCCAGGATCCACAGCTGAGGTTGAGGTGGCCTGTTGCCTGAGATGACCTTGACAGGCATCCCCTGCGGGCCTGGACGTTGAGGGACCAGTCCTACTTTTGGGCAGCACAGGTGTTGCAGTGCCGCCCTCATGAGTGTGTGGGGCTGGGGGTGTGTCACAGACAAGGAAGGGGTGTCAGATGGGTTGCAGATCTCCAGGGTGTCCTGCTAGGAGGGCCCCGGGGTGCGCTCCTGCCGGCCCTCTTCCCTTTGGGTGTCCACAGGCCCCTGCGATCCCTCGTGTGTTAGAGGGGCAGCTGGAATGAGATCCAGAAGCTCCGCCATCCGCTGGCACAGACCCTCATGCCACTAGTGCCTGCACCATGTAGTTGAAGGTTTGTACCATGGAGCTCAAACCCTCAGCCATGGAGGTCAGGAGTTGAGCCATGGAGCGGACATGCCCCACTGTGGAGTGCACCTCCTGTACCAAGATCTCCACTGCAGACGCCACTATCGGAATGTTTGCCTTGATGAACGCGGGTACAGGAGGTCCCGCCTCTGCTGGACTCCATCCAGGAATCTGGTCGGGGCTCCCTCCGAGAATTGTGGAGCAAGGCTTCCTGGCTAATGATGTGGAGATGTTGGCGTTGGACTGGGGTGGGCACAGTAAGATGTCTTACAACAGCAGGTTAAAGTCCAAAAGGTTTGTTTCCAGTCACTAGCTTTCGGAGGAAGAAGCTGCGCTCCGAAAGCTAGAGATTCGAAACAAACCTGTTGTACTTTTCCCTGGCGCTGTAGGACATCTTCCTGGCTAATGAATCTGAAACAAGCGCTGGGGAGGCATTTAAATGCAGTTCCCCATTTCAATTTCCCCAGACGAGCGAATCGGTGGAAGAGCACCAAGAGAATGGAGTTTGTCACGTGAAGAAAAAAATCCTGAAGGGTCAAAATTCCGTGATAATTCCCATCGACGCCGCTGAGAATGTTCTCCTGAATCTGACTTTGCCATTCTCTGGTAAGATTACGCCCGTAGTTTACTGTTTATTGAATGTTCATGTTAGTCCAATGTTGTACCCGTCACTCTGTGGGACATGACTGAATCTGCAGGCACAGCCGACCCTCCCTTCTATGCATTGAAAAGGATATTGTCAGAGATCCCTCTGGGCAGGGATACTAAAATATTGACGGTGAACTCAAATCCCTGCAAGGACTCTGCCAGTCAACACCGGAGGTGGACCTCCTCCCAATGAGAACAGTAATTAAATTGCCCCTACGGCCCCTCGTTTTCTTACACAGACTGACCATTCTAATCAGCCCCACCACATCCAAGATGCCAGCTCCTTCCCACTTCACTCCCCAATGCCCTCCAACCCCACTCGATCCCAGCCCCCCTCCGCCCCCGACTCACCCTTGCCAGTCCCGATCCTCCATGCAAGCTGCCATTCTCCTGCTCCCTTGTGCCGCAGAGTTCAACAGGAAGATCGCTGGCCTCAGACATAGCATGCACAACGCCAACTGTTGTGTCCTATCTTTCATGTCTGTTGAAAGAGGACAACAAATGTGAAACGTGTACGACAGGCATCTCGTGCACCGCAGACTTTGTTATGAAGGTAGCTCAAAATTACACAAAGTGCAAATATATTACAAGCAGGAAAAAACCAGTGGACTGGACATTTTGATGCCTGACCCACCACAGACACACCTGCTTTTTCCTCCCACTTCCCATAAATTCAGACAATCCAAAAACCTGATACCCAGATACTAACTCGCACGAACGGTGGTCATCCCTGCACCCAGCATTGCCTCCCAGTCCACCAACACTTTCAATTTACAGTTCACTTATTCAATTCCCATATCCCTGAACCCAACCTAGCTCGACAATCATTCCAGGTCTCTTGTGATTTCCCAGCTATGACCTCTAGGTATTCTTAACTCACAATTCCGTGTGCCCCATCCTTGCCTTCATTGAGCTCCAAGCTTTGGAACTCCTTCCCTCAATCTCTCTGACTTACCACCTCTCCTCCTTCAAGACCTACTTTGACCCAGCTAAATTCGCTCTTTGCCTGAGCATCATTTCTTGTCTGCTTCCTCTCCTGTGTCCTGAAATGTTGTATTTTTCCCACCTAAAAGTGACTATAAAAGCGCACGTTGCTGTTTCTGAATTTAAATGCAGGGGATGTGTGGTAGTATGGCTAGAGAGATCATATTACCGGAGAACCAAGCTGCCATTGGTACAGCAGCCTCACTGCCCATTGGCCCAGGCAAGTCATGTGCCTCTCTGTCAATTGGTTGTGGCCGGTCATGTGACTCCCCGCCGATTGGCTGAGAGGTTGGTAGCTCCGCCTACAAGGTGGGGTATAAGAGCTCGTACTGGCTGGCAGTCAGCCTTTCTCTGTATGACCCCTACCGGGCTCACTTCTAGCGTATTAAAGCCTGTTGTTTGGATCAGAGGGTTAGATAGGGTGGACAGTGAGAGCCTTCTCCCGCGGATGGAGGTGGCTAGCACGAGGGGACATAGCCTTAAATTGAGGGGTAATAGATATAGGACAGACGTCAGAGGTAGGTTTTTTACGCAAAGAGTGGTGAGGCCGTGGAATGCCCTACCTGCAACAGTAGTGAACTCGCCAACATTGAGGGCATTTAAAAGTTTATTGGATAAGCATATGGATGATAATGGCATAATGTAGGTTAGATGGCCTTTAGTTTTTGACTTCCCATGTCGGTGCAACATCGTGGGCCGAAGGGCCTGTACTGCGCTGTATCGTTCTATGTTCTATGTTCTATGTTCACTACAGCTCGAGTCCAATTGATGGTGCATCAATTTAATATGCTAGACTTTGTAAATGGAACTATGGATTAAGCCAGAATGCCTCCGGATCAGCCGCATGCTGCAAACGTGTCAGCAACTTTTAAACATTGGCTGGCGTGCTTCAACAGCTACCTCACTACTACAGAAAATCAACCAACAAAGGAGCAGAAACTCCACATCCTCCACTCGTGCGTGGGCACCGCTGTTTACATGATGATCGAGGACGAACTGGACTATGATGTCGCCATGGAGCTACTAAAAGGACACTTCATTAGGCCAGTAAACCAGGTCTACGCGCGGCACCTCCTGGCAACAAGGCAACAATTCCCCGGTGAGTCCATCAATTAATTCTATCGGGCCCTCATTACCCTGGGGAGAAATTGCGCCTGCCCGCAGGTCACAGGTGCGGAGCACACCGAACTCTTGATCAGGGACGCCTTCGTGGCAGGCATGCAGTCACCCCAAATACGACAGAGACTTTTAGAAAAGGACACTCTCAGCCTCACTGAGGCACGACCCTCGCATCCTCCTTGTAGGTCGCTGACCGCAACGCGCGCGCGTATGCCCCCGGCCGCGCGGCGGCCCCTTGGGCAGCGTGGCACACAACCCCCCTCACCCCCGCCGACTCGGATCCCCACACCTGCGCTGCAGGACGCCCAGGCAAGCCCACGGGCCCCCGCTGCTATTTCTGCGGGCAGGCCAAGCACCCCCCGCCCGCGCTGCCCGGCCCGCACCGCAGTCTGCAAGAGTAAAAAGGGCCATTCCGCGGCCGTCTGCCTCTCCAAGTCGGCTTGGTAGCTTCGCCTATAAGAGCTCGTACTGGCTGGCAGTCGGCCTTTCTCTGTATGACCACTGCCGGGCTCACTTCTAGCGTATTAAAGCCTGTTGTTTGGAACGTCACTATGACTCTAGTCCAATTGATGGTGCATCAGGATGTTTGAAGCGATTTGAACACATTTCCCAGCGCCCCCCTCATTTTCTGTAATCACTCCCCGGTTCCACTGTGTGAAAACTCTCTTCATTCCAAATCTCCGAAAAAGGTCGGTCCTGACAACAAATCCATTTGCAACACAAACAGAGCTGCCGCAGCGACCAGCACAGAGCCCTGATTGAATCTCCACTCCTTATTCTGATAGTTACTGTGCCGGAACAGAGTAGGTGGATGGGCTACTCTTTAACAAACAACCGATCAAAGGCAATGCTGGAAATTCCTCTTAAATCAACCATCTGTTTGCTAAAACTTGCTCACTCAGTAAGAACACGCCTCTCCCATTTGGTTACCAACTCCAAATGCTCTGGAGTTGCATTTGTTACTCTCCTGTCACATCCTATTTTTAAATGCACGGTATCTGCAGAGTGCAGTGAACTCTGGGGTAGAGAAACCCGAAGCTACAGCCCAGATTTCCCTGCAGGTTACTGGAGACGTAGCAGCTCTGATGACAGGCAGTCACTGAACCAGAATGGGTGGCATGGTCTGTTACAAAATTGCCCTTTCAACTCTCATTGATGCCCTTCTGAGCTGGTGGAATGGAGATCTCTTTGGGATAGTCAGATCCGACGTAAAATTGGATACTCTTCATTGTCCTTATATACCTGATTTTACAGACCAACATTGTCCATATTTCTGCAGAAAGTAACATTAAACTGGCTGCCTCACTTAAAGAAAGAACAAGTTGGTGCACAAAATAGTAAGTGTCATATTGGCGGTGATGTTCAACGGTTGGGATGTAGACATGTTGTCGCGCATTCCATGGGAGTTTAGTTATAACCCCAGCGGGAGTCCCTCAGAACATCCTCGAAACACACAAATGGCCCTGGCACCTATCGACTCTGGGAGCCTCTGCCTGGATATAATAGTCAGAGTGGCAGACGGTGGAAGGATTCAGAGGGGATTGATAATTTCCCCGCTCAGCAGGGTTTTGACTTATGACTCAATTCTGGCACTCTGAGAAAGAAGTACATAACCAGGCTCTAGTAATGTACGAGTGGGCCCCACCAATGGGGAAGTGAGGGCTTACCCACCAGGGAAACCGTCTGGATGGGACCTTCATATATGGGGTCCCAAGGTTAGATTTGATGGGTCTCTGGTGTTATGGTTATTGGGCACCCTCTACAATACGACAAATACATATATTCCCAAATCTTGGAGCAGACCAGAGTCTGAAATGTGCACATAGTGACACTGTTGCCCACCAGCCTCGAGTAAGTAAGTGAACCTACAGATTCTTGTGGAGACAGCACTGGGCATTCGGTCAACTTCAGGAAAGAGCAGAGGGAGCTTTACACTGGTTGTGGTTCAAACTAAACCTCAACATACCTGATACCATGGTGAGAACAAGAACACTAGCAGGGTATTATGAGTTGTAGCAACAAAAGCTCCAACCAGGCAGCTGAAAGCACAGATGAGGAACACATGCCATTATGTAACAATAGATGATGGCCGGGATTCTCTGAAATCCCGGCCAAGTGTTGACGCCGGCGTCAAACCCGGCGCAAGCGATGCCAGAGTCAATGGGCCTCCAGGCCCAGGCACTCACCCCTTCCTCAGGGGCGAGTGCGGCGCCGGAGTGCTGTGAGCTCGAAAGTCGGTGCGGCATGGCCGGCGCAGGTCCGCGCATGCGTGCCACGGCCGGCGCGAGTCTGCGCATGCGCGTAGGTTGCCATCTCCGCAGCGGCTCCCCAGGCAATATTGCGGAGCCCTACAGGGCCCCAGTGCAGAGGAACATAGTGACCCACCCACCCGCCGGAATTAGCCCACTCGCCGATTGGTATGCCCCGATCACGGGGCTGGCCACCATGGAGGCCTCTCCCAGAGTCGGATCCCCCCACCAGGATGGCCACTGCTGCCAGAACTCCGAGACCCCGCCGGGTGGGACCATACGTAACCCACGCCAGCGGGACTCGGCAGACACTCGGCCCATCGAGCGCGGAGAATTGCCGGGGGGGGGGGGGGGGCGCTTTCAACGGCCCCCCGACCGGCGACTGCACAGGCACGATTGCACGATTGCCGCTGAATTGCTGGTCGCTGGAGAATCGGCAGCCCGGTATCAGAGCAGCGTAGCGCGATTCGCACGCCCGCACTGGTGATTCTCCGACCCGACGCGGGATCGTGGAATCCCGGCCCATGCCTTCACTACTGGGTGGACAGGAAGCATCTTCAATTTGTTGATGCAGGAATATAACTTAGGGCAGAAAGCCTGTTTTGAGGACAGCCACCTTGATACCGATGTAGGTCAGTGTGGACAGTTCCATTATCCATCGCTCCAACAATGACAAAGGTAGAACCTGAAGTTTCCACCCTGCCGGTGGGAGTCATACATTGGAATGATGCCAGAATTCCACTCAGGATTACCACTTGGGGAATCTTTGTTTGCAATGTGCTGAGACGTTAGCTGGAATTTTACCAAAAAAATGACGTGTCAGATTCTGACTGAAAGCTGCAGCCCCCCCCCCCCCCCCCCCCCCCCCCCGGCCCCCCCCCCCGGCCAGGGAAACAGCCAGATTGTCTCTCCAGCTTCTCTGACACTTTGACCAAGAAAGGCAGGGGGCATGCTTTGCGCTGTCAGTCTTGAGGGGCAAGGCCGAATGATGCTGGCAAACCTGGCTCCACAGAGATCGGGGAGCCAATTTTATTTGTACAAAAATTTACAAAAAATACACTTAATGAAGTTCCAGCACTTTCAGTCTGAAGTGTGATTATATTCTAACATAATAGAGGGTGACAGCATTAATCTTGTCTGTTATCAGGTCCAAATTCAAGTTAAAGCAGGCAAATGTGAGGAAAGGAGAAGCATCAGTTTTTGCTCTCGCTAACTGAACAGGGCTTCCTTTGATGTTTGTATTGCCTTGATTCTTCCCTTATTGTGCAGCAGTGTCCAGAAAACGGCAATGGAGGTTTGTTTAAATAAAAGCCATTTTCACAATCAACAGTTTGGAGATGGGAAGCATTAAGAACACAGCAGTCTGCTTGTAAAAAGAAATCTGCTCACAATGGCAGCGATTTCCCAATCCGCTTCGCCGTGGGCGCAAGCCCCGTTAGGGCCACTAATACTCGCGAGAGGACCATGACAGGATTTCTGCCCACCCTGCTGGCAGATAGTTAGGATTTTAAAATGCCTAAACGGCATATCGCCATAGCTTCTGGGTGGCATCAGGCTGCAGGGATCACTTCTGCTCTCCAGCATTCGTGATAAGAACACAAGAACTAGGAGCAGGAGTAGGCCATCTGGCCCCTCAAGCCTGCACTGCCATTCAATAAGATCATGGCTGAACTATTTGTGGACTCAACTCACCTACCCGCCAGCTCTACATAACCCTTAATTCCTTTACCGTTCAAAAATCTATCTATCTTTGCCTTAAAAACATTCAACGAGATGACCACGCCGGGAGCGCAGAGGCCAGTGTAGCCCCCAGATGGTCAAGGACATGGCTTGGCAGTGCCAACTGAGTAGTGCCAGAGTGATACTGCCAAGGGGCCGGGCAGGGCCAGGGGTGGGGTGACGATGAGGGGGAATTTCTGGTGATGATAGATTGGGAGAGATATCTGGCCGGGATGGATTGGCGGTGGGGCCTTATTGCCGGCAAGGGTGGAATTGGGCGGGATCGTGATATCTGTGGGGTGGGAAGGGAGGCCTGACTCTTAACTTTGAGATCAGGGCTGCATGGTGCCACAGTGGTTACCATTGGAAAATAAAATAATTGGGCACTCTAAATTTATTTTTTTTTAACTTTGAGACTGGTGTGACCTCTAAAATTGACGCCCCAGGGCTGTACGGTGGTGCAGTGGTTACCACTGCTGCCTCATGACGCCGAGGACACGGGTTTGATCCCGGCCCCAGATCACTGTGCGTGTGGAGTTTGCACATTCTCCCTGTGACTGCGTGGGTTTCACCTCACAACCCAAAGAGGGCAGCACGGTAGCATGGTGCTTCACAGCTACAGGGTCCCAGGTTCGATTCCCGGCTGGGTCACTGTCTGTGCGGAGTCTGCACGTCCTCCCAGTGTGTGCGTGGGTTTCCTCCGGGTGCTCCGGTTTCCTCCCACAGTCCAAAGATGTGCGGGTTAGGTGGATTGGCCAGGCTAAATTGCCCGTAGTGTCCTAAAAAATGTAAGGTGGGGGGGGGGGGGGGGGGGGGTTGTTGGGTTATGGGTATAGGGTGGAGACGTGGGATTGAGTAGGGTGATCATTGCTCGGCACAACATCGAGGGCCGAAGGGCCTGTTCTGTGCTGTACTGTTCTATGTTCTATGTGCCGGGTAGGTGGATTGCCCACGCTAAATTGCCCCTTAATTGGCACAAATGAATTGGGTACTCTAAATTTATAAAGAAAAAAGACTTTGGAACAGGAATGAAGCCACTGAATCCCGAGAAAAGCCAACCACACTTTAGCGGCCTTGTCGCGCCCGACTTGGTGACGTGACGAGGCCATTCAATCTCGCGAGAGGCGTCGTGTGAGATTCGCGAAGCTTGAAACCTCTCGCGAGATTCAACTCATTCGGCTCATTTAAATATGTCTGTGCGCAGTGTACCAGCGCCTGGGATCGAAAGGCCTTACCTGGGATACTTTGCAATGCCGCCGTTTAACACTGGTCCATGCAAAGGTGGACCAGGCGTAACAGCACCTGGAGGGGGTCTCGCAAGCCATTAGAGTCCCCTGGGTAGTCTGGCTTTGGGCAGGGC
Organism: Scyliorhinus canicula; assembly: GCF_902713615.1. Taxonomy (NCBI): domain Eukaryota; kingdom Metazoa; phylum Chordata; class Chondrichthyes; order Carcharhiniformes; family Scyliorhinidae; genus Scyliorhinus; species Scyliorhinus canicula. The sequence goes on from NC_052157.1 coordinate 117,975,702, forward strand.
ATTACCTTGGCACCTGGGCACGTTGGCACTGCCAGGCTGACGCCTTGACCCGGGTGGCACTGCCAGGCTGGCTGGGACACTGCCAGGGATTGAGCCCAGGGGTGAGGTGTGTGGGGAGGGGGGAGCTCGAGGACCCTGTAAAAGGCAAGTTGGGTGCAGTGGGGTGGGGGGGGGGGGGGGGGTGTCCGGAGGCCACAGTGGGTTGGCTGAGAGTGGGGGTTGAAAGATCGGTGCAGCATTTTAAAATGGCGCCCGGATCCGCGAATCATCTTCCTGCACTAGCGACCTGATCACATCAGTACGGGAAATTACGTACGTCCGGCCTCGACAGAGAAAGTTCCGTTAAATAGCGGGGTGTTTCTCAGCCCGGCAGCAGCGAGAAACTACTGAACGCACCCAAAACGGACTCTGTTTCTGGCCCGTTAAATGGCGCCCGCCGTCTTCAAAACCCTCCCAAGTCTGCATCCTGAGAATTCTTTCCGAGGCTGAAAGATTGTGATACACCATCAATAACACATGACAAGCGTAAAACGTAACTGAGGCTTTAATACACTAAACAGCAAGCCTCCTGCCTCTGGACCCGAACTGGGTCCGGAGGTGGAGACTTGCCACCTTTATTCAGAAGCCCAAGGGGGAGGAGCCACAGTTGGAGCCAGCCTGGACAAGCCCAGGCATGCACAATACAATACAGTACATATAATGCAATAACGTGGTTTACCACAGATTGTCAGCAGTAAATTAAGCCGTGGCTGCCCCTTCATGCAGACACAACAATTCACCACCAAGCCGTCTGCTTTCTTCATACATGCATTGACAGTCTTGCCTGCTCCATTTCAAACTCTTCCACATACATTCAGTGCCATTAGAATCTAGATTCCCTCCCTAGTTGCCAGGTAGACGAGATGGATTAGGGATGGGGAGACGGCAGTGCCTCTTGCAGCCACCCCCACCTCCCTCACCCATGACAATGCCAAATGGCTGCAAGTGTAAATGATGCGTGACCCCCAGGCCAGTCTGTTGTGGTGGGATTAGTCACGCTAGGCAATTTATGCTCGCAGGCCTTTCTGTGATGGACAAGGGCAGTAATAAAAGAATATAGACTAACAATTCAGTGCTGAACTCCTTTTGCCGAAGTGTCTTTGGACACTACAACGGTTTTGCTCAAGTGTTTTCTCTCCTAAAGGGGTCAGATTCAGCTTTCACAGTCCCAACCCACCTCCGGTGCCACAACCATGATCAGATTTGAGTTTAGATAATGTGCGAGCAGGAAGACATCGTAGCCAAGCCCAATACTATCCTTGTCTGACATGGACACATCTATACTACTGGAAACAGTGATCAGAGCTGATATAGGTTCCCTAGCCCAAGGACATTAATGTGAATTGTAGCAATCTCCATGCTGATTCCACAGGTTACAAACAGGCATCCCAGTGCAGTGCAGTGCCAGGGTCCGGATTCAATTCCGCCTTGGGTCACTGTCTGTGTCGAGTTTTTAAAAAAAGAATTTTTATTCAAATTTGTCAACAACAAATTTTATCCCAATAAAGACAACAGAAAGAAAGAAAACAGAAGCCCCTCCCCCAATACAAAGCAATAAATTAACAACAAGAAAGAGTAATAAATATAGAACTGTAAGAATAAAACCCCCATAACCGAGCCAAACAAACGCCCAAATCTGCATATACCTAAAGGTGTTCCCTGGGGGGAGACCCCACTTCCCCTCCAACTCCTCTAGGGTCGCGAACTTCCAGTCGAGGGAGAGGTCCCCCATCCGCCTGATGCCTGCCCTATGCCAGCTCAAAAACCCTCCATCTATCCTCCCTGGTACAAACCGGTGGTTCCCTCGTATCAGGGACCAAACTGAGGCCTTCACCTCCCCCCTATGACATCTCCACTGACCCCAGATTTTGAGGGTAGCTACCACTACTGAACTCGTAGTGCCAGGGGGAGTGGTAGCGGGGCTGTCACCAGCACCCCCAAACTCTTGCCCACACAGGACACTGCCTCCATCCTCTTCCATGCAGCTCCCTCCCCCTCCATCATCCACCTACGAATCATTGCCACATTCGCGGCCCAGTAATACCCCACACAGGTTGGGCAACGCCAGCCCACCCACCTCCCTGCCTCGCTCCAAGAATACTCTCCATACTCTTGGGGTCTTCTGCACCCACACAAACCCCAAGATGATCCTATTAAGCCTCCTAAAGAAAGCCTTCGGAATCATGATGGGTAAACACTGGAAAAGAAACAAAAACCCCGGGAGCACCGTCATCTTAACTGACTGGAGCCTGTCCGCTAGGGAGAGTGGCAACACATCCCACCTCCTAAACTCCTCCATCTGCTCCACCAGCCTCGAAAAGTTTAACCGATGCAGGGACCCCCATCTCCTGGATATCTGGACTCCCAAATACCTGAAGCTCCTTTCTGCCCTCTTCAACGGAAGTTCTCCTATCTCTCTCTCCTGGTCCCCCATGTGCACCACAAACAATTCACTCTTCCCCACGTTGAGCTTATAGCCAGAGAAGTCACCAAACTCCCCCAGGATCCTCATCACCTCTGGCATCCCCCCCCCCACCGGATCGCAATGTACAGCAGTAAATCGTCCACGTACAACGACAGCCGGTGCTCCTCCCCCCACCCTCATAATCCCCCTGCAGTTTCTCGATTCCCTCAGCGCCATGGCCAGGGGTTCAATCGCTAACGCGAAGAGCAGGGGAGACAAGGGGCATCCCTGCCTCGTTCTCCGGGACAACCGAAAGTCCTCCGACCTCCTTCCATTCGTCACCATGCTCGCCACCGGAGCGCTGTACAGTAGCCTCACCCAACGAATGAACCCCTCACCAAACCCAAATCTCCTCAACACCTCTCACAGGTAACTCCACTCCACCCTATCAAAAGCTTTCTCCGCATCCATCGATGCCACTATTTCCGCCTCCCCGTCCGTCACCGACATCATTATAACATTAAGAAGCCGCCGCACGTTGACATTCAGCTGCCTCCCCTTCACAAACCCCGTTTGGTTCTCATGGATGACCTGCGGAACTACATCCTCCACCCTCCTGGACAGTATCTTGGCCAACAGCTTCGCGTCCACGTTGAGGAGCAAGATCAGCCTGTAAGATCCACACTGGAGGGGGTCCTTATCCCGCTTCAAAACCAGAGAAATGAGTGCTCTGGACATCGTCGGGGGCAAAGCTCCCCCCCTCCCTCGCCTCATTCAGGGTCCTCACTAACAACGGGCCAAGCAGGTCTGAGAACTTCTTATAAAATTCCACCGGGAACCCGTCAGGCCCCGGTGCCTTCCCTGGCTGCATGCTCCCCAATGCCTCGATCAGCTGCTCCAACTCGATTGGGGCCCCCCGCTCCTCCCCCACTCTCGGGAACTCCAGCTTATCCAGAAAGTGGTCCATCCTGCCCACCTCCCCAGGGGGCACCGACCGGTACTGCTCCTCATAAAAGGACCTGAACATCCCATTGATGTCCCTTGCACTCCGCACCAGATTCCCTCCTACATCTGAACTCCCCCTATCTCCCTCGCTGCCACTCGCTTCCGGAGCTGGTGGGCCAGCATCCGACTTGCCTTCTCCCCGTACTCATATACCGCCTTCTGCGCCCTCCTCCACTGCGCCTCCGCCTTCTGGGTGGTCAATATATCAAACTCCGCTTGGAGACTACGACGCTTCCTCAAAAGCCCCTCTTCCGGAGCATCCGCGTACCTCCTGTCTACCCTTACCATTTCTTCCACCAACCTCTCCCTCTCAACCTTCTCCCCCCCTCTCCCTGTGTGCCCTAATAGATATCAGCTCCCCTCTAACCACCGCCTTCAACGCCTCCCAGACCACAACTACTTGCACCTCCCCATTGTCATTAGCTTCCAGATACCCCTCTATGCACCTACGGACCCGCCCACATACTTCCTCCTCTGACAGAAGCCCCACATCTAACCTCTATAGCGGGCGTTGATCCTACCCCTCCCCCAGCTCTAGGTCCACCGAATGCGGAGCGCGGTCTGAAATGACTATTGCCGAGTACTCCGCTCCTACCACCCTCGGGATTAGCGCCCTGCTAAGGACAAAGAAATCGATCCGGGAATAAGCCTTGTGGACATGGGAGAAAAACAAGAACTCCCTGCCTCCTGGCCTCAGAAACCTCCAAGGGTCTACCCCTCCCATCTGGTCCATGAACTCCCTCAGCACTGTGGCCGCCGCCGGCCACCTGCCCGTCTTGGACCTCGAGCGATCCAGAGCCGGGTCCAGCACAGTATTAAAATCTCCTCCCAATATCTAGCCCCCCGTCTCCAGGTCTGGAATCCGGCTCAGCATACGCCGCATGAAGCCTGCATCGTCCCAGTTGGGGGCGTACACATTGACCAGTACCACCCGCTCCCCTTGAAGCCTACCACTCACCATTACGTATCTGCCACAGCTATCTGCCACCACACTTGACGTCACAAATGACAAGCTCTTTCCAACCAAAATCGCCACGCACCGGTTCCTCGCGTCTAGCCCCGAATGGAACCCTTGTCCAACCCACCCTTTTCTCAGCCTCACTTGATCCACCTTAAGGTGCGTCTCCTGGAGCATAGCCACGTCCGCCCCCAGCCCCTGCTAGTGCGCCAACACCCGTGTCCGCTTCACCGGTCCATTCAGCCCCCTCACATTTCATGTGACCAGCCGAATCGGGGGGGGGGGGGGGGGTCCTCCCCCTCCCTCTGCGCCAGTCAGCCATAGCTCTCCCTCGGCTCACCACGTGCCCACAGAACCCCCCAGGCCCGTTCCCCACGGTGGCAGACCCCCTTCCCAACCCCCCGCCATCACCAGCAGTACCCCTTCAGCCCTACCAGCAGCAACCCGGTACCTCCCCCCTATTCCCCCCCCAACACCCCCACACCCCCCCCCCCCCCCCCTCCCCCCCCAGCTAGGGCCCCCCCTAGCTGCGTAAACCCTTCCATCGTACTTCAGTAAGTCCGCCGACTCCTGCTGACCCCGGCTACTCCCGCCACCCCAAAAACCCCCCCCGGTTCAAAATAACCGCCACTCCCCCGCCCGGTGCCGGCCCCTCCCACTCCACCTCGGGGAGGCACTGGAAAGAAGCCCGCGCTTCCATCTCAAACCCCGCCCCCCCGGCCCAACACGCGGGAAAAAGAAGGGCGCGTGACCCAACGGGCCCGCGAAACAGCTCCCCAGCCCTCCACCAGTGAAAAACAAGGAAAAACACCAAAATAAATAATTAAAGAGCCCCAAAAAAGCAAAAAAGCAAAAAGGAACCAACAAAAAACAGCAAACAGGAAAAAAGGATACCAGGGGGGACAATGCCCCTGGACAATGTGCATCAGTCCCCAGCCCCCCCAGTCCTCAGTTTGAGTCTAACTTCTCTGCCTGGATGAAGGCCCAGGCATCCTCCGGGGAGTCGAAGTAGAGCTGGCGATCTTTATAAGTGACCCAGAGGCGTGCCGGCTGTAGCAGGCCGAACTTCACCCCCTTCTTGTGAAGCACTGCCTTCGTCCGATTCAAACCAGCCCTCCTCTTCGCCACCTCCGCACTCCAGTCCTGATAAATCCGGATCTCTGCATTCTCCCACCTGCTGCTCCTCTCCTTCGCCCATCTCAGCACACACTCACGGTCAACGAAGCGGTGAAAACGGACCAACACTGCCCGAGGTGGCTCGTTCGGCCTGGGTTTCCTCAGCAGCACCCAATGGGCACCCTCCAGCTCCAAGGGCCCTTGAAAGGACCCCGCGCCCATTAACGAGTTCAACATCATGGCCACATAGGCCCCCAAGTCCGAACCTTCCAGCACCTCCAGGAGGCCCAGGATCCGCAAGTTCTTCCGGCGGGAGCGGTTCTCCATCTCCTCCATCCTCTCTTGCCATTTCTTGTGAAGCACCTCGTGCAACTCCACCTTCACTGCCAGGCCTAGGATTTCATCCTCCTTCTCCGAGGCCTTTTGCCGTAACTCGCGGATCTCTGCACCCTGAGCCGTCTGAGTCGCCATGAGCTTATCCAGTGAGGCCTTAAGCGGTTCCAGGAGCTCAGCTTTCAGCTCTCTGAAACAGCGCTGAAGCAGCTCCTGCTGCTCCTACACCTACTGCTGCCACGCTCCAGGTTCCCCGCCCGCCGCCATCTTGTTTTTCCTGCCTCACACCTTTCTCTGCTCCAAAGCCGATTTTTTGCTCGCCGCGCTCCTAGTCCAGTCCATCCATCGGCAGATGATCGCAGCAAATGTGTTCCCCCACCGGGAAAAGTCCAGCCAGCGCCGCTACGGGCCCTTAAAAGAGCCCAAAAGACCGAAAAAAGCGGGAGCCACCGAACGTGCGGCTTAGCTCCGCATCACCGCAACCGGAAGTTCTGTGTCGAGTTTGCACATTTGCCCCGTATCTGCTTGGATTTCCTACGGGTGCTCCGGTTTCCTCCCGCAACCCAAAGATGTGTAGGTTAGGTGTATTGGCAATGCTAAATTGCCCTTTAGTGTCCAAAAAGATGTGTAGGTTAGATTAAGGGGTTAATGGGATAGGGCAGGGGAGTTAGTTTGGGTGAAGTGCTTTTCCAGAGACTCGCTGGCCGAATGGCCTCCTCCTGCACTGAAGGGATTCTATGATTACAAAGAACAAAGAAAAGTACAGCACAGGAACAGGCCTTTCAGCCCTCCAAGCCTGTGCCGACCATGCTGCCCGTCGAAACTAAAATCTACACTTCCAGGGTTCGTATCTCTCTATTCCCATCCTATTCATGTATTTGTCAAGATGCTATTTTTTATTTATTTAGAATACCCAATTCATTTTTTCCAATTAAGAGGCAATTTAGCATGGCCAATCCACCTACCTTGCACATTTTTGGGTTGTGGGAGCGAAACCCACGCAAACACAGGGAGAATGTGCAAACTCCATATGGACAGTGACCCAGAGCCGCGATCGAAACTGGGACGTCGGTGCCATGAGGCCGCAGTGCTAACCCACTGCGCCACCGTGCTGCCCTTTTGTCAAGATTCTATGATGTGTTCAGGAGAGGAAAGCAAAAGATATGGCAGATATTGGAAGACTAATAAAATAGAGTAACGCTGTGTGATTATCCCAGTAATGATTCTTCTCCTTAATCTAATCAAAGCTGGCCTATCCTGGAACCCTATTCTGGGAAAAGGAGGGGAATAAGGAGAGAATTGACGGAATTTTTTGAATGAAGATTTTCAACCCAGGAAAGTACTTAAGTCAGACACAGAAATTGAGGAGTAAAATACACAATTTAAATTTAATTAAAAAGAAAATAGGAAATATATGCATCCTTCTTTTCAAAGGAGGTTGATGGAATTCTGGAAAGATTACTAAGGTTGAGGGTGGAGACATTGGAACAGAAAACAAGGGCAGATTTTAAAAAAGGACTGGGTGAAATCCTGTTAGGAAAGGGTATTATATAATGCTCTTCATTCCACACAGGGATCTGATTAGGGATTTAGAAGGGTTGGCTTGACAGACCAATGCTGCAATCCTGCCTTAATTATTATTGTGTTACATAGTCTGAGATCTGGAAAGTGACTTGTGTGGAAAATTGTAAAAAATGAAACTTCTTCACACTGAGGCAGTTAGCATATCTGACTGCCATTTCTGGCAGAGTGCATAGAACATAGAACATAGAACGATACAGCGCAGTACAGGCCCTTCGGCCCACGATGTTGCACCGACATGGGAAGTCAAAAACTAAAGGCCATCTAACCTACACTATGCCATTATCATCCATATGCTTATCCAATAAACTTTTAAATGCCCTCAATGTTGGCGAGTTCACAGTGCCGATACCATACAGTTCAGCTCAGTTGGTTGGATGGTTGGTTTGTGATGCAGAGCGAGGCCAGCAGCGTGGGATTAATTCCCTGTACCGGCTGAGGTTATTCATGAAGGCCCCGCCCTCTCAACCCTGCCCCTCACCTGAGGTGTGGTGATCCTTATTATTATTATCCTGCATCGCTGACCAGTTGGCTAACAGCCGCCATTTCGGAATCAATATATCAAGCACTAAGGCATTGAGGTGACTTATACTTTCCAATCACAAATTTAGGTGGATCTGGGCTATGGACAAAATTATCAGTCAAACTTCCCACTTACGGTACTGCCCAGTGATTTCTGTTGGAAAGTGCACTGAAGAGAGGAATCCCATTGCCCCGATGAATTAACAGCCTGTAAAATCCTCAACTGGAGGCCCCCATGAAAAATGGCGACCATAACCTGGTAGCAGAAAGCTGCCAGCATTGGCTGACAATCTTCAAGAGGACAAGAGAGAAAATTGGATATTAAAGTCAATAAAGAATACGAAGGATGGTGGCGCAGTGGGTTAGCCCTGCTGCCTCACAGGGCCGAGGTCCCAGGTTCGACCCTGGCTCTGGGTCACTGTCCGTGTGGAGTTTGCACATTCTCCACATGTTTGCGTGGGTTTCGCCCCCACAACCCAAAAAGATGTGCAGGCTAGGTGGATTGGCCACGCTAAATTGCCCCTTAATTGGAAAAAATGAATTGGGTACTCTAAATTTATATTTTAAAAAAGAATACTACGGATGAAGATTCTCCCATGAACAGGAATTTAATTGGGCTGTCTTTATGGCACAGGGCTCTTTAAGAGGTTCCATTAACTGTGGCTGTGAAAGGCAAACCCTAATGACACATCAGTAGAGGAATTGAGCATTTATTGGATAGAGGCACAGACACATTGTCTTCAAGTTTAACAGACAAGCGATAAAACAGCATCCTACTAAAGAAGGAAAGAGAACTTTTACAATGGTAAGGAATGGTCTTTGTTTCATCAATCCACCCAGTCAGTCCTGGATGGTTTTATTGAAAAAGGAGCGGGAAATCCAAGCTATCCCTGTGTAGAATCAGATAGAGATCATTGCTGATAAAGTCCTCTGAACTTTCTCCAAACCACTGGTATGGATGGTGTGGCAGAATGAAGAATGAGTTATCACCGAGAGCTGTTTGACGAGGATGGGTAGTGTATTAACTGAGAGTTATAAGTGAGGGTGGGGTATAATAAAGCACGACAATGGATACAGGCCCCATGAAGAGCAGCACCATGTTTTACTGACTCCGAGTTGGACCGAATGCTGGATGTGATGGAGGGGAGGCAAGACACCCTCTTCCCCAGAGTGGGCAGGAGGCTACGGCCTGCGGACATCAACCGGGCCTGGACGGAGATTGCAGAGGCAGCGAGTGCTGTGGGACTCGCCAGGCGGACTGGCTTGCAATGTCGCAAAAAAGGTGAATGACCTCCTTCGGTCAGCTTGAGTGAGTCACCGCGTCTGTGCCCGTGATATCAGTCCCGTCCCTCACTCCTCACCACCCCCTCCAGAAGCCAATCAAAGCCCATCTGCCTGCATTTCCCTCACATCCCACCCTGCACCAAACCCCAACAGAGGGCAGCACGGTAGCATGGTGGTTAGCATCAATGCTTCACAGCTCCAGGGTCCCAGGTTCGATTCCCGGCTGGGTCACTGTCTGTGCGGAGTCTGCACGTCCCCATGTGTGCGTGGGTTTCCTCCGGGTGCTCCGGTTTCCTCCCACAGTCCAAAGATGTGCGGGTTTGATTGGCCAGGCTAAATTGCCCTTAGTGTCCTAAAAAATAAGGTTAATGGGGGTTGTTGGGTTACTGGTATAGGGTGGATACGTGGGCTTGAGTAGGGTGATCATTGCTCGGCACAACATCGAGGGCCGAAGGGCCTGTTCTGTGCTGTACAGTTCTAAAAAAAACCTGTATTGTCCTCTCTGGGTAGGTACCTTACACTCAGAGGCCACCAGCTACAGACACCCCGCTGTGTAACTCGCCCCCATGCATCTCACCATGTCCTTAATGTATCCCCGAGGAAAAGATAGCCCCTAATCACCCGGGAATGAGAGAAGAAGAGAGGGGCTGAGCAGGACCTCAGGGCTCTCACCCCCACCTAGCAGAGGGTGATGGAGTTAGCAAGGGAGGTGGAAGGAAGGACTATCTCCCAGCTGCAGGTCGGAATGGGACAATCAAGTGAATGCCTAATGCAAAGTGATGTCCCTATAGTAGGTCAGTCACCCCTGTCCCCCAGACCACTCCTTCTCAATATCTCACTGTGTGTCGTGTTTTTTTTGTCTTGCTGGATCACCAACAGATCAGGCCAGCCCATCTGGGATACCTGGCACCCAGCCACATCCCCAGCAAACCCAGGAGAACCAGCCCAGGGAAGATACTGGGCGGGATTCTTCGTTCCTCCAGACCCGTTTTCTGGCATGGCGCGCCACTGCCGGCAGCGGGATCCTTCATCCCCGCAGCGGGCCAATGGGGTTTCCCATTGTGGCCACTCCCACGCCGTCAGGAAATCGGCAGGCGTGAGTGCGCTGCCAGCAAAGTGGAGGAACCCAACACTGAACAGGTGGTGTCCGCGATGGATGCCTTGGGTGAAAAAGTCACTGTGGTGAATTATACTGTATTGTAATTCACACTGTATTGCATTGCATTGTATTATGTCCTTGTGGGCTCTATATGTGAGCCGTTGCGCGGCTCTGCCCATAGGGGGCGATGAGGAGCTTGTACATGGCTCCACCCTTGGCTCCGCCCATGGCCCCTCCCACTACCGGAAGTATAAAGTGCTGCAGCCGTAAGCCCTGCTCTCAGTTCCTCTGGTCGCAGGCTGGCTCAGTTGTACAACTATTAAAACCACAGTTTACTTCCAATCGTGTCTCTAGTGAATTGATGGTCACATCAATTTAATAGTCCTAGAAAACTTGAAGAAAACTACTATGGAATCAGCCCTCAAACCTGATCGACTAGAACTCGACCCGCAGGCTGCAGAGACAAAGGAAATCCTCCTACGCTGGCTTCGATGTTTCAAGGCCTACCTGTCTGAATCAAGCACATCCGATACTACAGAGGAGCAGAAACTCAGCCTACTGCACGCACGGGTGAGCCATCGTATCTCTACGCAACTCAATTGTACCACCTCATATACTGAGGCACGGGCTATGCTCGACCGACTGTACATGCGGCCGATTAACGAGGTCAACGCACGGCACATTTTCACGACTCGCCGCCAGCGCCCCGCAGGGTCGTTAGAAGACTTTCTGCGCAATTTAAAAGCCCTTGCTCGGGACTGTAATTTTCAGGCTGTAACAGCCTCCCAACATATGGAACTCGCTGTACGTGATGTATACGTTGCAGGGCTTAGGTCTAACTATGTGCGCCAACGATTGCTTGAAAAAGGAGCCCAGAACTTGAAGGACACGGTAGAGTTAGCTACAACTATGGAGGTTGTGTTCCGCAGTTTGAACTCATTCCCCACGGACCAAGCAACCCCATCATGGGCCCCCGAACAGCGACTGCCCAAGGCCTGCGCCGCGCAGCCACTCACCCACTATGGAGCGCCTCCGTGCCATTTTTGTGGCCAGCCCCAACACCCACGGCAGCACTGCCCGGCCCGCAATGCGACCTGCAGCAGCTGCAGTTGCAAAGGACACTATGACCGAGTATGCCTCGCAAAATCAAAAACTCCAAACTCCCCCTCAGACCAGAGCATTCGCCTCCCAAACTCACAGGCCCTCAGGCCCCGTAATACTGCAGCGTGTCTGCCGACTCCGCCCCCACCCGACATGTGCGACTCATGGGGGCCGCCATCTTGGCAACCCTCCTCCACGCGGCCGGCCACATGCGATTCATGGGGGCCACAATCTTGGATGCCTTATTCCTCGCCGCCCGCCACATGCGATCCACGGGGGTGGCCATCTTGGACGCCATCTTCTTCAGCACCCGCCACGTGCGATCAACGGGGGCCGCCATCTTGGCCATCAACCGACTCTCACCTCGACGACTACGACCTCAGCGGACAGTCATCACGGGGCCACTCCAGCACAGCTGATCGAGCCGCCGACTACCTGCAACTCAACGCAGTCACATTGGACCAGTCGCGTCCGGAGCACCTCCAGAGCTCGATGATGTCCGTTAAAATCAACGTGTACAGTACACCGTGCCTCTTCGACTCCAGGAGCACAGAGAGCTTTGTACATCCTGATCTGGTAAGACGTTGTTCGCTCCCTATCTTCCCTGCATGGCAAACTATCTCCCTCGCCTCGGGCTCACACTCAGTACACATAAAAGGGCGCACCGTCGCGACCCTAACGATTCAGGGCGCCAGCTACTCTAATTTCCAGCTGTACGTACTCCCCGACCTCTGGACCCCACTCTTACTTGGACTCGACTTCCAATGTAATCTCAAGAGCCTCACACTCAGCTTCGGCGGACCTCTACCTCCACTCACTATCTGCAGTCTAGCGACGCTAAAAATCCACTCTTCGCTAATCTCACTTCGAACTGCAAACCCGTAGCCACTCGCAGCAGGCGGTACAGCCTGCAGGACAGGGTATTTATCAGATCCGAGGTCCAACGGCTCCTACATGAGAGAGTCATAGAGGCCAGTAACAGCCCCTGGAGAGCTCAGGTGGTGGTCGTAAAGACACGGGAAAAGTTCCGGATGGTGGTTGATTACAGCCAAACCATTAACCGGTTCACGCACCTCGATGCGTACCCCCTCCCAAGAATTGCAGACGTGGTTAATCAGATCGCCCAGTACCGCATATTCTCCACGGTGGATCTGAAGTCTGCTTACCACCAGCTCCCAATCTGCCCGGAGGACCGCTACCACACGGCGTTCGAGGCAGATGGCCGCCTCTTCCATTTCCTCCGGGTCCCCTTTGGCGTCGCGAATGGAGTCTCGGTGTTCCAACGAACAATGGACCGAATGGTGGACCAGTACGGGCTGCGGGCCACGTTTCCGTATTTGGACAATGTCACCATCTGCGGCCATGATCAGCGGGACCACAACGCCAACCTCCATCGATTTCTCCAAACCGCCCAGAAACTCAATCTCACCTATAATATGGAGAAATGCGTTTTCCGCACTACCAGACTAGCCATCCTCGGCTATGTTGTGGAAAAAGGAGTCCTGGGCCCCGACCTGGACCGTATGCCTCTTACAACTCCCTCTCCCTCATTGTCCCAGGGCCCTCAAGAAGTGCCTGGGATTTTTCTCTTATTATGCCCAGTGTGTCCCTCAGTATGTGGACAAAGCCCGCCCACTATTTAAGACCACACTCTTCCCACTGTCAGCTGAGGCCCAACAGGCCTTCAACTGCATTAAGGAGGACATCGCCAAAGCCGCCATGCGGGCGGTGGATGAATCCGTCCCCTTTCAGGTGGAGAGCGCCGCCTCAGAGGTCGCTCTCGCCGCCACTCTGAATCAGGCAGGGAGACCAGTCGCCTTCTTCTCCCGCACCATCTCCGCTTCGGAACTTCGACACTCCTCAGTCAAAAAGGAAGCTCAAGCCATTGTGGAAGCCGTACGGCACTGGAGGCACTACCTCGCAGGTAGGAGGTTTACCCTCATCACCGACCAAAGATCGGTTGCCTTCATGTTTGACAACTCGCAAAGGGGCAAAATAAAAATTGATAAAATCTTGCGGTGGAGGATTGAACTCTCCACGTATAATTCCGATATCATATATCGACTGGGGAAGCCCAACGAGCCCCCAGATGCCCTGTCCCCCGGCACATGCGCCAGCGCGCAAGACGACCGCCTGAAGGCTATCCACAATGACCTCTGCCACCCGGGGGTCACCCGGCTCGCCCACTACGTCAAAGCCCGAAATCTGCCTTTCTCCACCGAGGAGGTCAAAGCCATCACCTGGGATTTCCCGATCTACGCGGAGTGCAAACCGCACTTCTATAGACCAGACAAGGCCCACCTGGTAAAGGCATCCCGGCCATTTGAACGCCTGAGCATCGATTTCAAAGGGCCACTCCCCTCGACCAATCGAAATGTGTACTTTCTGAACATCATCGACGAGTTCTCCCGCTTCCCCTTTGCTATCCCGTGTCCCGATATGACCTCCCACACAGTCATTAGGGCACTGCACAGTATCTTCACTCTGTTCGGGTTCCCCAGCTATGTAAACAGCGACAGGGGTTCGTCCTTTATGAGAGCCGAACTGCGTCAGTACCTGCTCGACAAGGGCATCGCCTCGAGCAGGACTACCAGCTACAACCCCAGGGGGAATGGGCAAGTGGAGAGGGAGAACGCGACGGTCTGGAAGACTGTCCTACTGACCCTCCGGTCCAGGAATCTCCTGACCTCCCACTGGCAGGAGGTCCTCCCCGACGCGCTCCATGCAATTAGGCCCCTCCTATGCACCGCCACCAACCAGACCCCTCATGAACGACTATTTGTTTTCTCTAGGGGCACTACCACGGGGGCTTCGCTCCCATCCTGGTTGAGGACACCGGGCCCGGTTCTCCTCCGGAAGCACGTCCGGACACACAAAACAGACCCTCTAGTCGAGAGAGTGCTACTGCTTCATTCAAACCCCCAATACGCCTTTATTGAATTCCCCGACGGCCGTCAGGACACCGTTTCCCTCCGGGACCTGGCGCCTGCAGGATCCAACTCCACCACCACCACCACCGCCGAGGTACCCCTCACACTACTCCCCACCCAACCCCCCACTTTCGGCGCCCCCGCGCCTATAGGTTTCGGACCGAAACATCCCCGGAGTCCATCCTCGTACCCGCACCGACCGTCACCACCCAGCCACTCGAAGAGGCTGCAACCCCGGTGCTCCGCTGATCCCAAAGGACGAATCGGCCACCGGACCGGCTTAACTTGTAGAGCCATCACCCCCACCGGACTTGATTTTTTTTTACGGGGGTGAATGTGGTGAATTATACGGTATTGTAATTCACACGGTATTGCATTGCATTGTATTATGTCCTTGTGGGCTCTGTATGTGAGCCGTTGCGCGGCTCTGCCCATAGGGGGAGATGTGGAGCTTGTACAGGGCTCCACCCTTGGCTCTGCCCATGGCTCCGCCCATGGCCCCTCCCACTACCGGAAGTATAAAGTGCTGCAGCCGTAAGCCCTGCTCTCAGTTCCTCTGGTCGCAGGCTGGCTCAGTTGTAAGACTATTAAAACCACAGTTTACTTCCAATCGTGTCTCTAGTGAATTGATGGTCACATCAGTCACAGTTAAGGGTCTAGATATCCAAGGCTTGGGGCACACTGCGCAGACTATGGCTGAGGCTCAGGGGCTCCCAGTCACAGGAGACATGTACCGGTCCCACATGGATATTGCTGCCGTTCTCCAGAGCTTGGCCCAGTCACAAAGGGTCATGGCTGAGGGCGTCAAGAGCATTGGCTGGGGCCTACTAACCTGGGCCAGTCACAGAAGGACATGACCGAGGCAGCGAGGGACATGACTCACTCACCGAGGGACATGTCCCAGTCTCAGTGCTCCATGGTTGAGGACATCAAGAACCTGGCTGAGACGAGTATAGGCCTCCAGGACTGACAGCACCTGGTGACGGTGGAGCCTCTGGAGCATACTCCGGCCTCACCTCCGTCCTATGGGCCATCAAGCACCCCATGGGAGGAGGAAGTGATGGGGCCCTTGCCGATCTCTCCCACAGGGAACACCTCAGTGTTTCTGAATCTCTTCTACCTGACACTGGCCTATCTGATGGGCAGCAGGCAGGACAGGGTGGCATCTCATTGCCTTTGTCACCCGAAAGTCGGTCGGACCCAACCAGGTCCTGGCCCTCAAAGGACAGCCGCCAAAGGTACCTCATATCACAGGGCGAGGTACACAGCCGACCACCTCCACGTCTGATACACTGTCTGTGGTAGCACCTAGAAGGAGTAATAGGCCACGTACGATAAGAAAGTTGACACCAGCTAAGTTGGCGCGGGTGCCACACATAAGTTAGAGGTAGGGATCAGGGCACAATACTTAAGTGGTCACAATTAAACACCTTTGCACCAAAACTGCGGACTGCCTCAATCCTCTGAAGGGTGTGAGGGATGGGCTGGGCTGGGTGTAGAGGGTGTGCTGGGTGGGGGGTGTGGGAGGTTGGTGGTTTTGGAGGATGGCACGAGGCAGGACCCCCAGGACAATTGAACTTTCCACCTGGGGTCACCCTCAGAGATGGCAGGGAACAGGGCCAGAGTTGTGAGGCCGCCTTGCATGTCAGCTTACCCAGTGAGTGACCCATCACCGCTCACCATCTCCGTCACCACGCCCCCATCCCCCCAAAGGAAAAATGGGCCATTAAGATGGAATGGCCAACACACATGCAGGGATCATCCGGATGGAGAGCGGAATGTGATCCTGAAAGCAGGAGTCAGACTTTATCAAAAGATAAGGAGCACCACAGCTCATCTCACAGCGGGTCGTCATCATCCTCCATCCCACGGATAAGACCCGCCGATACAGCCCGCCCAGGGCCAACACCCTGTGGTGATGCTGGTGGGACCCTCAGAGACAGGGAGAGGGGGAGCTCGGGTGGTGGGATGGAGTGAAGGAAGGAGGGACAGGAGAGGATGTGAGTGGCTATAGGAAGCAGTCACCACTTGGAAGGTGGTGGGGGGTGTTGGGGAGAGCATGGCGAGGTGGGACAGGTGGCGGAGGTGCCAGTGGTCAAGCCCTTTAGTTCGAGAATCGGAAGGTAATGAGGTTTTCCCGCATGCAGCGGCAGCCCAGGAGCATACGTTGGGCAGACTGCCGTGCCAGCCCAGCGCCCATGCCCGGTTCACTGTGGCCATCTTCCTCGTCAGAAGAGGTCTGGCAATCTTCCTCCTCCTCCAGCATGTCTCCCCTCTGCTGTGCGATGATTTTGATGGGCAAAGCAGATCACCACGATGTTCGACACCCTCCTGAGGCTATACTGGTCCAGGTACTGGAACTGCATCTTTAGGACGCCTATAAGACCATAAGACCATAAGACATAGGAGTGGAAGTAAGGCCATTCGGCCCATCGAGTCCACTCCGCCATTCAATCATGGCTGATGGGCATTTCAACTCCACCTACCAGCATTCTCCCCGTAGCCCTTAATTCCTCGCGACATCAAGAATTTATCTATCTCTGCCTTGAAGCCATTTAGCGTCCCGGCCTCCACTGCACTCCGCGGCAATGAATTCCACAGGCCCACCACTCTCTGGCTGAAGAAATGTCTCCGCATTTCTGTTCTGAATTTACCCCCTCTAATTCTAAGGCTGTGCCCACGGGTCCTCGTCTCCTCGCCTAACGGAAATAGTTTCTTTGCGTCCACCCTTTCTAAGCCATGTATTATCTTGTAAGTTTCTATTAGATCTCCCCTTAACCTTCTAAATTCCAATGAATACAATCCCAGGATCCTCAGCCGTTCATCATATGTTAGACCCGCCATTCCAGGGATCATCCGTGTGAATCTCCGCTGGACACGCTCCAGTGCCAGTATGTCCTTCCTGAGATGTGGGGCCCAAAACTGGACACAGTACTCCAAATGGGGCCTAACCAGAGCCTTATAAAGGCTCAGTAGCACATCGCTGCTTTTATATTCCAACCCTCTTGAGATAAATGACAACATTGCATTCGCTTTCTTAATCACAGATTCAACCTGCATGTTTACCTTTAGGGAATCCTCGACTAGCACTCCCAGATCCCTTTGTACTTTGGCATTATGAATTTTCTCACCGTTTAGAAAGTAGTCTATGCTTGGATTCTTTTTTCCAAAGTGCAAGACCTCACATTTTCTCACGTTGAATTGCATCAGCCATTTCCTGCACCACTCTCCCAAACTGTCTAGATCCTTCTGCAGCCTCCCCACTTCCTCAGCACTACCTGCCTGACCACCTAACTTTGTATCATCGGCAAACTTCGCTAGAATGCCCCCAGTCCCTTCATCCAGATCATTAATATATATGGTGAACAGCTGCGGCCCCAACACTGAACCCTGTGGGACACCGCTGGTCACCGGCTGCCATTCCGAAAAATTATGCACCGCTCAATTACGCTCCTGGTTATTGCATGGGCGTTGTTGCCGTGGTTCTCCACCTCGGTCTGGGGTCTCCGGCCAGGCCTCATTAACTTATTAGCCATGACCTCAGCGCGGAGCCCTTGTCGCCAAACAGCCAACCCCTCACCCAAGAGAGCGCCACAAAGGTGCCGGCAACTGATGAGTATGTTAGGATGTGAGAGTGGTGCGGGTTGCCTAGGTATCAAGCACAGATGTGTATTGGTCACACACCAACTGCACATTCAGGGAATGGAAGATCTTCCTACTGATGAAGGGCACCCTCTGATGAGCCGGTGCCCATAGGGGGCATGTGTCCTCTCTATCGTCCCCTGTATCTGGGGTTGAATCCCGCTACCCGGGCATTCTGGTGGGCCTGGTCCAGATTGAAGTTTATATACTCCGCTTCCCAAGCAAATAGTGCATCAGCGGCAGTGTGGATGCACCTGTGTACAGACGTCTGCGATACTCTGGGCAGGTCCCCGCTCGGCACCCAAAACAACCTGGAGGCATAGATCGTCAGGGCGACCGTCACCTTGACGGCCATCGGGAGGAGGTTTTGTGCATATCCCACGGTTCCAGGTGCACCACTATCTGGCACAGGTGTCAACCGTTCTCCCTGGTTCGCCGGAGTCTTCGGCAGCACAGAGGTTCCAGCAGGTCCTCGAAGGGCAGATGCTGATGATACAAACATGGCCTGAAGCAGCTCCTCCTTCGCACCTCCTCCTTCTCGGCTTGCTGGACAGCCGGCTCTCCAGCTTCATCAGCTGGCCCCTGCTCTTCTGGGGCAGGCTCCTCCTGTGCAGGATCCTCTCCGGGAAGGCCCTGTGCCTCCAGCCTCCATAACAGCAGCGACAGCCAGGTAGATAGCAAACATTCCTGGTTGTACTCAGAAATTAAGTCTCTGGTCCCTTTCCCATCCAAATCCAACAGGCTACATGATGACCCTGAGTTGTATTTCAGATCTACCCTCTACATGTCCCCCCCAAACCCACCCCTCAGCCGTTCCCCCTGATATGTCGCCTTCTACATTGCACCCCTGTCCCGATCAGTAAGTGGCACTGGGCCTGTGATGTGAGGAGCTTCTATCCTCATCACCCGTCCCTGGCTACAAGGATACCACTGGCAGCTGCAACCAGTAGCCGAGTTATGCTCTGCGGCCTCAGCCCTGTCTCCCCAGTGGGGTCTACTGTGGGTGTCCCATTGGGTGGGCCATTGGGTATCCAGATGGCAGGGTGGCACCTGGTTGTGAGGTGGAGAGGGTCACCGTGTGCCACCAATCACCCCCATGCTTAGAGGCTTGTGTGTGTGTAAGTCCAACAGATAGGGGTGACTAGTCACGGAAGCATCTGCTGGGAGCTTAGGTGCAGTGTGGTGGGTCCTGGATGTGATACACAGGTTGGAAGCAGAGGCGGAGTGGACAGGAAGGGCTTGGAGTTTGCTGGGGGTCCTGAGGGATGGGCTAGCTGATAGTGTCACTGGTGAGACCTCTGCCCTGAGAGAGACAATGTGCCAGGGAGGGAGCCAAAGGCCTTGGTGCACGTGTCCTTTGTTTGGGGTGAGCTCTGCTATTCCCCTGCTTCTGATGAGCGCACTGAGGAGTGGCAGGACTTGGTGGGCCACTGATTGAGCTTGGCCAAACCCATCCCGTTGATGGGTGAGCTGGGGTCGGAGGGTTTGCAGAGGGGAGGCCTGGGCGGGCTCCCAAATGACCAGAGGCCCTGTGAACCTTTACAGGATACAGTGAGCAGTCAGCAGAGTGAGCATTTACATTTACTGCAATGGCAGCCTGAGCCAGACCATCCTGATCCCGAGGGGGACACCCCAAATCCACAGGGTTGTCACCAAGTAGCTCTCTGTGACTCCCCCCCCCCGGCCCTGGCAGCCACCCCCTGGACCTGGCAGCCACCCCCAGCCCTGGCAGCCACCCCCAGCCCTGGCAGCCACCCCCCCCCCCCCCCCCCCAGACCTGGCAGCCACCCCACCCCAGGCCATGGCAGCCAACCCCCCTCCCCCCCCCCCCCCCCACCGGACCCTTGGCAGCCACCCTCAGCCCTGGCAGCCACCCCCAGCCCTCGCAGCCACCCCAGGCCCTGGCAGCCATCACCCCCCCCCCCCCCCCCGGCCCTGGCAGCCACCCCCAGCCCTGGCAGCCACCCCCGGCCCTGGCAGCCACCCCCGGCCATGGCAGCCACCGCCCCCCCCCCCCCCCCCCCCCAAGACCTGGCAGTCACCCCCAGCCCTGGCAGTCACCCCCAGCCCTGGCAGTCACCCCCAGCCCTGGCAGCCACCCCCCGGACCTGGCAGCCACCCTCAGCCCTGGCAGCCACCCCCAGCCCTGGCAGCCACCCCCGGCCCTGGCAGCCACCCCAGGCCCTGGCAGACATCACCCCCCCCCCCCCCAGACCTGACAGCCACCCTCAGCCCTGGCAGCCACCCCGAGCCCTGGCAGCCACCCCCGGCCCTGGCAGCCACCCCCAGCCCTGGCAGCCACCCCCAGCCCTGGCAGCCATCCCCCCCCCCCCCCCCAGCCCTGGCAGCCACCCCAGGCCCTGGCAGCCATCACCCCCCGTCCCCCCCCCCCCCCCGGACCTGGCAGCTACCCCCAGCCCTGGCACCCCCCCCCCCACCAAGACCTGGCAGCCACCCCCAGCCCTGGCAGCCACCCCCGGCCCTGGCAGCCACCCCCGGCCCTGGCAGCCACCCCCGGCCCTGGCAGCCACCCCCGGCCCTGGCAGCCACCCCCGGCCCTGGCAGCCACCCCCGGCCCTGGCAGCCACCCCCGGCCCTGGCAGCCACCCCCAGCCCTGGCAGCCATCCACCCGCCCAACAGCCCTGGCAGCCACCCCAGGCCCTGGCAGCCATCACCCCCCCGCCCCCCCCCCCCCCCCCCCGGACCTGGCAGCTACCCCCAGCCCTGGCAGCCACCCCAGGCCATGGCAGCCACCGCCCCCCCCCCCCCCCCCCCCAAGACCTGGCAGTCACCCCCAGCCCTGGCAGTCACCCCCAGCCCTGGCAGCCACCCCCCGGACCTGGCAGCCACCCCCAGCCCTGGCAGCCACCCCCAGCCCTGGCAGCCATCCCCCCGCCCCCCAGCCCTGGCAGCCACCCCAGGCCCTGGCAGCCATCACCCCCCGCCCCCCCCCCGGACCTGGCAGCTACCCCCAGCCCTGGCAGCCACCCCAGGCCATGGCAGCCACCGCCCCCCCCCCCCCCCCCCCCCCAAGACCTGGCAGTCACCCCCAGCCCTGGCAGTCACCCCCAGCCCTGGCAGCCACCCCCCGGACCTGGCAGCCACCCCCAGCCCTGGCAGCCACCCCCTGCCCTGGCAGCCATCACCCCCCCACCCCCCACCCCCCCCCCCCCCCCCGGACCTGGCAGCCACCCCCTGTCCTGGCAGCCACCCCAGGCCATGGCAGCCACCGCCCCCCCCCCGGACCTGGCAGCCACCCCCAGCCCTGGCAGTCACCCCCAGCCCTGGCAGTCACCCCCAGCCCTGGCAGCCACCCCCCCCCCGGACCTGGCAGCCACCCCCAGCCCTGGCTGCCACCCCCCGGACCTGGCAGCCACCCCCAGCCCTGGCAGCCACCCCCAGCCCTGGCAGCCACCCCCAGCCCTGGCAGCCACCCCCCGGACCTGGCAGACACCCCCAGCCCTGGCAGCCACCCCAGGCCATGGCAGCCACCGCCCCCCCCCCGGACCTGGCAGCCTCCCCCAGCCCTGGCAGCCACCCCCAGCCCTGGCAGTCACCCCCAGCCCTGGCAGTCACCCCCCGGACCTGGCAGCCACCCCCCGCCCTGGCAGCCACCCCCAGCCCTGGCAGCCACCCCCAGCCCTGGCAGCCACCCCCAGCCCTGGCAGCCACCCCCCGGACCTGGCAGCCACCCCCAGCCCTGGCAGCCACCCCCAGCCCTGGCAGCCACCCCCAGCCCTGGCAGCCACCCCCAGCCCTGGCAGCCACTCCAGGCCCTGTCAGCCACCCCTCGGACCTGGCAGCCACCCCCAGCCCTGGCAGCCACCCCTTGGACCTGGCAGCCACCCCCAGCCTTGGCTGCCATCCCCAGCAAGCGGTGCTATTTATAACATTTTGTAAACACCTGTAGTGAACCGCTCCCAGGTGAGTTCTGCCTGAGAGTTGCGGAGAGTTACTGAAGTCTGGAGCATACCGGGTCCAATGGGCTAATGACCATGTAAACAAATGTAAATGCCGGTTTTGCATGCCATGCTGGAGCGGGGCGCGAACCTCAATTTTGGCCGGGCGCTCGATTCTCTGCCCAATCTCGATGCGCGTTTCCGGCATCGAGACACGGAAAATCCAACCCCAGTTTTCCACATCTGCAGAAGCTAACTTGCGTTTCTCACAGGGATCACTGGATAGCAATCCAGGGATGGGAAACTTTGCTGTTTTTCGCCTTCCCGAACCAGGGACAACTGAGAGTGTTGTAGCATTCCATCAGATTGACGGAGATCAGCTCCAGTGCCAGTGGCGTGCAGAGGTCTGGTGAGGCCCGGGGCAAATCTTGATTGTATGCCCCAAAGACTCAAGTATAAGGCCTAATATACTGAGAAATATTATGAGAAAGGAAAACATTTTGAATATATAAATACAGATGAAACATGAAATAAACGCTTTATTCGATTTTAATATAAATCAATCAAATTTATTAAGTTCTTTTCCCCAAATGATACCTCCTGTCACAAAACACCTGAACTACTTCACTTTTTACATCAGCTGTGCGAAATTCTTTTTCAATGCTTATTAAAGCCAGGTTGGTCAGTCGCTCCTGTGACATAGAAGACCTCAGATATGTTTTTATTAATTTCAGTTTTGAAAATGACCTTTCACAGCTTGCGACTGAAAATGCGATTGTAAGCAGTAATCTGTATGAAACACACAGCGTCGGAAAGACATCCCTCCCATACTGTAGTAAAGACTCCAGAGCATCTTTAGGATCAGGGGGAACTCTATTCCCTCCAGCTCGAAGGAGCATCACAAAATCAATAATTTTGTCATATAACTGAATTGCAACCACATCATTGTCATAATAATTTGCAAAGTCTAAACATTCCTTTTTTAATTTCTCTCTTTCTTGTTCATCTTCAATCACTACTGAATTCAAGTTCAGAAGAAAAGAATATCGGTCACTGAATCTTTGAAGACGGACACTACGGTCTTCAATTTCAGTTTTTAATCTGTTCACAATCTCTACCATTACTCTATTCATTTCTTCTTGTGCCATCAGTCCACTATCTCTTGCTAACTCTCCAGGCATTAGTCTTCTTCTCCTTGTTCGTGCAATTGGTATTCTCCAATTTTCACAATATTCATTGGCTAAATCTATTGCATTGTGGATAATTTCGTCATTCTTTAAATTCAAGATATGAATAAGTCCTCACAGATCACAAGAAGCTTCATGGAACCCCATTTTCGGATCCTGCAAACGTTTTGAGACTTTCTCCACTGATGATAAAACTGAGTACCAAAAATTGAATAAAGCTATAAACGGGAACTGTTGAATAGAGTTCAGTAGCGATCCTGCATCAGATTTAGTTTCCCTTGAAAATTCTCCTTCCAGCAGGTGTTGAAGGCTTGCAATAACGTTGTCACACTCTTCGTGGATTACTTGCACAGCATCATGGCTGGAACTCCATCTTGTGTCACACTGTCATTTCACAGTCCGAGTGACAAATGATTTTAACACTTCCCAACGAGAAGTAGATGAAGAAAAAAAGTAAAAAGTTTTTCTAGAATGCCAAAAAATGTAACAACAACAGGTTGCACCTCACTTGCATGGACACAGGCCAAATTGAGGCTGTGGTGTTCGCAGTTCACAAACACAGCTTTTGGGTTAACTTCAAGAATTTTTTGTTGAACACCTCCTCTCACTCCAGCCATAACTGCTGCGTTATCATATGCTTGACCACGACAGTCATTCATGGAAATTTTATCTTCTTCCAATTTTTCCTGAATTTTATTTACCAGGCCGACTGCATCTTTCTTGTTGACTTGAAAAAATCCCAGAAATGTCTCCTTTATTTCTACTTTTCTGTTTTCATCAATATGAACGTAACGCAGAATTTCAGAAACCTGATCTTCATGGGCAATATCTGGAGTTGAATCCAGCATTATGCTAAAATATTTTGCGTCCTTAATTTCGGAAATTGACAGTTTCACCAAGAAGATTGATTATTTCGTTTTGAATTCTGTTGGACAAGTAGGTGACACTTTTTGGTTTCTCTTTCCCTCTCTGCAAGTGTTTTGCTAAGATGTCATCATATTTGGCCAAAAGTCTGATTGTTGCTAGAAAGTTTCCTGTATTTTCACTGACTGTCTCCCCTGGCTCTGATAACCCAGATATTCCTTCTCCTCGATGTCCACGATAGGCAAGATTCTGTTTTGCCAGAAAGGATATAACCTCGACAATCCGTTCAGTTATAGCTTTCCATCTTTTCTTTTCAGCAGACATTTGCTGTTGAAGTTCAGCATCTATCGTAGTTGAATGATGGAGTCAAACTACGAGGTTCAGGTATTCCCTCATGTGAGCTCTATGAGAAGGGCTTTTCTCATGGTCAGGTATTGTTGGATTTAATTTTCTCCAAGTGGAGAAGCACCCACATCATCGTTTACTTCTCCAGGTTCTCCTACTTCTTCTTTATTTCTTTTTATCCATGCATCTAATGCCCCTCTTTGATGGGACTCTTCTTCGACTCTGGCCCTCTTTTTTTTCCTGTTCTGTGCTCCACTCGGTTCTACACGAAATACTCGTAACATTTCATTTTCTATCTCAAAAACCGTAAGACGCATGAGAAAATGGGAAGAAAATGGTAAACAATCGGTCAGTTGCAGACGGATAAACCATATTTCATTTCTTTGTTCCTTCGTATCAAATTATTTCACACTGATTCTCCACTGATAATTTTGTGCAATTTATATCATAGACTTGCAAATTAGTGGTATCTGTATTCGAATATTAGCATGTTAAGGAATAAATGTCTCCTATTCCGAGATTAAATGCCATAGCAGTCCTCTGAACATCCAGGCTTCACTCTTACTACATCCCACGTAAATATTTCATTAAATATCACCAAAAAACCTATAAAAAACGTAGTTGCACCCGTTCTAGAGCTATTCACTGACCTGAGTAGATAAAAGAACTAATCTAGATGGACAAAAAGCTGAAGAAAAGACGAGTTATGACTCGAGGAAACGCAGGAACGAACAGCCACGTCTGCTGGTTGCTTTTGATGGTTGCACCACGTACATCATGCGCATGCGTGTGGGGGGATGGGGAGAAGCACCATTTTCTCTGGACAGAAAGGGTACACCATGTTAAAGGAATAAAGGGCTAACAACTGCCTCTGCAGTGTGGTGAGCCTCCAAAAATTGATTTATCACAACTGAAATTTTAAAATTACTATCTTATTTCCTTCTCTGGGGCAGCACGGTGGCTTAGTGGTTAGCACAACCACCTCACGGAACTGAGGTCCCAGGTTCGATCCCGGCTCTGGGTCACTGTCCGTGTGGAGTTTGCACATTCTCCCCGTGTCTGCATGGGTTTCGCCCCCACAACCAAAAAAATGTGCAGAGTAGGTGGATTGGCCACGCTAAATTGCCCCTTAATTGTAAAAAATAATTGGGTAATCTAAATTTTTAAAAAAAAATTTAAAAAAAAAAAAAAAGGTCCTTCTCTGATTGTATGCCCCCATCCATTGGATGCCCGGGGCCAATGCACCGTCGCCCCCCCCCCCCCCCCCCCCCCCCCCCCCTCTGCACGCCACTGTCCAGTGCAGACCGGGGAGGAGAGTTGGGAACTCCTGCTCTGTGGTTTTGGTGCTCCATCAAACTCACCGAGGTTGCTTGCATATCAAAACAAATATAGCATTTGGGTCATGGCGCACTCCAATCCTGTACCGTAACTGGATGTAAAATCAGTTATCTTTTTAGATTTCGTTGAGGATTTGTCCACTCTAATACCAGAGACAGGAAATGTCTGACCACTTGATCGTGGCTCTCTCTAGCTGTGCTGTTTGTCACAAGTCCGATGGACTGGGTTTTACTGCTTTCCCTTGTCTGCGGGATGGCTGATTTTCTTCAAAACGGCCTTAAAAATGCCCAAAGGCCTAATCTGCAATTAGTGCTGAGTGCTCTTTCCTGTTTTATCTGTGCACTTAATGCATAGCCCATCCCCTGAGTGGTTCCTTTCAAAATTAAATGCAAATGCTGTTTTACAATGAGTCCATGCAGATACTTTGGGCTAAATCTCTTCCAGATGTAGGGCCAGGGTAGTTTTGTAGAGATCATTTGACGAGTCAGACTTTGTTTTACTGCCACTCCTTAGATTTTTAGCTCAGAAGAATGGGATATATCTTTTAATTACATGCGTTACGTATGTCTCCACCTTGTTAATGTTTGCTCCTGCAGCATCCTTATCCAAACTCACTCAGCGTGATTTGAAGACAGAATTACGCCGAGAGAAGGGAAGGGAAGCCTGGTTTTGAAAAGGAGCTGTTTGAGGCACTAAGAAGTCCATTTATTTTCGAGTCACCTGTCTCCCTTCCCATATTCCGTGGTGTCCTTGGCACCACCATGTTCCTTCACAGCTTGGGCGCGTGGATAGTCTAAATGAACCATGGGCCGTTCTGCACCTGGGGGACTTGGGGACGCCTGTGCGCCAGACACTCTTGCTCTAAGCTCCACATGAACTCCTCCGACAAGAGAATGGATGGTATGAAAAAGCTGGTGTGTGGTAGAGATGCTATGGGGTTCAAGCCTCGCCATGACCATCTTTAATACCAAGCACTAGTTTGTTAGTTGACTGTGGTGAACATATGCCATTACAATTCACCACTGTACTATGTTGTATTATGTTGATGCCCTTGTGGGCTCCGCCTGTGGCTCCGCCCCCTCGGGGTGGTATATAAATCTGCAGCCTGTAGGCGGCACTCAGTACAGAGCAGTCGCAGGCCGGCACAGATCTAGCGTTATAAAACCACTGTTCACTTCAACTCTTCGTCTCATGTGAATTGATGGTCGCATCATTGACCACGAGTGCAATTCACCTGGCACACTATTTAGCCTCACTGTAATGTACTCTATTGTCTAATGACTTTGCCAATGAACCCCATGCACTCCATCTCAGGACGTGGACTCCTTTTGTTACCCGTTGGACTCCTTCCAATATTACCCACCCCAGACTTTGCTGCCTCTGCTGCTGCCTCCCAAATTGCTGCAATGATGCCGTGCCTCTCGGAGGGA
Organism: Scyliorhinus canicula; assembly: GCF_902713615.1. NCBI lineage: Eukaryota > Metazoa > Chordata > Chondrichthyes > Carcharhiniformes > Scyliorhinidae > Scyliorhinus > Scyliorhinus canicula. The sequence goes on from NC_052157.1 coordinate 118,002,780, forward strand.
AGCCTGCAACCCTGGCAAAAACCCAGTGTCCTGTCTCCATGCTTTGAAGCTGAATCCGTTAACTCTGGTGAGCAGCCAATGTATCACCTAATTGATGTAGGCATAAGCAGCTGATTGGCTAATGTTGCTAAGGTCACCGCACAGCATGAGAGCATAAAAATCCAAGGCCATCATCTCTGAAGAGCCACAAGCCTGGATTAACATGGCTGCTGTTGGTCCTGCAGAAGGCAACATAGTTTAATAATAAAGTGGAGCCTCCTTACGCACTGGATCCCCTCGAACTACAGGAATTGACATCTAAACCTGTACACTCTCATGGGGTGGAGATGCCGGCGTTGGACTGGGGTGAGCACAGTAAGAAGTCTTACAACACCAGGTTAAAGTCCAACAGGTTTGTTTCAAACACGAGCTTTCGGAGCGCAGCTCCTTCCTCAGGTGAATCACCTGGTGAATCACCAGGACTTTAACCTGGTGTTGTAAGACTTCTTACTGTACTCTCATGGGAGCAGGGCACTTTTTTTCTGAAAATGTTTTATTGACATTTTTCATTTTGTACAATGCACCGTAAACAAAGGTATGTGGATCGGATACAATTTACATATCAGCTAATAGAGACAGGTCACCTCATCCTTCTGACCCCACATAAATAGAGGATATGAAAGCCATAGTCTGTGGCAGGGTTTGCCTCCCTGGATTGCTGGCTGCCCTGTATGCAAAGGTATTTCTAGCCTGTTTGCATTTGGAGTTGAAGGATTACCGGTCTGAAAAAGATGAAAGGATTATTTTATTGAAGTTAATGTGTTAACATGTTTGTCTGCAAGTTGCTATTTTCCCATAGACCACCCAATGTGCAATATACTGAATGATCCTGACGCAAAGTGTGCCATCAGAGTTAAACAGCTTTGCCCAGTTTCCGACAAGCAAGCTTTCATGTAGGCTTCACATCAAACTTCCCAAAACACTGAAGGTTTATTGTGGCTGTCCAAGTCTTGATTTCCTTTGAGTCCAAATTTTAAAGTGACCATGTTCCATTCCCCACTTTCCTGATCATGTTACCTCAGAAATGTTCTTCCTTCCTCTTTACTCGGAGTAAGATTCCTCAGTCTGCTCGCTCAGCCAAGGAGAAACTTGGATCTTATGTTGTTTCACAGTGCCAGGGTCCCAGGTTTGATTCCCGGCTTGGGTAACTGTTTGTGCGGCATCTGTACGTTCTCCCCATGTCTGCGTGGGTTTCCTCTGGGTGCTCTGGTTTCCTCCCACAAGTCCCGAAAGACGTGCTTGTTAGGTGTATTGGACATTCCGAATTCTCCCTCTGAGTACCTGAACAGGCGCCGGAGTGTGGCGACTAGGGGATTTTCACAGTAACTTCATTGCAGTGTTAATGTAAGTCTATTTGTGACGATAAAGATTATTATTACTACTATGAAGGGGAAGGGTGGCACGTGGCCTAGTGGTTAGCACTGCAGGTTACGGCGCTGAGGACCCGGGTTTGAATCCTGGCCCTGGGTCACTGTCCATGTGGAGTTTGCACATTCCCTCCGTGTCTGCGTGGGTTTCACCATCACAACACAAAGATGTGTAGGTTAGATGAATTGGCCACGCTAAACTGGCCCTTAATTGGGAAAAAAATAAGTGGGTACGATAAATTTTTTAAAAAATTACTATGAAGGGAATCACCACCAAAACCACTGCCACCCTCATAAACCATCCATATGCTTACATGTTTCAGCATGGAGCTAGAGGCAGTGATAAGTCCTGGTTGGATGTTCCCTCCCTGATTAGCGGCTCGACCAGGTTGGAACTAAATTGGAATGATTATGTACCACAAACAAAAGAGAAAATGCTGAAAAATCTCAGCAGGTCTGGCAGCATCTGTAGGGAGAGAAAAGAGCTCACGTTTCGAGTCCAGATGACCCTTTGTCAAAGCTACATTCTACAAGAAATGTCTTATTGCGTACCTCAGAAACATACGATTGTCTGAATGACGCACTGGAGGGTCCTCCGAGAGATGGAACAGATAAGGTGCGAGCCCTTTGCCATAGCTTTAATAGCTCGCTGGAGTCTGGCATTGTTCCCTTAGACAGAAAGGGGGCTATTGTAATCCTCAGGCTGGATTCTCTGTCCCGCGACACCTGCAAAGTGGATCGCGATTGGGCGGTAGAATTGTGCATCCGGCCGAAATCGAGGTTCACGCCGGGTGCTAACCCGACCATTACACACCCTCTCCCCCTCCCCACTGGCAGAGGAATTGGGATTCCCGCCCACGCACCAGCGGGAGGATGCTAAAGGCTGAAAATCGGTCCTAATGCCTCATTCATATTTTCTTAGCGGGCCCAGCACCCAGATGCTCTGGGCCCACACGATTCTTCTATCCTCCAGGCCGGTAATCACATGGGCGCTGATCACCATGTGGTATTCACCAGCGTGACCCTGATGTGGTGGACCTTGCCGTGGGCCAAGGGCCACCTTCCCCCCCCCCCCCCCCCCCCCCCCTCCCCCACAATCCAGGACCTGCCCACCCGTACCCTAACAGATTCCTCCCACCGCCCTCATAGAGACCCCATAGATAGGGCCCCCCCCAAACTCTCTGAATAGGGAGACTCAACAGAGACCCCTAGGGGGACCCCCGAGACCCTTTAATTAAACAGACCCCCCCAGAAACCCCCTAACTAAAGGAATCTCCACATAGACCACCCCCAGAGAAGAGATCTTTGTCTAGAAGCTGGGTCACTGTCTGTGTGGAGTCTGCACGTTCTCCCCGTGTGTGCGTGGGTTTCCTCCGGGTGCTCCGGTTTCCTCCCACAGTCCAAAGATGTGCAGGTTAGGTGGATTGGCCATGATTAATTGCCCTCAGGGTCCAAATTGCCCCCTAGTGTTAGGTGGGGTTTCTGGGTCATTGGGATACGGTGGAAGTATGGGCTTGGGTAGGGTGCTCTTTCCAAGAGCCAGTGCAGACTCGATGGGCCGAATGGCCTCCTTCTGCACTGTAAATGCTATGAATGAATGCTAACGCCATCTAAAATGCAATGCGCAGAAGTTCTTCAGCTTATTTGTGAGAAACACCAAATTGAAGTGTTCCCCAATATTACTGCTGCGCTTAGGCTGTATTTAACAATGCCTATCACGAGCTGTGAAGCAGAAAGGAATTTTTCAAAGCTATCCTTTATAAAGAACAAATTTTGGTCTACCATGACTGAAGAACGCTTAAATTTTTTATGCATATTGTCTCTAGAAAATGACATTGCAAGGAAGCTCTCATATGACAAAACTGTACGTGAATATGTTGCTAGAAAAAACAGAAAAGTATTTTGTAAAATGTGCTTCATGTAGTATGTATTCTCATAGGTGTCTAAAATAAAAGATTATATTGACTGTGGTCTTTTCTATGTTTTATTTCATCATTCTATGATGCATCATGCATGTATACAGTATAACATTTCCCTCATTTTCATTGCCCAATAACTCGAAAACTATAAGGCGTAGGAAATTTTTATTCACACCAGTCACTTTGACATGTGAGATAATCCAGTACAGCAATTTTAATCAAAATCTGAGATGTAGTGGTTAAAGTTTTTTAAAACTTTGTGGTGATCTGTCGTGGAACAACCGCATTGAAGAAGATAACAGATCTCGTTGCTGGTTGCAAAGGGGCCCCCATAACAGTTCAAGTTTCAGGGCCCCAAAAATGTAGGTCCGCCACTGCCCGGAGGAAACACGCGCAGACACGGGGAGAACGTGCAGACTCCGCACAGACAGTGACCCAAGCCACAAATCGAACCTGGGATCCTGGCGCTGCAACGTCATTGTGTACCGTGTGGCCCCATAAGCGGAGTGATTCTCCAAAATGGAGACTAAGGATTCGCGCCATCGTGAACGCCGTTGCGTTTCACGACGGCGCAAAACAGGCATGGGAACAACCGATTCTGGCACCCACAGGGACCAGCACGGCGCTGGTGCAGTTCACACCGCTACAGCCTCCCTTCCCTGCACGCATGCGCAGGGGGACTTCTTCAGCGCGCCGGCCCCAACGTAACATGGCATGGGGGTTCAGGGGCCTGCCGCGCAACAAAGTAGGCCTGGGGGGGGGGGAGGGAGAGAGGTCAGTCCGCCGATTGGTGGGCCCCATCGGAGGCCCCCCCACCGGGGACAGAGCCCGCCCCCCCCCCCCCCCCCCACAGGCCACCCCCCAACCCTTCGCGCAGAGTTCCCGCCGGCAGCGAACGGGGTGGACGGTGCTGGCGGGACTCTGCTGTTTCCACATGACCGATCAGCCCTTCCGGGCCAGAGAATCGGCGGCCCGGCCGCGCACAGCGGCCCACGACCGGCACCGCGCCAAACACGCCGGCGCAAATGGCGCCGATTCTCCGCACCTCGGAGAATTGCACGCCGGTGTCAGGGTGACGTGGCACGGTTGGGGTGATTCTCCAGCCCGGCGTGGGGCTTGGAGAATCACACCCAGGATATTTTCACTCTTGGAAGAGATTAGAACTAGGGACCAGAACTAAATGTTACAGCCAGCTCCTAGGTAAGGTTCCCCAAATCTGTCCGCCCCAGCAAGATCCCACAATTTGTTACCCGCTGGCTGGGATCCCCTCCATATTGTTCTGCCCCCAAAGAACAAAGAACAAAGAAAAGTACAGCACAGGAACAGGCCCTTCGGCCCTCCAAGCCTGTGCCAACCACGCTGCCCGTCTAAACTAAAATCTTCTACACTTCCGGGGTCCGTATCCCTCTATTCCCATTCTATTCATGTATTTGTCAAGATGCCCCTCAAACATCACTATCGTCTCTGCTTCCACCACCTCCTTCGGCAGCGAGTTCAGGCACCCACTACCCTCTGTGTAAAAAACCTGCCTCATACATCTCCTCTAAACCTTGCCCCTCATATCTTAAACATATGCTTCCTAGTAATTGACCTCTCTACCCTGGGTAAAAGTCTCTGACTATCCACTCTGTCTATGCCCCTCATAATTTTGTAGACTCTATCAGGCTGCCCCTCAACCTCCGTTGTTCGAGTGAGAACAAACCGAGTTAATTCAACGTCTCATAGCTAATGCCCTCCATGCCAGGCAACATCCTGGTAAATCTCTTCTGCACCCTCTCTAAAGCTCCACATCCTTCTGGTAGTGTTGCGACCGGGTGAGGAAGGATCAACTGGCTGCCTTTCTTTGTTCAATCCCCTCTGCTGTTTGCAACAAGTGTAATCTAAAAAGGATCCCTCACTTTGTGCATACCTTTTCCCAATACAATATTTATATTTTAAACGGTGCCAATTTAACCAGATTTTCTTGAGTTTAAGAAAGAGTGGGGTTATTGACTACTAAAGGCAAGAAAATTAGAAAATAAAATACATGTATAAACATTCAGATAAATTCGAAATGAGAATTGAATCCAACATAGATATACGAACAGTCCATGACTTGTGAGGAGTCGCTGATTGAGCGTAGCAATTCATGATTTACAATTCCACTAGTGCTGACTACAGCAGACGAATATTCAGTTTCAAGATTCCAGTAGCACTGACTTCAACAAGTAAATAGTTGCTTTCAAGATTCTGATGTTCTGCAGTTTGACGGAGAAGCTTCCCTGTTTCTCTTTCAGCTGTGGTCTTTGCTGGCTTGGCTTAATGCAACATTAAGAAAGGGAGATATAGCTACAAAAAGCTTTTGCAGGGTGCTGCTGCTGCCTGGCTTTATCTTCTGCATCATGCACACTTTGAAACCCAGCACTAGTTCACCCACATACAAACACATATGGGCCAGCTTCTCAGTTGGCTTTTTTCCCCAGTCCTTGTACATTCCTCGAAGACGGAATCCACAAGTCCGTCTGGGACATTACACACAGGATATTCCTTGTTGAGATGGTACTTGTCTCTCTTTGTCACCACCAGAGATGGCAATTTGTTTCTGGGTGCTTTAGATACTGCCAGATTGTCATTGTGCTGGGGGTAGTGCCAGGGCACTGCCAGGGCATGTCTCGCTCTCCCTGGGGGGCCATACTTACCATTGTGCCACCAGAGAGATTCCCTCGACTGTTTCTCATTTTGCCAAACCTGTTGTAAGTCACCTCAGCAAGGTGTGAATATTTAGTGAGGGGGGAATGATGTGACGGGGATGTATTTTTGAAGTACATATAAACGCGGTTCCCGCCCTTTGTGAGCGTGAACCTTGTGACGTCGCCAGGGTGGGATGGAGAAAATCAGGAAATGCGATCTCTCCAGAAGGAATCACGCTTCCCGATTCTCATCAGATTTTCCACCTGTGTTGTTTTGTCTAATGGTAATCGCGATCTGATAATCACCCCCAATATTTCCTGATATAATTCGGTGTTTTTCCTTCATTATTATGACATAAACAACCACCAATAAACCCAATATGAAATTTAGGGAAAGTTCCACCTTAGTTTAGAATGTGGCACTCTCTGCCACAGGGATGTTTGAGGTGAATAGCATGGAGACATTAATGGGAATGCTAGATATGCACGAGGGATAAAGATATTGAAAGTTATGCTGATGAGGGTGCGATGAAGAGGGATGGAGGGAGGCTCATGTGGAACACAAACACAAACATGAGTCCGGTTGGCTAAATCACCCGGTTTTAAGCTGTGCTATGAAATTCCAGAATCTAGAGCGGTGTTTTTCAAAGTTGGGGTCGCAGAATGATGTAAAATGAGTCGGCAAAAGGTCTCCAAAAATGATCTCCGGGGATCGCCTGACCTTTTTCCCCATTTTCTCCCTGGGTGAATTCTGGTTACAATGCAGTGTGTGGCCACATTAGGCTGAGGTAGAGGCCGCTTCCGTGGACTTTCTACCTCCCTGCGTCACTTTTATAGTCACCGCTGACTGCCGACATGAATATCTATCCACAAGTACCACAGTCAGTAACTCACAGCCTGAGTACTCCCTTATCCTGGATCTAGCTGGAGCAGATAATTCCTGTGTCTCCTGTGGGGTTCTCCCCGCCTTTCAATTAGTCCACTTTCACAAAGCTGATGGATATTTGCCCCATTCTGAACCCACTCTGGGGCGATGGGTGTGGGTTTGGGAACTCCAACCATCCCAGTCAGGGGGGAAATACATCTGTTCAAGTGCAGATCATAGGAAGCACAGAGTCAATGATCACACAAAGAGACTGACTTCAGGGTTAACGTTCTGAATCAGATGCAGAATTAATTGTCTGCCATTGTTAACATTGTCAATTAATCTTGAATTGCTGTTGCCACTAACATTGTCAGTGTTGGTTCAATTTCTGCGACAGTTAATCTTGTTGATATCTGTTGAGTTTCAGTTACTCTTGACCTTGTCAACCAGATCTATGTTTAAAGTTGTGCTGTGTGTGTGCATAAGGGGATTGATGTATATTTTAAATGAGAACCCATTTTGACGCCGAAGTCGGGAACGGGGCCGGTTTTTGGATTCCCCACCCCCTGAAAAGCGGAGTACTCTAGGAGTACACCACACCAAGTATCCATGGTCTCAGGTATTGCCAGAGACCTGCAACGCGATGCTCCGTCCCTGACCGGTCGAGTTCCCAATGGCGCGGGTTACGTGTGCTCACACCGTTCGGAACCTCGCATGGCGACTGCGAACTCAGTCCAGCGCCACCACTGTCAAGGGAGGGCCGATCCGCAGGCAAGGGGGGCTTTATTCAGGGCTGGGGGCACTGTGGGCGGGCGGTCCGGGACACACAAGCGGCCGAAGGGGGGCATTACGTTTGCGGTCCGGGTCCGCGGGCTAAGGCCGCCATTAAGCATGGCGCGGCCACTGCAGGATGCCACCGTGCGCATGCGCGTCCATGGAAGCAGAAATGCTCAGGGCCGTATCGGCAGCTAGAGCTCTACGCTGCCTCCCTGCTAGCCCCAGCAAAATGGGGAATAATGGCCATTTTGCGCCAGTTTTCCTGGCGTAAAAGACCAACGTTTTCAAGCCATCATGGGGACTTAGTCTCCCGTAAGGAGAATTCAGCCCCAAGTATACTGTTTTGCATTAAACAAGAGCAGAACGGCCTTCCGGACAAGTTTTGATTGCCTAAACGAATCGTCGAGTAATTTTGTTAATTTCTGCCCACACCCCCCCCTTCCGATTGTTATGCATTTTTACCTGCTTCCTTGTCTCTGCCAAGAGATAACTTGCCTTTAATGAGGAGTGGAATGTATTTATTGTGATACACAAAGTATCCTAGTTATACTGTATAGGACAGGCTGAATGGACGAGTAGGTCTTTTCTTGTTCATGTAGATCTTGGTTTTCATTGTTAGGTGATAAAGGAAACAGTTACAGAATCTTGAAGAACTTGCGAATATTTTCATGATCATTTACTTACCAAATGCCCAGTGTAATGATCGCAATGTAATTGTTGGCCCGACAAACATCTTTTCTGGTGCTACCTGACCACTTAATAAAGCAAAAAAAAAGTTTGTCAAACACTTTTCCGCACACTGTCCCTTTCATAAAGACTGGCCGATTGACGATTGAAAGAAGGTGTCAGAGACAGCCTGGGGTGAATGTACCTCTCTGCTCGCAGACAAGTACAAAAGCCTGGCCCTGTTACACTCCCCTGGAGGGGCTTTCAGATCTGTTAATGATTTCTCCTCACCAGCTGGTATATTAGCAGTGTCAGATCAAGGCTTTGTTCACGCCTGCAACAGCAGACGTAGGAAGTGGCTTCGCACAAACCAGGCTCCAGAGATGTGAATATATTTGCCTTTAGATGGTTGCTGTCTGCCCCTTTATGTTACAGGGACAGCTTTGATTAGAGACAGAAAATGCTGCAAACACTTAAAAGGTCTGGCAGCAACCGTGGAGAAAAAAAAGTTAATCAACCCAACTTGATGGTCACAGCGGTAGCCTTGACAACTCCAAAGAGCTGGGAGCAAACCCAAATCAGGCTATTTCCAGAAGGGCCATTAACTGCCTGTCATTGTGGTTTCTGTGCCTTCAAAGGTGAAGATGCACCCCACCCTCCCCTATCCATCCCCCCAAACCCTGCCAAGAGCTGCTGGACAATGAAGGGGTAGGACGGTCATCAGGAACGGTGGCCACTGCTGTTACTGCAACAGGCCTCCGCCTAACCATGGAGGTGGCAGGTCCAAGATTAGGGAGTGGAGGATGGCCACATTATGGAGGCATCTTTGGGAAAGACCCCTTTCTGCCTCTGGGATCCTCTGTGTGTGTGTGTGGGGAGGGGGGTCTCTACTATCACTCGGCATCTCCCCTGTCTCAGTTCATTTACTGCTGAAACCTTCACCCATGCCTCCATTACCTCCAGACGTGGCTATTCCAATGCTCTCCTGACTGGTCTCCCAAATTCTTCTACCCTGCGCAAACATGAATGATGCACTATCAATTACGACGAGACGAGAGTAGAATGTAATCGAGACTTTATTACACTGAGATGTGTGGACTCCTACAGCAGCTGACGAAATGGCTGTACGGAGAGCACACATATTTATACTCTGCCTACTGGGCGGAGCCAGCAGGCAGGGACTACCCCCATACCTGTAGTACAGGGGTCTTACCGTAAAATCCATATATATAGAATATAATACATCAGTGGTGACTACCACATTCACCCCCTGTTAAAAATGAGTGCAGCAGGGGTGGTGGAAAACTATATACATACAGATTGCTTTCAAAATTACAGAGAAGGTTACAAATTTAGACGGACCGTTGCCTTGATCTATCGTCGAGAGCGGCGCAGTGCTGGTGGCGACTCAGGCATCGGCTTGGTCTTCGGTGACTCCGAGAGCGTGTCAAAATCCTCTTTATCCCCGGGTGGGAGCAAGGGGAGGACGGATTGTCCTAGAGTGGGGGCTGCGGTGGGGTGCGGGGGAAGAGAGGGTGGCGCCGGGGCCGGGGGGGTGGGGAACCAGCTGGTGCCAGGTCCCTGAGCGTACTGCGGGTTGGCGTGGAGAAGCTGTACCCTCTCAACCGACGCATCTGCCTTGTGGAGTCGCACGTGTTTACGGAGGAGAACGGGTCCTGGAGCTGCCAGCCACGTTGGGAGCGAAACTCCAGAGGTGGACTTCCTGGGGAAGGCAAAGAGACGTTCATGGGGAGTTTTGTTAGTCGCGGTGCACAGGAGCGACCGAATGAAGTGGAGTGCGTCAGGGAGGGCCTCCTGCCAGCAGGAGGCCGGTAGATTTCTGGACCATAGGGCCAGCTGGACGGCCCTCCAGACCGTCCCATTCTCCCGCTCCACCTGCCCGTTTCCCCTGGGGTTGTAGCTGGTCGTCTGCTCGAGGCAATGCCTCTGTTGAGCAGGAACTGGCACAGCTCATCGCTCATAAATGAGGATCCCCGGTCGCTGTGGACGTAGGCGGGAAAACCGAATAGAGTGAAGATGGTGTTGAGGGCTTTGATGACGGTGGCAGGCGTCATATCGGGGCATGGGACGGCAAAGGGGAATCGGGAATATTCGTCGACCACACTGAGGAAGTACGTGTTTCGGTCGGTGGTGTGGAGGGGCCCTTTGAAATCCACACTGAGGTGTTCAAAGGGGCGGGAGGCCTTCACAAGGTGCGCACGGTCTGGCCGGTAGAAGTGCGGTTTACACTCCGCGCAGACCTGGCAGTCTCTGGTGATAGCCCTGACTTCCTCGATGGAGTTGGGCAGATTATGGGCCTTTATGAAGTGAAAAAACCGGGTGACCCCTGGGTGACAGAGATTGTCGTGCAGTGTCCGGAGTCAGTCCACTTGTGCGCTGGCACATGTACCTCGGGACAGGGCATCGTTGAGCAAAGCGGGACGATACAAAATCTCGTAATTGGAGGTGGCGAGCTCGATCCTTCACCTCAAGATTTTATCATTTTTGATCTTGCCCCGCTGTGTGTTATTAAACATGAAGGCAACTGACCGTTGGTCAGTGAGGAGAGTGAATCTCCTGCTGGCCAGGTAATGCCTCCAATGTTGCACAGCTTCAACGATGGCTTGGGCCTCCTTTTCGACGGAGGAGTGCCGAATTTCGGAGGCATAGAGGGTGCGTGTAAAGAATGCCACGGGCCTGCCTGCCTGATGAGGGTGGCGGCCAGAGTGACGTCTGATGCATCGCTCTCGACATGGAAGGGGAGCGTCTCGTCGACCGTGTGCATCGCGGCCTTGGCGATGTCGGCCTTGATACGGTTGAAGGCCTGGTGAGCCTCAGCCATCAGTGGTAAAAAGGTGGATTGAATGAGTGGGCGGGCCTTGTCCGCATAGTTTGGGACCCACTGGGCGTAATACGAAATGTACCCCAGGCGTCATTTGAGGGCCTTGGGGCAGAGGGGGAGGGGGAGTTCCATGAGGGGGCACATGCGATCGGGATCAGGCCCTAGAACTCCGTTGTGAACCACATAGCCGAGGATGGCCTATCAGTTCGTGCTTCTCCTTGTTGTAAGTTAGGTTGAGGAGAGTGGCGGTGTGGAGAAATTTGGAAAGGTTAGTGTCGTGGTCCTATTGTCTGCAGATGGTGACGTTGTCCAGGTACGGGAAAATGGCCCGTAGTCTGTACCGGTCAACCATTCGGTCCATCTCCCGTTGGATGACCGAGACCCCATTGGCGACGCCGAAGGGAACCCTAAGGAAATGGTAAAGGCAGCCGTCTGCTTCGAACGTAGTGTATGGGCGATCCGCCTTGCGAATGGGGAGCTGGTGGTAGGCATAGTTCAGGTCCACTATCGAGAAGACCCGATATTGTGCAATCTGATTAACCATATCAGAAATGCGGGGGAGGGGGTACTGTGTGCTGTGTGTACCGGTTGATGGTCTGACTGTAGTCAACGACTATCCTGTTTTTCTCCTCTGTTTTCACCACTACCACTTGGGCTCTCCAGGGGCTGTTGCTGGCCTCGATAATACCTTCCCGCAGCAGCCGCTGGACCTCGGACCTGATGATGGTCCTGTCCTGGGCACTGTACCGTCTGCACCTGGTGGCGACGGGTTTGCAATCCGGGGTTAGGTTTGCAAAAAGGGCAGGCAGGTCGACCTTAAGGGTTGCGAGGCCGCAAACAGTAAGGGGTGGTAAGGGCCCGCCAAATTTCATGGTTAGGCTCTGGAGGTTGCACTGGAAGTCCAGGCCGAGTAGCAAGGCAGCGCAGAGATTGGGAAGGACGTAGAGGCAGAAGCCGCTGAACTCTAAGCCCTGGACGGTGAGGGTGGCAATGCAGTACCCCTGGATCGCCACAGAGTGGGATCCAGAGGCCAGGGAGATTCTCTGGTTAGCGTGGTGTACCGCGAGGGAGCAGCGCCTTACCGTATCAGGGTGGATGAAGCTCTCAGTGCTCCCGGAGTCCAGAAGGCAGGATATCTCGTGCCCGTCGACCTTCACCTTTGTCGAAGCGGTCGAGAGGTTGTGCGGTCGAGACTGGTCAATCGTGACCGAGGCGAGACACGGTTGGTCGTCGGCGGTTGCAGGCGATGAGCGGCCTGATGAGGTTCCCGACAGGCAGGGGTCCTGAGCGGGTAAAATGGCAGTGCCCACGGGCCACACGTGTCCTGGGGCAGGCAAGATGGCGGCACCCATTGGTTCTGAGGCAGGCAAGATGGCGGCACCCACGGGCCGCACGTGTTGTGAGTAGAGCAAGATTCGGCGCCCCACGGGCCTCACGTGGTCCGAGGAGGGGAAGATGGCCGCGCCCACTGGCCGCACGTGGAGGGTGCCGGGACAATGGCGGCGATTGAGCGGCCCTGGCATACTGCAGCGAAATGTCCCTTCTTGCCACAGGGCTTGCAGAGCGCGCTCCGCGCCAGGCAGCACTGCCGGGGGTGTTTTGTCTGTCTGCAGAAGTAGCATTTGGGTCCCCCGGGGTTGGTTGGCTGCCGCACGGCGCAGGTGTGGGGTTGGCTGGGGGGGGGGGGGTTCACTGATGGGGTCCACAATGGGGTGGCCGTCAGCAGGGTCCATGATGCACAGGGGTAGTGGGCCGTGCGGTCGGGGGCATGAGCCTGTACGTTGCGTGAGACGACTGTAAGCGAGAACGCTAGTTTCTTGGTCGCCGCAAGGTCAAGCGTGGCACCTTCTGAGAGGCGCTGGCGGATGTAGTCAGACCCTGTGCCCATAACGAACGCGTCTCTCATCATCAGATTCGAATGTTCAGTGGCCAAAACAGCCTGGCAGTCACAGTCTCACCAGGGCGAGCAGGGCACGGCAGAAATCTTCCACAGACTCACCGGGAGGTTGGTGCCGCATGGACAGGAGGTGCCTGGCGTAGATTTTGTTGGTCCGCTGAGCGTAGTTCTCCTTCAGTAGCGCCATGGCCTCTGTGTAGGTCGGCGCGTCCCGGACGAGGGGAAATACGTTGGAGCTCAGCTGCGTGAACAGAATCTGGAGCTTCTGCGCTTCTGATTTGGGTCTGGCACAGACCCGATGTATGCTTCAAAACAGGCTAGCAAATGTTCAAAGTCCTTTTTGGTGTTACCTGCTTGAGGAATGCAGCTGCAGGCAATCTGGTTTGATGCAGAGGTCCATCTCTGAAAAATCTCTGTGTAATAAATTGATGCACTATCAATTACGACAAGACAAGAGTAGAATGTAACCGAGGCTTTATTACACAGAGATATGTGGCCTCCTGCAGCAGCTGACGAAATGGCTGCTGTACAGAGAGCACACATATTTATACTCCGCCTACTGGGCGGAGCCAGCAGGCAGGGATCTACCCCCGTACCTGTAGTACAGGGGCCTTACCGTAAAGCCCATATACATACAATATAATACATCAGTGGTGACTACCACAATGAAGTCATCCAAAACTCAGCTATTCACATCTTAATTTGTTCCCCTATCACCTCCTTGCTCGCTCACCAATATTGACGCCCAACACCTTGATTTTAAACTTCTCATCCCTGTTTTCAAATCTTTCTATGGCCTCATCCCTCTCTGATCTCCTCCAGCCCCACAGTCCTCCAAGATATCTGCACTCCTCTAATTCTGGCCTCTTGTGCATCCCTGGTTTTAATCGCTGCATCATTGGTGGCCGTGCCCTCAGTTGCCTAGGCCCCAAGCTCTGGAATACCCTTCCTGCACCTCTCCTCCTAGCTTTCCCCCTTTCAGGCAATCCTTGAAACCTCCATCTTTGACCAAGCTTTGGGTGATCTGGCCTGGCTCGGTTTTGATCTATAATCTGTGAATAACGCCACAGGACATTTAATTATGTTAAAGCTACTACGTAAATACACGTTGTTGTTGTTGGATGTTCAGTCCCTCGGCACCCAAATTGAATGCGGAGCAATCTCCCTGCTGAGGGTGTGTCTCTGCAGTGTAGATGGATGGTGCCACACTGGAGCAAGGAGGTGAGTTTGGCTGTTTAGGACAATGCCAACAGAAGGTGGTAGATTGTGATGCCGATGTCAGAAGGAAGATAGAGATCCTCAGAAGTAATTTTGTAATGATAAAGGATGTGCTAACAACAGTGATGGAACCATCAATTCAGCGAACACGTGTAGTTGGATCTGAACAGAGGCTTTAATACACTTACAACAGAGCCAGCCTATTCGTCGTTGAACTCCAGATGGACTGCAGGCTGGCTCTAAGGCACTGATCTTTATACATCGGTCCCAGGGGGAGGAGTCCTGGGCGGAGCCAAGGGAGGAGCCCAGTACAAACTCTCGCGTACTCCCAGAGCGACTCCCTATGGTGGTCGGATAGTGCAACTGCACTTACAATGGTGGATAGTGAACATATATACATGGAGTTATATTGGCAACTATATACAGCATTGATCTTACAATGGGTAGATAACGAACTATATACATGGAGTGATATTGGCAACTATATATAGTGTGAATCACATTCACCACAAACAGGATACTTCAGTGCAGCGCTACAGGGGTGCAGCATTGTCAGGCGTGCCATCTTTCAATGGCTCCTTATTACACCAAGGCCTCACCTGCCCCATACATTAGATGTCAAATATCTTGTGACACTATTGTAAGACGAGCAGGAGAATTTGGATCATTATTGATCCCTCAACCAACGTCACTTAACAGCTTATCTGGTCATTTATTTCAATTTGATTAATAGAACCCAGACTGATGCTATTGCTGTAATACATTAACATGGTGATTACATTTCAGAAATACTTTGCTTACTGTGAAGTGCGATCCCGAGGTTGTGGAAAGTGCTACAGAAATGCAAGCTCTTTGCAAGTTCCCGGCATCCCACTGCTCTGCTGATTTCACATTGAAGCTATTGCCTGAATGTCCCACAGTGATTCTTACTCCATTTCTCCAATCTCTCCTCTTGCACCGCAGTGTTACAGGGACCGTGCCCAGTCAGCGGTGACAGAGCAGAAAAGAGGGAAAAAAGACCACGATAAAGTGCCCAGAATTAAACAACAGACTTCCCCAAACACACAAACGATCTGAGTGTGCAAACAAGGTGGCAGCCTTGAAGGTAGTGGTGTTGCTGGAGGCAGTCGCTTATCCGTGCTGAGCCTCTCTGGCGCAACGCAGAAATAAAACTGCTCTCCAGAGGAGTGACTGTATGGCCAGAGTCACCCTACTTACTGATCATACAGACCTGCCATCCAATACAGGGATCCCTTCAACAGCAGCATCGCCACCAACTCAACAAGAGGATACAAGAGAGCTCACTGACACTGATGGTCTTGGACATTAGCTGGTTCCCTTGTATTGGGATTCTCAGTGCTGACCAGCACTTCGAATGACAAATTTCGCTATCCAGCTCATCCATTCACCCTAGTTCACCCAAATTAACTTAATCCTCTGTCTGGGCCCAAGGACACTGCTCCACTGCTTGGAGTGGAGGCTAACACTCCGGTAATTTCTCAATGTGTTTGGCTCTTAAATGAACTTGACTGAAGAGTTGAATGGGTTGAAAGGAGGGAAGAGGCAAACCAGCTGCTTAAAGTGGTTGTCAGCATCAAGCAGCCCTGCAACACAGCACAGGTTCCCAAATCCAAATAAATCAGTACAGCTGAAGGAAGCCCTGCATGTTTTGTACAAACTGGTTCTGGCAACCATAATTTCAGCTTTCCTTCTCACAGGGCTACTGGGGGAAGCAGGCTGCACTGCTGATGAAATCTCCCCATCGTGAAACCCATGACCACCCCGCCCTCTCCAACCAGACTACACAGAGCCCCCTTCACCAGTGCTGCCTGAGCATTTGAATGCACACAGCTATAGTTAACTCCAGAGATACATCAACCTCCTTGCTGTATCTCCAGGTATTGCTTGCCATGGGCAGAGCAGCAGGCTCCCATGACCACCTTAGGCCTGCTCTTTGGGACTCTCTCCACAGGCCCCTGTGCCCCACTCCCCACATTTAAAAGCCCTTCCAAGACCCATCTCCCCATCAAGCTTTCGGTCATGTCGCTTCCACAAAGGAACGCTTTCTGCTCTTTCTCTCCGTGCTCTGAACTGCCTCGAAAGAATTTTATTCAGTGAAGGCGTGACAGAAATGCACATTGTTCCTGTTGCCACGGAGACCAGAGAGCATCCAGCGTTCCTACAATAAATACACTCAACTCCGCACCAAGTATAATTTGTTTTGATAAAACGCAGGCTGCACGATCAAACTGAGTTCTCTGCAGCCGTTCCCCAGCACCACCCCCTCCCCACCCCCCTTAGCAGCCAAGAAGGTAATGCTTCTAAACAGCAGCGGGAACATTTGTTAATGGAGTAACCCTGTGGTCAGGTGTCAGAACAGATTTCATCACCTCTATGACAATTGCTGTTTAGCAGATGTTTCCGTCAGTCAGTGGGACGTGTTAATTTAAAGAGTTTTGACTTTAACCACAAACAAACTGTATCCATAAATCTCTGTTAATCCACCAGGATTGGAACAGTTCACTCCAGGGCTGCTATAAACCTCCATCCCAAATGATCTGTAATGGGGATGTGCCTTCATTACTATTCCCAGGATATCGCGATTATTATAAGCAGAGGTATCGATGGATTTACCATTAGGCTCCTCTTAATGTGTAAAGCAGCTGCTTGAGGGGAGGGGGGAGGGGGGGGGGGGGCTGGAAACAATTTGTTTCCCACTTTGTCTTCCCTCCATCCCCTCATGCATCCAGGCCCTTCGTAAATAATTAATAATGATTTGAGCTGGTTGCATGTGAGGTCAGACAGACAACATGAGGCCTTGCAAAATGTATCCTGGGAAGTTGCAGTGCAATGGGATTCGAGCAGACAGCCCCAGGTGAAGGGATATGGCACCAGCCCTATCCCAATGGACCATACGGCCATTTCCTATTGTCAAGGACAGAATTCATGGGTTTCCTTTACTGCCCGTGATCAGTATGTTTTATATGAGAGAAGAGGTGTCCATTTTCCTAACTTAGGGTGTGTATCCCGATTAAATTTTTAGAACATAGAACAGTACAGCACAGAACAGGCCCTTCGGCCCTCGATGTTGTGCCGAGCAATAATCACCCTACTCAAACCCACGTATCCACCCTATACCCGTAACCCAACAACCTTGGGTTGTTAAAATACCCTTAACCTTCCTTTTTAGGACACTACGGGCAATTTAGCATGGCCAATCCACCTAACCCGCACATCTTTGGACTGTGGGAGGAAACCGGAGCACCCGGAGGAAACCCACGCACACACGGGGAGGATGTGCAGACTCCGCACAGACAGTGACCCAGCCGGGAATCGAACCTGGGACCCTGGAGCTGTGAAGCATTTATGCTAACCACCATGCTACCGTGCTGCCCCCTGGCATCTACATTTTTGTGAATTCCGGTGTGTCTTACTCATATACGCACATGGCGGGGGCGGCGAAAGGTGGCGGCGCCCAATGATCGCATGTGGGGTCGGGAGCAGCGGACAGCAGGGCCCATTGTGCGATCGGCTGAGGCGAGGGGGGGTTTCGGGCGCAATAGCGGCAACCGTTCGGGACTGGCACACCGCTGCAAACTGGCCTTTCTTGCCACAAGCTTTGCAGGTCGCGGTGCGGGCCGGGCAGCGCTGGCGGGGTGCTTCTGCTGACCGCAGAAGTAGCAGCGGGGACCCCCAGGGTGCGCAGTGCGGCGTAGTGCGTGGGGGCGGCTGTCGAGGTGGCCGATTGTGGGATGCACGAGGGGTAGGACGGGTGGGCCGAGTGGCTAGCAGGGTAGGATCGCGCATTACGGGAGGCGGCCGTCATTGATAGCGCCAGAGTCTTTGTAACCGCGAGATCGAAAGCGGCCCCTTCCAGCAGTCGTTGCCGGATGTGGTCCGATGCAATACCCGTAACAAATGCATCCCGCATGAGTAAATCGGAATGTTCTGTGGCTGTGACGGCCTGGCAGTCGCAGTCTCGTACTAGAGGTATAAGGGCCCTCCAAAAGTCCTCAATCGACTCACCCTGTTGTTGGACGCGAGTAGTGAGTAGATGTCTCGCAAACAGGGTGTTCACCGACTGTGCGTAGTTCTCTTTGAACAGTTCCATGGCCCGGGCGTAGTTAGGCGCGTCTTGAATGAGCGGAAACACGCTGGAGCTGAGTCTTGAGTAAAGAAGCTGTCGTTTCTGAGCCTCCGAAGGTGGAGGGTCCGCTGAAGAGATGTAGGCCTCGAAAACTGAAAGCCAGTGAACAAAGGCTTTCCTGGCGTGGGGCGACTGCGGATCCAGCTGCAGGCCGTCAGGTTCAATCCTGATGTCCATGGTGTAAGGAAAATCTCACTGTAATAAATTGTGGCGCTAACAATTGTACACAAAGACTCGAGTGCAGTACAAGAGAGGCTTTATTACAATGAGATGCTATTCCTCCGGCGGCAGCTGTAGAATGGCATCTCAGTGAAACTTACGAATATTTATACTGCTCCCTGTGGGCGGAGCTAGCCGGCAGGGGCTTACCGGAGAAACCTGTAATACAGGTACGGCCATACATCCCCCTACTGCAAGCACACATATATACAGTGGTTAGATCACCACAACTTGTACAATTAACGAGTGACTCAGTCCCTGGTTTACGATCTCTGGCCTCCCTCAAGGCAGGCCTGCTTTCTGGAAGGAAGTTGATGCCTCACAATTGAAGCCAGGGTTTTGTAAAACAAAGGACTCTCAGCAGCATTCTAGTGTCAAGGAGATTGGCTCTCAAGTGAACACAAGGCTGCAACGGATTGGAGAAATCCTTCTGTCTGTTGCAATCTCCTGTTTACAAAGCATTGCTGTTAATTACCTTGGTTGCTTGAATTGCTTGCAGCTAGCTTAATGGCACTGATGGAACTGCCTGCAAAACCACTTGCATCGATTTTTAAACAGCAAGCAGAAAATATGACTGTGTCATTATGTGACTTTCCGCAAGACAAAGTCACTTTCCAAATCAGGGTAGTACTCACATTTACTCCAACATCCTGTATTGTGGTTTAACACCTTCAGAGTTTGGAAATAGTCAGTGGGCGTGATCGGGACGTGATGAGGTCGGTACAACTCGCGAGAGGCCTCTCATGAGATTTACGACGCTCGTTATGCCTCGCAACATCTAACGAGATCTCACGAGGTATCGCAATCTGGATCTCGCCCTCAATGGGCAGGATTCAGATTTCCGTATTTAAGTGTGCAGTTGAGCTCACTTGAATATGTTCACAACAGAGTTACCCAAGGCGTGGGCCCGAACGGCCTCACCTCCCGAGCAGGCACCATTTAGCACTGTTTTCTGCAAACATGAACCAGGCATAACAGCACTTGAGGGGGTCTACCGGGCAATTGAGGGCCTTAGGGTGGTCAGGATCTGGGCAGGGTGGTACTCCCGATGCCACCCGAGCATGATGGCAGCACCACAAGGACACACTAGCAGTGTCACCTGGGTACCACTCTGACAATGCCAGGGTGCCCAGGTAGCACTGCCAAGCCAGTAAGGGCACTGCCAGGGTGACAGTGCCATAATGCCCAGGTGGCATCTTGCCTGTGCCAGGATGGCCCTGCGTTATGAGGTGGGGTATGGATGGATCGAGGACCGCCGAATTGTTAAGTTGGGGTGGTGGGGGGGGGGGGGGGGGGGGGGGGGGGTATGGAGGATGCAGTAGGAAGTCCAGTGATCGGGGCGCCATTTGAGGAAATGGGTCTAAATGTGGCCTCGGCTGGGCATTCCTCACCGACGCCTGAAAATGAAGCAGAATCCGTTTAATAGTGGGGTCGACCTCGGCACTGCAAGCGCCGCGAAACACCCCGCGAAATGGGCCCAAAATGGAACTCTCTTTCTTTTCCATTAAATCTCTCCCAGTGTCTCTGTTTCTGAATGATCCCTTCAATTTGATTGGTTTAGTTTCAGGAAAGGGCATCGATTCACATCAGTCTGAACTGTTCCTTTTGTTCCTTCCTGAGACAGAGAAGTGATTTAAACCCACTGATCAGTGATCCTCAAGCAACCTTTTGTGTCCAGATTAAAAATGAATTTGAAGTTCAGAACAGGACAGGCTGGTACTGGACATGACACAATCCTGTAGCCCTGTATACCAGCAGCTCACAGGGCTATTTTCAAGTGCAAACATGGACCGTGAATGCCACTAAAATCTCTTGACTGTGGAGAACATCTTGACAGAGCCCACTCCTGTTTGTCAATTATAAGCACAGATTTGACCAGAGGCTATTGAATGGCAATTGAAACCATGAGCTACAATTACATATGATCAGACGTGCACCTTTGTTCTATAACATCTAGTTGAAAACTGGCAGGACCTGGGGCGTCACAACAAGGCCCTTTGTTGTGCAAATTCAAGAAAGACTTGCATTTATATAGCACTTTCTTTACATACAACAAACATCTCCAAGTGTTTTACAGCCAATTAAGTTCTTTTTGAATTGTAGTCATGGAGTCATCAAGGTCTACAGCCCCGAATAGGCCCTTCAGCCCATCGCTTCTGCGCCAGTTAAACACAACTATCTACAGGCAAGGTGGCACAGTAGTTAGCACTTTTGCCTCACAGCTCCAGGGACCCGGGTTCAATTCCGGCGTCGGGTTACTGTGTGGAGTTTGCACTTTCTCCCCGTTTCGGCGTGGATTTCCTCCGGGTGCTCCGGTTTCCTCCCACAGTCCAAAGATGTGGAGGTTAGGTGGATTGGCCATGATCAATTGCCCCTTCGTGTCCAAAAGGTTAGATGTTAGGTGAGGTGGGGTTACTGGGTTAAGGGGGTAGGGTGGGGTCCTGATCCTAGGTAGGGTACCCTTTCAGAACGTTGATGCAGTCTTGATGGGCCGAATGGCCTCCTTCTGCACTCTAGTAAACCTATGAATCTAACCCACCTACTTTAATCCTATTTTCCAGCACTTCGCCCATAGCCCTGTATGCTTTAGCATCACAAGTGCACATCTAAATACTTCTTAAATTGTATGAGTGTTTCTGCCTCCACCACACTTTCAGGCAGTGAGTTCCAGACTCCCACCCCCCTCTGAGTGAAAAAGATTTTCCTCACATCTCCTCTTACTCTCCCGCCCCATATCTTCAATTTATGCCTCCTTGTCACTAATCCCGCCATCAAGGGGAAACGTTTTTCTTGTCTTTTCTATCTATGCCCCTCATAATTTTATACATCTCAATCATATCCCCCCTCAGTTTCCTCTGCTCCAATGAAAACAACCCCAATCTTTCCCATCTCTCTTCATAGCTAAAACTCTCCAGCCCAGGCAGCATCCTGGTAAATCTCCTCTGCACCCTTTCCAGAGCTATCACATCCCTCCTATAAAGTGGATTTCAGAACTGCACGTAATACTCTCGCTGTGACCTAACCAACATTTTATACAGTTCCAGCATAACCTCCTTGCCCTTAAACTCTGTTCCTCAGTTAATAAAGGTAAGTATACTATATGCTTTCCTGACCACTGTATCCACCTGCTCTGCTACCTTACGGGACTGGTGTACATGCACACCAAGGTCCCTCTGATCCTTGGTGCTTCCCAGGCCTTGCCATTCATCTTGTATTCATGCCTCGTTTGTCTTGTCCAAGTGCATCACCTCTCTCTGATCCAGATTGAATTCCATTTGCCACTGATCAGCCCATCCGACCAGCCCATCTATAACCTCCTGTAATCTAAAGCTATTGTCCTCACTATTTACCACACTACCAATATGTTTAAAAGATGGAAAATGGCAAATAGAACATTAATTAAACATGGAACTGGTAATGAGATACAGGAATTGGTTTCTAAATATGTAAATATGTAATTGAATAAGCTTTGAATATTGTTAAGGAAATATCTATCTCAGACTCACTCTGGGAAATAGGGTTGCCCAAACTAGTGATCCAATGAATTTACACTTATGGGATCAGAGGGGGGAATGTGGTAGTGGGATGACAAAACACATAGGCCAGGAACAGAAACTGTCAAATGAGGCCCTCGCTGGAATTGATACTGGCCATCTGCAAGAGCACTCAAGTCAACACATGAACTCATTATTGCTATAGGTACTTTGTGATTACCCACTCACGTTTACACAAAAGAGTAAGACTATGGTATGAATATGTAACTAACTTCTAGACACAGGTGATCAACATTGCAGCAGGACAACAAACAAATGGGCCATCAGACTCCATAATGGGCTAATAGCTGGTCAGACAAGATTGTTTCAAAGGATAATGGATCTTAATTGAATTGCCCTGGCTGAACAGGAGTATCCTGTTTATTCCCAGTAACAGGTTTAAGTCTGGATTGGACAATGGAACGCAGGCCAGGTGTGTGCAAATACCCATGACTCAATTCTAGCAGAACCGGCATAAAAAAGAAACATCAGAACAGATAATCAGTGATAACCTGTGAGTTCCTCAGGCACAACCATCTCAAGACGAAGGGACCCTGGATTCCAAGCCCACAGAAGATATCATAGAATTATCATAGAATTTACAGTGCAGAAGGAGGCCATTCAGCCCATCGAGTCTGCACCGGCCCTTGGAAAAAGCACCCTACCCAATAATCCTCCATCCTATCCCCATAATCCAGTAACCCCACCTAGCCTTTTTGGACACTAATGGCAATTTAGCATGGCCAATCCACCTAACCTGCACATCTTTGGACTGTGGGAGGAAACCGGAGCACCCGGAGGAAACCCACGCAGATATGGAGAGAACGTGCAGACTCCACACAGACAGTCACCGAAGATGTGAAGGGCACGTCTTTCCGAGGTGGGCGGGGTGAGCAGGGAGGTTTCCTAACTCTATACACCTGCATCAGGAGGAAAGATCCAGGCCAATGTAATTCATAATTTCTTTGTAAGGTAGAAGATAACAAAGCATTGCTACTCAACTATAAATTCACTCTCTGATGCATCAATCTATAGTTCTCTCCCTCTACTCTGTTGAATCCATTAATTCCTACCCGCCGGCACGGTAGTACAGTGGTGAGCACTGTTGTTCCAGGGTCCCAGATTCAATTCCAGCCTTGGGTCACTGTCTATGCTGTGTCTGCGGGGTCTCCCTGTGTCTACGTGGGTTTCCTCCAGGTACTCTGGTTTCCTCTTACAGTCCAAAGATGTGCAGAATAAGGGCGGGATTCTCCGACCCCCCACTGGGCTGGAGAATCGCCAGGGGGGCGGCATGAATCCTGCCCCGATGCCGGCTGCTGGATTCTCCGGCACTGGTTTTTCGGCGGGGGCGGGAATCCCGGTCGGGGGCCGTTGGCAGTGGCCCCCCCGGCGATCCTCCACTCCGCGATAAGCCGAGTGGCCGCCCGTTTTCGGCCAGTCCCGCCGGCATAAATCAAACGAGGTCCTTACCGGCGTGACCTGGCTCTGCGGTCGGCCTGCGGAGTCCTCGGGGGGGGGGGGGGCTGCAGGGGGATCTGGCCCCAGTGGGGCCCCCAAGGTGGCCTGGCCTGCGATCGGGGCCCACCGATCTGCGGGCGGGCCTGTGTTGTGGGGGCACTCTTTCCCGCCACGCTGGCCACTGTAACAGTCCGCCATGGCCGGCGCGGAGAAGAACCCCCCTGCGGATGTGCCACCTTCTGAGCGGCCCAACGCCGGTGTGCTTCACGCCACTCTTTGGCGTCGGTACGAGCCGCCCGCTGGATACCGGTGAATCCCGGCCTAGGTGTCCATAAAGGTTAGATGGGGTTGCTGGGTTACTGGGTTACGGGGATAGGGTGGAGATGTCGGCTTAAATAGGGTGCTCTTTCCAAGGACCGGTGCAGACTCAATGGGCTGAATGGCCTCCTTCTGCACTATAACTGTAAATAGCTGAGACGAATGTAGGAAGTGCGAGGATGAAGTAAAAAATGAAATAACGAAATCAAAGAAAAGCCATGAGAAGAGATTAGCAAATAAAGTTAAAGAAAACCCAAAGATGTTTGACCAAGATATTAATGGTGAAAGGTAGTTAAGAAAAAGGTGTGACCTGTCAGAGATGAAAAAGGGAATGTGTGTATAGATGCAGAGGTTGTGGGAAGAGTTTGAAATGAATATTTTGTTTCCATGTTTACAAAGGAAATAGATGATGCAGATATCGTCGTCCAAGAGAACACTGAGATATTAGATGGGATGATCAAAAACAGAGAGGAAGTTCTTGAAGGGTTGGAATGTTTGAAAGTTGCTAAGTCGCCAAGGCCAGATGGATTATTTCCGAGGCCACTGAAGGAGATCAGGGAGGAGATAGCAGATGATTTTCTTAGGATGATTTTCTAATTCTCATTAGATATAGCACAGGAACCGGAGAACTGGAGAAATGCAAATGTGGTTCCATTGCTTAAAAAGGGATCGAAAGAAATCCAAACAATTATAGGCCAGTTAGCCTTATGTCGGTGGTGGACAAATTAGTGGAATCAAGAGATAGGAGCCTGAGAGATAGGATTAACTGTCACATAGAAAGGCATGGACTAGTCAGGGGTAGTCAACATAGATTTGTTAAAGGAAGGTCTTACCTCACAAATTTGAGTGAACTCTTTGAGGAAGTGACAAGGGTTGATAAAGGTAGTGCAATGGATGTGGTATATATGGATTTTAGCAAGGCGTTTGACAAAGTCCCACATGGCAGACTGGTCAAAAAAGTAAATCCCCTTGGTTTGGAGGGCAATGTGGCAAACTGAATAAAAAGTTGGTTCAGTAACAGGAAGCAAAGGTTGATGGCTGCCCTCGTAAATGGGAAGTTGTTTCACGTGGTGTTCCACAGGGCTCAGTGTTGGGACCCTTACTCTGTGTATTATATATTAGCGATTTAGACAAGAACATGGGGGCACAATTGGGAAATGTACAGACAGCACAAAGATTGGCCAAGTGATGGACAGAAGAGGATAGCTCTCATCTCCAAAATGATATAGATGGGTTGGTGAAGTAGGCAATAAAGTGGCGGATGGAATTTAACACAGACAAGTGTGATCATTCATTTAGGGAGGTCAAAGAGTTATAGAGAGTACACGATAAATGGAAAAACACCAAGAGGGGTAGAAGAAGTTAGAGATCTTGGCATACAGGTGCACAGGTTCCTAAAGCCAGCAGTTCAATGAGACAAGGTTGTAAAGAAAGCATATGGAATGCTCTCCTTCATTGGCAGAGGTATAGAATATAGAAGTAAGGATATAATGTTGGAATTGTATAAAACACTGATGAGGCCACAACTGGAGTATTGTGTGCAATTCTGGTCTCCACTTTACAAGAAGTGCATTATTGTTCTGGAGAGAGTACAGAAGAGATTTACAAGAATGTTGTAGGGCAAGAAAAGTGTATCTACAAGGAGAGGTATGATAGGTTTGGGTAATGTTCCATGGAGCAAAGAAAGCAGGGGGTGACTTAATTGAGGTGTACAAACTTATGAGAGGAAGAGATAGAGTGAACAGGATAAAATTGTTTCCCTTGATGGAGAATTCTAGAACTAGGGGACGTAGATTGAAGATAAGTGGCAGAAGATGCAGAGGGAACATGAGGAAGAACCTTTTTACACAGAGGGTAGTGGGAGTCTGGAATTCACTGCCAGAGTTGGTGATAAGAGGCAGAGACCTTAAACTCTTTTAAGAAGTACCTGGACCTGCACCTTAAGTGCTGTATGCTACAGAGCTATGGAGAGGGTGCAGGAAAGTGGGATTAGAAAGGGCACCTGGGTGCCCTCAGGCTGGCATGGACAAGATGAGTTGAATGGCCTCTTCTTGTACTGTAAATTTTTTATGGTTCTATGGTGTGTTGATTTCAGCATCAAGTAACAGATTGCTGGTGATTGCGGAGCCTAGATATGTGAAGCTATCCACAACCTCCACCGTCACGTTGCCAATTCTGATCGATGGCTGTATGTCAATATCCTGGACCATAGGGCAGCACGGTGGCCTAGTGGTTAGCACAACCGCCTCACGGCGCTGAGGTCCCAGGTTCGATCCCGGCTCTGGGTCACTGTCTGTGTGGAGTTTGCACATTCTCCCCGTGTCTGCGTGGGTTTCGCCCCCACAACCCAAAGATGTGCAGAGTAGGTGGATTGGCCACGCTAAAATTGCCCCTTAATTGGAAAAAATAATTGGGTAATCTAAATTTATAAAAAGAAGAAAAAAAAATAAAAAAATATCCTGGACCATGACATTTATCTTCCTGATTCTGATGGTCAAACTAAACATTATACAGGCCTGAGAGTCTGCCCATTTTCTGTCGAAGGTGCTCTTCGTTATGGAGTGTCAGTGCAGTATCATCAGCATGGAGCAACTCTCTGATGAGGACCTACACCCATTTATCTTGTCTCGAGCAAGGATGAGCAGCTTTCTGGCAGCCCTGCTATGTGAGTAGACACATTCTGTAGCTGATCTGAGGGCACAGGACAGCAGCATAAAGAATATGTCAAAAAGTGTTGATACGAGAATTAAACCCTGTTTGACCACAATGCAAATCTCAAAGGGTTCCAATGTTGCTCAGTCAGAGCCGACTTTACCCATCATGTTGCCATGGAAAAAGGAGATCACATTAAACAGCTTCAGTGGGCAGCCAATTTTCTCCAGCGGCTTAAATAGATTACCTCTGCTCACATGGTCAAATACTTTGGTGACATTGATTAAGACAAGGTCTAGCAGTCTCCATTGTTTATGGCATTTCTCTTCCGGCCGTTCAACTGAGAAGATCATGTCAATTATCTGTCTTCCATTTCTAAAACCAAACTGGGACTCAGGGTAGGTGTATTCAGCCATTGCAACAGATGGATCAATGAAAAGTCAGCACTTCAGGTGCTGCCTGATTTGTGTGGCACAGTAGGTGAATAATGGGACACAATGCCCCTTCCACCCTCAGAGACAGCCCATAGCACCTGCTCTCTATTCCAGTCCAGTTGGGCTTTTCATTGTAACTATTGGGCGGGATTCCCCGACCCCCCGCTGGCTCGGGTAATCGCCGGGGGGGGTGGGGGGGGGGGGGGGGGGGGTGAATCTTGCCCCTGCCGAATTCTCTGGCGCCGGGGCGGGACTCGCGCCGCGCTGGTTGAGGACCGTTGGCAGTGGCCCCCTCTGTGATTCTCTGGCCCACGAAGGGCCGAGTGGCTGCCTGTTTTCAGCCGGTCCTGCCAGCGTATGTTACGACAGGTACTTACCGGCGGGACCTGGCTGCGCGGGCGGTCTCCGAGGTCCTCGGGAGGGGCGCAGGGGGATCTGGGCCCGGGGGATGTCCCCATGGTGGCCTAGCCTGCGATCAGAGCCCACCGATCCGTGGGCGGGTCTGTGCCATGGGGGCACTCTATTTTTCCACGCGGGCTGGCGTACTGGTCCGCCATGGCCGGTGCAGAGACGTACCCCCCTGCGCATGCGCTGGGGTGGCACCAGCACACGCTGGCACTCCTGCGCATGTGCCAACTCGCGCCTGCCGGCGGAGGCCCTATGGTGCCGGTTGGCGTGGCGCCAAGCCCCTTCCGCGCCGACCGGCACGGCGCAAACCACTCCGTGGATTCTGCACCTTCGGGACGGCCCGATACCGGAGTGGTTCACGCCACACCTTTGCACCGGAGTTGCCTGCCTGGCCGGTTTCTGAAGAATCCCGCCCATTGTCTCTCCTGATGTGTTCACACTCTGCAGTGAAACTGTAGTGTCCTCTCCAGGGAACAAGCCTGGACCGAATTTGAGACCCTGGACTGCTCAAACGTCAGGGTCCCCCACTCCACCTTCCCAGTTTGATCCAAAGGAATGGAAACGTCATGTTTGGCACCAGCTTGGTTGCAAGAGTTGCCAGAAAGATGATGTGGTGAATGTAACTCTATAATTCACACTGTATTGTATATACATGAGACCATGCATTTGTAAGCGCAGTTGCGTTGCCCGACCACTAGGGGGAGTAGCGCTGGGAATGCTTAGGAGTTTGTACAGGGCTCCACCCTTAGCTCCGCCCACGACTCCTCCCCCTGGACTGCTGTATAAATACCAATGCTCAGAGCCAGTCGTTCAGTTCATCGAGAGTTCAATGCGGAACAGGCTGGCTCTGTTGTCAGTAGATTAAAACCACTGTTTATATCTTAAAGCACGTGTCTAGTGAATTGATGGTTCCATCAGATGACATATTTAGACATTAGTCTCACTTTGGGCTCCATTCGTAAAGGTAACGGTGGCACAGTGGTTAGCACTGCTGGCCACAGCATCAGAGACCCAGGTTTGATTCTGGATTGTCTGTGTGGAGTTTTCACATTCTCCCCAAGTCGGTGTGGGTTTCCTCCGGTTTGATGTGCAATGTAGGTGGAATGGCTGCGCTAAATTGCCCCTTAGTGTCCAAAGATGTGCAGATTAGGTTAATTGGCCATGATCAATGCATGGGGTTACAAGGATAGGTCGGCAGAGTGGACCTAGGTAGGATGCTCTTTTGGAGGGTTGTTGCAGACTCGATGAGCTGAACAGCTTCCCTCTGCACTGCAGGGATTCTATGGATTCTATCGCTTCTTTTTTTTACATTTAGAGCAGCCAATTAAGGGGCAATTTAGTGTGGCCAATCCACCTAATCTTGGGTTTGTGGGGGGCGGAACCCACCCAAACACGGGGAGAATGTGCAAACTCAACACGGACAGTGACCCAGAGCCGGGATCGAACCTGGGACCTCGGCGCCGTGAGGCAGCAGTGCTAACCACTGCGCCACAGTGCTGCCCCAATTCTATATTTTCTAAGAGATTATCTCCCTTAGCCTTCAACTCCCCCGAGATATTCACAAGGCAGTGGAGCTGTTTGACGATAGCTCGGAGTTTTGTTCACTGTACCAGGGTGTGGGCAGGTGTCAGTAAGCTTACATGTCTGGGAGACAAAGTTCCTCTGAAACTTTAACCTGGGCAGCGAGGGACCCAGTTAGAATTAGAACAGTACAGCACAGAACAGGCCCTTCGGCCCTCGATGTTGTGCCGAGCAATGATCACCCTACTTAAACCCACGTAACCCGTATACCCGTAACCCAACAATCCCCCCATTAACCTTACACTACGGGCAATTTAGCATGGCCAATCCACCTAACCCGCACATCTTTGGACTGTGGGAGGAAACCGGAGCACCCGGAGGAAACCCACGCACACACGGGGAGGACGTGCAGACTCCACACAGACAGTGACCCAGCCGGGAATCGAACCTGGGACCCTGGAGCTGTGAAGCATTGATGCTAACCACCATGCTACCGTGAGGCCCCAAAGTTAGTTTCGTGTGTCACCTCGATGAGGCACAGCTAAGGACTTGCCAACAGAGAGGCACTTAAGCATTTAGCTTTCCTTTTTGTATTGCTGCTTGCCGGTGGTGTTGGCTGAAAATGAGAAGCAAATAGCACATAACTGCAGAAAACATGCTAACTCTCTTCATCCACACACTGGCACATTACATCAACCTGTTAGACACATTTGTTGGTTGCAGTGGGAATGGACAAATGAGTTGCAGGGGATGTGTGGAGTGTGGAGAGAGCTTCACTCTGGTCACACATACACTGTACCTAATGGACCAGTTATCTCTGCAGTCAAATTGCAAAATGTCAATTTGCTCCCTACATGGCCTTCCACCTCAACAGACGTTCACAGCTAGCTAAAACAAATCTATTTTTAAGTAAGAATTTGGGATAACACTCCAATGTGATGATGAAATTCACATGAAAAGATGTGTGGCTGGATTCTCCATTCCGAAGGCTAAGTGCTGGCGCGAATGGAAAATCCGCGGGAATTTCACGACAGGAAAATCGGCGCGAACCCCTCATCGATTGCGGTACCAGTGAGGGGCTAGCACCGGCACCGCATGCAACGCCCACAGATCGGGTCGGAAATGTCCGGAGAATCGCATCCGGGCTCCGCATGCACACGGCTGACGACCTGTACCGGTCGTGCCGTAAAACAGGGCGCCAGCCGTGCTCGAATCCACACCCGCCAACCGTGATCTCACAGCCCACCCCATGGCCACCCCTCACCAGTACCCCCAGCCCTAGTTAAAGCTCTCCCAGCCAGCGGCACCGATCCCGGACAAGTGTTGCGGCGCTGGACACTGTCCGCAGCCGGCACGCCAGGTTACCGACACGTGGCCTGCACCGTTGGGAACACGGCCTATCGGGGGCAGAGCATCGCGGGTGGGCCGGCCAATGGCGCTACGACGGCACGCGGTGCGCATCCCGGTCATTCTGGCGTCGGAATCCATTCTCCGCCAGCTCGCCAATCCCTATTTTGGCATTGGGCTATGGAGAATCCAGCCCGTGGTTCTATTGGACGCCATCGTGGCTAGTCCTCTTTCCTGTAGTCAGAGCAGTGGCTCCTTCGTTAAACAATCCCAGCTGCACTTTATATCACCAACAACTTTGGATTCTGATGCAGGAAATGCAGCCTTCGGCCTGAAGCAGGCCCAGGCAGACACCAGAACAAAGTGTCCTGTAGCGAGTCACAACCTGGCTTCCTCCATTGTCAGTTTGGCCTTTAACGGAGTTCACAAAGCACAAGTTTACACCAGTGGAAAGTGCTGTATGAGGCCAGCATTGTGGCATTAATATTCCATCAGTAAGTCTTTGCAGATTTGCCAAACAGAATGACTATTAGCAAAACAGATTACCATCTAAACTAAAGTAAACCCAGCCCTGAAGAAGGGCCAAATGGACTCGAAACATTAAGTCTGTTTCTCTCTCCACAGATGCTCCCAGACCTGCTGGGTTTTTCCCAGCATTTTCTGTTTCTGTTTCAGATTGCCATCTAATACTTATTTCTAATCATCAGGTTAACCCAAAAGGGATTCGTTTGCAATGTATTAGTTTGCAATGCATCATCTGGGGCAGCAGGGTAGCATGGTGGTTAGCATAAATGCTTCACAGCTCCAGGGTCCCAGGTTCGATTCCCGGCTGGGTCACTGTCTGTGTGGAGTCTGCACGTCCTCCCCCTGTTTGCGTGGGTTTCCTCTGGGTGCTCCGGTTTCCTCCCACAGTCCAAAGATGTGCAGGTTAGGTGGATTGGCCATGCTAAATTGCCCGTAGTGTCCTAATAAAAGTAAGGTTAAGGGGGGGTTGTTGGGTTACGGGTATAGGGTGGATACGTGTGTTTGAGTAGGGTGATCATGGCTCGGCACAACATCGAGGGCCGAAGGGCCTGTTCTGTGCTGTACTGTTCTATGTTCTATCTCTGGGAGCTTGTCTGATTGCCTCTGAGATTCAGGGAGGCACATCTCAAAGTTTTTTTTTCTCTCAAATTAAGTTTATGGAGGAGCCAGCATGCCTTGTGCTGTTTTATTTGTCTCTGTCTCATCCATATCCTGTAAGTGGGGGATGGCGTGAACCACCGAATGGAGAGGGTTGGCATGGACGGACCCTAATGGTCTCTCCTCCTTCCCTGAGTTAGTGTGGTCTGCGATGTTCGCAGTACGAGATCTTTACAAGGCTTTGGTGATTGCTCAAAGCCAGATGTATTTTGGTGGTGGATGACATGCAGGAGGGAGAAGCTGGACGATACGCGAAGGAGCATTTTACAAGCTGTCAGCCTGCCAGGAAATGAGTGTCAAGTTCACTCAGAGCGCATCTGGGAGCTGATTGACAACTCTTCCTCGCCCCTATCCCAGTCAAATTCTCTCCCCCCGCAGCTGACCGGGGTTTGGAGGGAGGAGAGCTTGGAGAATTCTTGATGTTATTCTTCCTGGGAAAGAATCCACGTCAAAAATGAGGCCACCCAGCCAGCCACAGCGAGGACGTAATGGGTCTGCACATGAAGTCTGCCGCAAACAGGGAGCAGAATTTACATAAAAATAGAGAAGCAACTATCATTTTCTGTGCAAGAGTGGCTCTATCATTACAAGAGAACTGAAATGTATCGATTGAGGTGTTCTGTTAATCGTCCTTTCCTGTCGTTTGCTGGGGTAGAACTCCCATGAGTCTTCCTGTAACTCAAGTTGGGTAGCTGTCTTTAAATATCAGTCAGAAGAGTAAAAGTCAGCAAAGTGTTTTCTGCAGAGGGATTCACCACCCAATCCGATTGTGCTCACTCAACATCTGGATCTTCGCATAAGGAGCACCGGATCAGGATCAGGTCCAGGGATCCTAGCTGAGTTTTGCCCTGGGGTGCTGAGGTCACTTGTCACCTCCCCTGTTCCTATCCCAGTTTTCTTACATTACAGAGCAGGGGATTGAACCCCAATCCCATTGCGAGTCTGGTGTAAATATTACATCGGCCACTCATTCAGAGTCAGAGTGGGAGGACGCAGACCCCACAAAATCCCAACCTGAGGCACTTCTGCTGCGGCAGAGGAGATAGGGAGAAACCGTCCCCACATCGTACAAGGATTAAGAACAATAGGGGACAGATTTATGGTGATTTTCAAATCAAGTTGGATCAGGGGTTGCTGCACCCTCCTCCTCGAGTGAGGAGGAGGTCGAGGAGGGTGGCGACAGGCACCTCGCAGAGGAGGAGGAGGAACGACCTTGGACCAACGAGCTAGGGAAGAGCCCCTCTTGGAAGAGACAAAAGGAGCTTATTGGAGGCCCTTAGTGTCCAAGGTTAGGTTATGGGGTTACGGGGATAGTGTGTGTGGGGGGGGGGGGGAGGATTGATGGGCATGGGTAGAGAGCTCATTCAAAGGGTCAGTGCAGCCTCGATGGGCCAAATAGCCTCCTTCTACACTGTAGAGATTCTATGAATCTATGATTTAGGGGGAAACCAGGAGTGAAGAGCTTTGCCATTGTGAGGTGTGACATCTCATCAATAATGTAGTGCCAGCTATAGGTTCCCGTGATGGTGACCAAGTTCATGGGCAGGGAACTAAAGCCATTGGTTGAACCCTTCAGGAGAATGATGATGACTTGCATTGAGGGCAGAGCGATACTCCTCTCTTCCTCAGCGATATGCCTGACTCCTGCCTGACAAAGAGCTGAATGCGGCCTGCCCATCAACGCATTTATCATGGGGTTCAGAGATGCTGGCTGACTTATCTCAGCTACTGCAGCCCCTCCAAGGTCAGGGGTCCTGATGTTTTACTCTGGCTTACATCCGAGGGGGGCAGCCTATCAACACTTTGTCAGCTCTTGGCCTCCTCATCATTGAAGAGTGGCATGCATGAGAGACCTGAGCATTGTTGCTGGGAGTGAGGGGTTGCAGGAAGTTGCGGGAAGCTGTAGGGAGGGCTGGTTTAGGCCTGTGCCAGCAACAGTGCATCTTTACTGACTCATCAATGTGGGAGGTCGGAGAAACAAAACGCTGCTATTCTCACATTCCACATAGATGAAGCGTCGAGTGTGCGCGGGGGTTTACGGAGCATGGCGCCATGAAATGACAGAGTGGAAGATGTGCTGGTGAACAAAGTCATGTTTAATACAACAGCAATATTACAATGGTGACTTATCCCGACTGGTGCCGAGGTTCACCCCTGCCCACTATGTGCCTACATTTTCTTACTCTTACTCACCCTCCGCTACGCCAAGTTGTCTGCCCAGAATCCACAGCTGAGGTAGAGGTCGCCTGCTGACCTCCACGGCCTGTTAGCGGGAGTCCCCTGGCGGGCTTGGATCTTTCGGGTCCGGGCCTACCTTTGGGCTGTATGGATGTTGCGCTGCCGCCCTCACAGAGAGCGTGGTGTCAGATGGGCTGGACACCTCCAGGATCACCTGGCTGGAGGATCCCGGGTTGTGCTCCTGCTGACTCTCTTACTTTCAGGTGTCTGCAGACTCCTGTGCACCTCCACAGGGTAGAAGGGCAGCTACAATGAGATCTAGAAGCCCCGCTGTCCTCTGGCACATAAACTCATTGGTCCCCACTTGTGTCTACACCACGCAATTAAAGCCTTGCACTGTGGAACTCATGCCCTCAGCCATGAAGGTGTAGCCATCTGGGATGGACACTTACAACCAGGGACAGAGAAACTCGCAAAGCATAGCGGGTAAAATGGGCAAAGCAAGATTCAGGATGGCTCAGAGCCTGAAATGTATATTTGCAAGCAAGGAATCCAGACGGTATCGAAACTCCGATCAATTAGCATTTTGATGGGCTGATTAGCATTTGATGGCCCATCTTCACCAGGACAAAGGACTGGTACCTGAGTGACCGGTACAGTCCCAGACATTCCGGCGCCACTCCCTGTTCTAGGGAAGCGTAAACACCAGGGTCAGTGACGGCTTGGGACACGCCCAGCCATCCAGGCACCCGCCCATTTATTGGTTAGGAATCGAACAGAGTGATCAAGGATCAACCAAGTGGGGTCCAAATGAAAGGACCGCCCGAATGAGCGCGAAAACCCCCAAGTATAAGAAGAGAGTCCGCCATGTGTTCGGCCTCTTTTGGACCTGGCGCCCCGGCAACGTCCATATCCAATCGCAGCACCAGAAGCAAGTCCAAGTTCAACGCTCGCTACCAGACGGATGAGCCTAGTTGAGCGGCAGGTACTTCTCCAGACTCGATTGATCCAGAATCGGACAGCAGCCACTGTTCCTCTGACCTAAACCGGGTGCCTGAAGTTAAGTACAGGTTGTCTTAGTCGATAGGTATAGGTAACTAGTAGTGTTTATGTTGCATGACTAATTGTGTGTAAATAAAGTACCCTTGACCTTGAACTAACTAACTGGTGTTTGGCTCTTTGATCGATAGCCGGCTGAACCTTGTGGTGGTATCATTTGATACTTGGCAAATCTGAGCATTAGAATATCGATACCAAAAGAAAGGAGGGCAACCTCACTGACTGCCGTAGTTAGAGCAGAGCCACAGGAAAAGAAAGGCAACAAAGGTCATGAACTGTGCCATGGAGTGGACAGCCCCCCCCCCCCCATGGCGTGCATATCCTGTGCCAAGGTCTCCACCGTGGATTGCAGCTTCGCACTGTGACAGCACCATTTCCTTGGACAGAAGGGGATGGGACTCCTCCAGTTGGGCTTGCAATCCGAGGTGGGATGCTGTCATCCTTTCCTGATGCTCGCAACTCTGCCTTTGCAGTGCCAGCAGATCTGGGATGACCGGACCTAGGGTCACTTCATCAGAGAGGGGCTCAGCAGAGTCCTGGTCACCGGCATCCCTCCGAGTTTCCACCCTGCTGTGGATCTTCAGCTATGAGCTGCTCAACAGTGAGTGACCCAGAAGTCTGCCAACTACTTAATCCAACAGAGGTGTGAGTATCTGCGCTGGTGGAGGATGCGGTGGTGACTGAGGAATCTCCTTCGGAGCTGCTACTGTCCGTGGTCTCCAAAGCGGTGCTAGGGTGGTCCGGGATGCTCAACTGATTGCCCTGCAAGGGAAAGTAGATGGTATTAGTTCATCACGAGAGTAAATGACAGGACAATGTTTATTCACATGAGCCTTGAAGACTGACTGAGTTTCCAAAGGGTTCTCACATTTGTCTGCTGCTCCCACTTCACCCTCTGCACAGGCGAGGTCTTGCTCCTCCTTGACCAACTCAAGGGCTCTCTCTTCAAAGGACGTGAGGCATCTGATCTCGCACCTAACTCCGAGTAGGCTGTGTCCGCTCAAGCCTGTTATTCTCAAATTTGTCCTGCAATGGAACAGATAGGGAGAATGTCGGCTGGAGTTCTGCCAGTTCAGATGGTGATGAGGTGTGGCATGCGTGGAGCTTGAGTCAGAGCAGGGAATGTGCGGAACAGAGTAGCGACTGGGGGGTGGGGGGGGGGGAGAACCATGGGGATTGGTGGGGGGCAGTGTTCCTGACGGTGGGTAATCCATGAGGTGGCTGGGTGAGAGTTCACCTTGGAGGTGCGAGGCGTGTGTGAGGGGGTGTAATGGGAGACTGGAGGTGGCAGATGTACCCTAGCTGCACGAAGAAGGTCATTCATCGTTTCGTGGCACTGCTGCCCCGTCCTGCATTGAGCTGGCACTGACTAAGGCTGCCACTGCCGCACAGGCGAGGGGTGATGAACTTGCTGGATGGATGTCTGTGTGACCGTTGATAGAGGATATCCCACCTCTGCTGCACTCCATCCAGGAGTCTGGTCAGGGCTCCCTCTGAGAAACGCGGTGCTGGCTTCCTGGTAGCCATCCCTTCGAATGGATCTGGAACAAACGCTGGGCAGTGCTGGGCCGACGTTTATATGGAGCTCCCCACTGATTACTGGTCCAGCATGAGGTCGAGCGAATCAGTGGGAAGCCGCTGCGAGCAAAGCCTGATTCACATGGTAAATCATTTTTTGAGGCTCAATACTCTATGAGATTTCCTGCCAACGGGGCTGGTGAGATCCGCACCAGATTTCTTATCAGAACCAAGATTTTGTCAAATTTTGGTGAGATTCCACCCAAGTTTCTTTTCTCTAAAGGATACATTTTCATTGGCTGAAAGTTCATTTCAGACCCTCTTTTTTTCAGCCAGTTGAAAGAATGACTTTCATTTATAAAGTACCTTTCACAACCTTATAATGCACTTTGCAGCCAATGAAGTACTTTTGAAGTATAGTTACGGGCGGCACGGTGACGCAGTAGTTAGCACTGCTGCCGACGGTGCTGAGGACCCAGGTTCAATCCCGGTCCTAGGTCACTGTCTGTGCGGAGATTGCACATTCTCCTGTGTCTTCATGGGTCTCACTCCCACAACCCAAAGATGTTTGGTGGATTGGCCACGCTAAATTGCCCCTTAACTGGAAAAAGATTATTGGGCACTCTAAATTAAAAAAATAAAAATAAAGTATAGTTACTGTTTAGCTCAGTTGGTTGGATAGCTGGTTTGTGATGAAGAACGAGGCCAACAGCACACACTCAATTCCCGTACCAGCTGAGGTTATTCATGATCGTCCCGCCTTCTCAATCTTGTCCCTCGCCTGAGGTGCGGTGATCCTCAGGTTTAATCACCACCAGTCAACTCTCCCCCTCAAAGGGGAAAAGCAGCCTAATGTCATCTGGGACTATGGCGACTTTACTTACTATTGTAATGAAGGAAATCCAGCTGCCAATTTGCGCAAACTCCCACAAACAGCAATGTTATAACGACCAGATAATCTCTGTAATGATACTGATTGAGGAATATTGACCAGGGAGAACTCCCCAACCTTTATTAAATCGTAACATGGGACCTTCTAAGTTCACGGAGAGGATAGGAGAGGCCTTAGTTTAACATTACATTCAAAAGGTGATACCTCCAACAGTGCGACACTCCTTGTTTTGCGTTTTCTTTTTAAAAATAAATTTAGAGTACCCAATTCATTTTTTCCAATTAAGGGGCAATTTAGCGTGGCCAATCCACCTACCCTGCACATCTTTGGGTTGTGGGGGCGAAACCCACGCAAACACGGGGGAGAATGTGCAAACTCCACACGGACAGTGACCCAGAGCCGGGATCGAACCTGGGACCTCAGCGCCGTGACAACAGTGCGACACTCCTGCTGTGTTGCACAGGAATGACAACGCAGAATTTGTGCTCAAGTCTCTGGAGTGATTCTTGAATAAAAAGTCTTCTGACTCAGGGACAAGAGGGAAACCAGTGAGGCCACAACCGAAAGTCAAGCCTGAAGCCTGGACAAGGCCCTATTTGCAAAGGATCCAGGCAGTCTGATGTCTGATAGAAATAGGAACAAGCAAATTCATCAAGGGAACTTTACAAGTAAAAGTCGCTGAATCCAGTTTATTGGATGCTCATGGTTTGCAAATTGGATCATGAGTGTAGCCATGCTGCATTGCATTACCTCGCTGGCTGAACAGGGTGTCGGTTGCGACCAGGTCATGTTCTCGACATTTCATCACGAGGAACACTTCATTGGACTTTCCTTTCCTTACTCCTTTCTTGCCAATCACTCCCTTGCAAAGAGTAATGTCCTTCCTGACTTTGGTATTGAAATCTCGGAGGAGGATCAGTTGTCTGCTGGGATTCAGCCTCGGGCTGATGTCAGTGGCATTCTGATTCCTCATTAGGGTAAAACGGGTCATGGAACAGTCGCTTATCCCACAGCGGGGGAGGGGGGGGGGGGGGGGGGGGGGGGGAGTTGCACAGATGGCAGACAAGCTTGTTTTTTAATGAAGAAGCTCGCTCTGTGAGTGTTGTTCCTCTTCTGGAAGCCCTCCACATGGTAAGGCCAAGAACAGGATTTTCATTAACGCACTGCTCCCGAAACCACAGGTATTTTGTGAACATACAATCTGATCCCAATAATTAATGAGTGTCAGATCAATGTTTATTGATCTGAGTGCTGCATGTGGCCATATGTCAGTGCATAAAGGGATAGGTGGGGCTCCATAACCTGCTGTGCAAGAAAAGAAAGGACTGTCCTTTTAACCCTTGACCTTTGGTGTGTAAAGATGACCATTGTCTGTTGAGGTTACAACATCTACACGGACTGAAAGAGGGATTTATAGTTTTCCACCACCTGTTCCCAGCGTCAAGGAAAAAAAAAACCTCTTGTTTTGATTTTGTACAAATCTGTGGTGTGTTGAAATGATTAGAGGAGCTGAACAGAGAGCAGTGACTTGAGGTAATAAATCACACAGACTGTGCCCGGGCATCCACTAACTTCAAGAGAGTGTATGAGGGGAGTAGGGGGTTAGGGTGGTGGGGTGAGGGGGGGTGC
This sequence comes from Scyliorhinus canicula, assembly GCF_902713615.1. Classification (NCBI taxonomy): domain Eukaryota; kingdom Metazoa; phylum Chordata; class Chondrichthyes; order Carcharhiniformes; family Scyliorhinidae; genus Scyliorhinus; species Scyliorhinus canicula. The sequence goes on from NC_052157.1 coordinate 118,041,534, forward strand.
GGGGAGAACCTGAACAAAGATTTATTAGCAGCTGGATTCATGTGGCAGACCTGGTGGGAATGTTCCGCCTTTACAGTTGCTGCGTAATGTTTACCACATGCTGCCTCGTATGGCTTACATTAGGGTCAGAGTACTCAGCAAGTGTAAAACACTGAGGGAGATTCTTCATCACAAGGCTTCAGGGGGCTCAGAGTGACAATCGATTGAATTAGCAAAATGCATCTTACTTACTTTTGTTTCTTTTATTTCCTAGTTTTCGCACTACCTTGTCCGACACATCCTGGTGTTTGATTCCAAGACGCTAACGGTCCTTCAAAACATCACCCAATTGCCCAGGTCTTCGCCAAGGCTACACAGTAAACCTTGGCTCAATACCTGAAGCAAACCTAATCTTGTCCACACACAAGATATTCATCAGGGAAAGCAATGAGGAACTGGACCGCTTGTCGATTATTTATTTTCCTGGTCGAAGGGTTCAACTGTGAGATCATGATCCAGGTCTGAGGGGTTCGGTTATAACCTCGCAACCCTGCCCAAGGGGTACAGCTGTAGCCTCAGGACCCCAGTGTAATAATGACCCACAATCTACAAAGATGCGATTTGTGCAGATATGCATGTGATTTGTGCAGATATGCAGGGAATTGTTCACACCAAGAGACCCCACTGGAGGTTCTGTTTACATATTGTAAGAAATCACATTATTTGTTTGCACCATAAATGATCTCATTTATGTGACTTGCTCTCAGTTGCGTGCAATCCCAATGTAGTGATCTGTTCATGTTGGAGGTATTTCTGTTATAGAGATTTATTCCCAATGTAAGAGGTCCCATTGTTCAGACCCATTCACACGGTAATCCAATCTCATTGAAGGAGTTTGTTTACACTCTATTCAATCCCGTTATGAAGATCTGTTTGTGCGGTTAAATATCACACGTGTAAAGATCACTCTGATGACTTCCTATGTCAAGGGATCTGCTCCTTTAAGACATTGGTGGATTCTAGTTCTGGTTCATGGGTAATTAGTCACACCACCTTAAAAGTCACCAGCATGTTTTAGGTGGATAGGTAGGGTTATGGTGTCTTTTCATTGTGGCTATTGTTTGGAGTGTCAGGCCTCGCCACATGCCTGTAATTGGTTGCATTACGGATCTTATTTATACAAAGCTATCTAACATGTCCTCTCAAATAGAATCGCTGTAAGCCAGATCATGTCGTGAAGCACCCAAACTTTTCCTTTTTACTGCACCATAGGATTGCCTGCTTCCATTCAGGGCCTTCGCTCCTCTTGTCATGGTTCAGTGTGTGGTTCCTTCAGGAGGTGGCTACAGCCCTCCAAGCCCCCATCCAGAAGCATTTCTTCATTTGAAGGAACAACCAACATGCCCAAACTCAGAATGACTAACAACCCAGCTGGGGATGGAGCTAAACCGAACAACTTGTGGTTATTTAGCACCTTTTAATGCAGTGAACATCCCAAAGTGCTTGACAAGTGGTTTATCAAAGATAATATGACACAAAGCCACATGAGATATTTGGACCACAAGCTGGGGCGAAGAGGTAGCTTTTAAAGACTTCAATGAGGAGAGAGAGAGAGAGCAGAGACCAAAGGCTAGAATTTTCCAACCAGTCGCGCCAATGGCATCGTCCGGTCCTGTCAATATGAATATAGATTTCAATGGCTCGCTGGTCCCGTCATGGGGAAACCCGCAGCGGTGGGGTGGCTGCAGAATTCTGGCCAAAGAGGTTTATGGAGGGAATTCCAGAGCCTCAGGACTTGGTAACTGAAAGCACAGTGCCAATGATAAAGTGATTAAAATGAAGCCAAGGAGCCAGAATTGGAGGAGTGCAGAGAGGAGTGTAGGGCTAATGGTAGGTACAAAGGTAGGGAGGGGAGAGACCAGGGAGGGAGTTGAAAACAAGAACAATTTTAACAGCCGGGCATCGCTCAGCCAAAGCTAATGTATGTCAGAGAGTAAAAGGGTGGCAGGGGAAAGCACTTTGGAGTGAGTTGGGGTACGGGCAGCAAAGTGTTGGATGATTTTAACTTTATGGCAGCGGGGTAATGAGAGGCAGGACAGTGTTGGAATATGCAAATATAGAGATAGCATAGGCTTTGACTGAGGGTTTCAACAACAGGTGAGCTGAGGCAGGCACTGTCAGAGAGGGGGAGGTAGGTCGTCTTCGGCGATATGTGGCATGGATGTGTGGTTGGAATATCAGCTGAGGTCAAGTATGACGCCAAGGTTGCTAACGGTCTGGTTCAGCCTGAAACAGTTACCAGTTGGGAGAGGGTGTAGTCAGCAGCTTGAGGATGGAGCTTGTGGTTGGGTTCAAAGACAATGGGACGGGCACTGCCAAGGACTGATGCCAAGGCCAGGGCAGGGCAATGATGTGAAGTGTGTGTGTGAGTGGGGGGATTGCCGGTGAGGGTCGATGATGGATGGGAGGTGGGTGCAGATGTGATTGCCAGCGAGGATGGATGGGATGGGAGGGTGGGTCTTGATGTCCATCGGGGTGCGGGGCGGAGGCCTGCCTCTTAACTTTGAGATTGGGGGGGCTCTTTAAAAAGCGCGCCAGATCTCTGTGGAGCTGGACTTATTGGTGTCTTTAGGCCCCGCCCTGCAAGTATGATGGTGCAAAACACGCCTTCCCCATCGCCCGATTTTGACAAAGTATCAGATGATCTGGAGTGAAAGCCTCAGGAGAAATACACCAGTTTTCAGTCAGAAGCTGACACTTTGTCATTTTTTCAAACAAATTCCACCCAATGGTTTTGGACTTCCTAATATTTAATCATATAACATTTCTTCTCGTCCAATACTGAATGACAGATAAGCGGTTTAACAATGAATAGACAGTGCAGGAGTTGAGAGAGATGGAGGTGAGGCACAGCTGAGTGTCCACGGCTTACGTGTGTCACCAGACTGGATGGTTTTGGATGATGTCGCCAAGGAGGCCCCACTTAGATGAGAAATAGAACAGGCCAAGGAGGGATAATATTGCGGGAATAAGAGATGAATCGATGGTCGAGACTCTCCGACTATAACTGAATTTGTATAAGTGAAATCCTCTGTAAGTTTCCCGCTTTAAAAACTCACCTTACAGGAGAAGGGGCCTTTGTTTTTTAACTAACTTTTTTTTCGGCGTTAAAGTTTTTTATTTCAGAGCTGCAGGAAACCAGAAGTCGGCCGTGGGGATTTCTGGGAAGGTGTGTAGTACCTGTATATAAGTTGGGCGGGTGCGAAACCCGAGACACTACACTTGTAGTGTCCTCCACCCTTCCACCTCCTCTAACCTAAGGGTTGAGTGAATATCAGGTAAGCTCTTCCTTTCTTTTTCTTGTTTTATCTGGAGGGGGTGGCAGGGAAGGCAGTGCAATGTTCCTCCTGCAGAACGTTTGAGGTGAGGGATGCCGTCAGTGTCCCTGCTGATTTCACTTGTGGGAAGTGCACCCATCTCCAGCTCCTCAGAAACCGTGTTAGGGAACTGGAACTGGAGTTGGATGAACTTCGGATCATTCGGGAGGCAGAGGTGGTCATAGATAGAAGCTTCAGGGATGCAGTTACTCCGAAGAATGAAGATAGATGGGTGAGGTGAGAGGGGCTGGGAGGAAGCAGTCAGTATGGGACACCCTGTGGTCGTTCCCCTTAGTAACAAGTATACCGCTTTGGATGTGACTTACCAGGGGTAAGCCATGGGGTACAGGTCTCTGGCACAGAGTCTATCCCTGTTGCTCAGAAGGGAAGGCGGAGAGGAGTAGAGCGTTAGTCATTGGAGACTCCATAGTTAGGGGTATAGATAGGAGATTCTGTGGGAACGAGAGAGACTCGTGGTTGGTGTGTTGCCTCTCAGGTGCCAGGGTCCGTGATGTCTCGGATCGTGTTTTCGGGATCCTTAAGGGGGAGGGGGAGCAGCCCCAAGTCGTGGTCCACATAGGCACCAATGACATAGGTAGAAAAAGGGATAGAGATGTAAGACAGGAATTCAGGGAGCTAGGGTGGAAACTTAGAGCTAGAACAAACAGAGTTATTATCTCTGGGTTGTTACCCGTGCCACGTGCTAGTGAGATGAGGAATAGGGAGAGACAGCAGTTGAACAAGTGGCTACAGGTATGGTGCAGGAGGGAGGGTTTCAGACACCTGGATAATTGGGGCTCATTCTGGGGTAGGTGGGACCTCTACAAACGGGATGGTCTACACCTGGACCAGAGGGGTACCAATATCCTGGGGGGGAAATTTGCTAATGCTCTTCCAGAGGGTTTCAACTAGTTCAGCAGGGGATTGGGAACCTGAATTGTAGCTCAGGAAAATACAGGAGGTTGAGAGTAGTGAGGTCATGAGTAAGGTTTCAAAGTTGCAGGAGTGTACCAGCAGGCAGGAAGGTGGTTTAAAGTGTGTCTACTTCAACGCCAGGAGCATCCGGAATAAGGTGGGTGAACTTGCAGCATGGGTTTGTACCTGGGACTTTGATGTTGTGGCCATTTTGGAGACATGGATAGAGCAGGGACAGGAATGGTTGTTGCAGATGCCGGCGTTTAGATATTTCAGTAAGCTCAGGGAAGGTGGTAAGAGAGGGGGAGAGGTGGCATTGTTAGTCAAGGACAGTATTACGGTGGCTGAAAGGACGTTTGATGAGGACTCGACTACTGAGGTAGTATGGGCTGAGTTTAGAAACAGGAAAGGGGAGGTCACATTGTTAGGGGTTTTCTATAGGCCTCCAAAAAGTTCCAGAGATGTAGAGGAAAGGATTGCAAAGATGATTCTGGATAGGAGTGAAAGTAACAGGGTAGTTCTTATGGGGGACTTTATCTTTCCAAATATTGACTGGAAATGCTATAGATCGAGTACTTTAGATGTGTCCGTTTTTGTCCAATGTGTGCAGGAGGGTTTCTTGACGCAGTATGTAGATAGGCCAAAAAGAGGCGAGGCCACATTGGATTTGGTACTGGGTAATGAACCAGGACAGGTGCTAGATTTGGAGGTAGGTGAGCACATTGGTGATAGTGACCACAATTCAGTTACGTTTACTTTAGCGATGGAAAGGGATAGGTATAAACCGCAGGGCAAGAGTTATTGCTGGGGGAAAGGCAATTATGATGCGATGAGGCAAGACTAAGGATGCATCGCCTGGAGAGGAAAACTGCAGGGGATGGACACAATGGAAATGTGGAGCTCGTTCAAGGAACAGCTACTGCGTGTCCTTGATAAGTATGTACCTGTCAGGCAGGGAGGAAGTGATCGAGCGAGGGAACCGTGGTTTACGAAAGTAGTTGAATCACTTGTCAAGAGGAAGAAGGAGGCTTATGTAAAGATGAGATGTGAAGGTTCAGTTAGGGCGCTCGAAAGTTACAAGTTAGCTAGGAAGGACCTAAAGAGAGAGCTAAGAAGAGCAAGGAGGGGACATGAGAAGTCTTTGGAAGGTAGGATCAAGGATAACCCTAAAGATTTCTATAGGTATGTCAGGAATAAAAGAATGACTCGGTTAAGAATAGGGCCAGTCAAGGACAGTAGTGGGAAGTTGTGCGTGGAGTCTGAGGAGATAGGAGAGGTGCTAAATGAATATTTTTCATCAGTATTCACGCAGGAAAAAGACAAAGTTGTCGAGGAGAATACTGAGATACAGGCTACTAGACTAGAAGGGTTTGAGGTTCATAAGGAGGAGGTGTTAGCAATTCTGGAAAGTGTGAAAATAGATAAATCCCCTGGGCCGGATGGGATTTATCCTAGGATTCTCTGGGAAGCTAGGGAGGAGATTGCTGAGCTTTTGTCTTTGATCTTTATGTCGTCATTGTCTACAGGAATAGTGCCAGACTGGAGGATAGCAAATGTTGTCCCCTTGTTCAAGAAGGGGAGTAGAGACAACCCCGGGAACTGTAGACCAGTGAGCCTTACCCCTGTTGTGGACAAAGTCTTGGAAAGGTTTATAAGAGATAGGATTTATAATCATCTAGAAAGGAATAATTTGATTAGGGATAGTAAACACGGTTTTGTGAAGGGTAGGTCGTGCCTCGCAATCCTTATTGAGTTCTTTGAGAAGGTGACCAAACAGGTGGACAAGGGTAAAGCACTTGATGTGTAGTATATGGATTTCAGTAAAGCGTTTGATAAGGTTCCCCACGGTAGGATATTGCAGAAAATACGGAGGCATGGGATTCAGGGTGATTTAGCAGTTTGGATCAGAAATTGGCTCGCTAGGGCAGCACGGTGGCCTAGTGGTTAGCACAACCGCCTCACGGCGCTGAGGTCCCAGGTTCGATCCCGGCTCTGGGTCACTGTCCGTGTGGAGTTTGCACGTTCTCCCCGTGTCTGCGTGGGTTTCGCCCCCACAACCCAAAAAAAAATGTGCAGAGTAGGTGGATTGGCCACGCTAAATTGCCCCTTAATTGGAAAAAATAATTGGCTAATCTAAATTTATAAAAAAAAAAAAAAGAAATTGGCTCCCTGTAAGAAGACAGAGGGTGGTGGTTGATGGGAAATGTTCAGCCTGCAGTTCAGTTACTAGTGGTGTACCACATGGATCTGTTTTGGGGCCACTGCTGTTTGTCATTTTTATAAATGACCTGGAGGAGGGCGTAGAAGGATGGGTGAGTAAATTTGCAGATGACACTAAAGTCGGTGGAGCTGTGGACAGTGCAGAAGGATGTTGCAGGTTACAGAGGGAAATAGATAAGCTGCAGAGTTGGGCTGAGAGGTGGCAAATGGAGTTTAATGCAGAAAAGTATGAGGTGATTCATTTTGGAAGGAGTAACAGGAAGACAGAGTACTGGGCTAATGGTAAGATTCTTGGTAGTGTGGATGAGCAGAGAGATCTCGGTGTCCATGTACATAGATCTCTGAAAGCTGCCACCCAGGTTGAGAGGGTTGTTAAGAAGGCGTACGGTGTGTTAGCTTTTATTGGCAGAGGGATTGAATTTAGGAGCCATGAGGTCATATTGCAGCTCTACAAAACTCTGGTGCGGCCGCATTTGGAGTATTGCGTGCAGTTCTGGTCGCCGCATTATAGGAAGGATGTGGAAGCATTGGAAAGGGTGCAGAGGAGATTCACCAGGATGTTGCTGGTATGGAGGGAAGATCTTATGAGGAAAGGCTGAGGGACTTGAGGCTGTTTTCGTTAGAGAGAGGAAGGTTAAGAGGTGATTTAATGAGGCATACAAAATGATCAGAGAATTAGATAGGGTGGACAGTGAGAGCCTTTTTCCTCGGATGGTGATGGCTAGCACAAAGGGGCATAGCTTTAAATTGAGGGGAGATAGATATAGGACAGATGTCAGAGGTAGGTTCTTTACTCAGAGAGTAGTAAGGGTGTGGAATAACCTGCAACAGTCGTGGTCTCGCCAACATTAAGGGCATTTAAATGGTCATTGGATAAACATATGGATGATAAGGGAATAGTGTAGATGGGCTTTAGAGTGGTTTCACAGGTCGGCGCAACATCGAGGGCCGAAGGGTCTGTACTGCGCTGTAATTTTCTATGTTTTATGTTCTATGTTCTGAGTGCAGGCCTACCCAGCTGGACAATGGTGGAGAGGCTCGAAAGTGACACACTGACCTGTGCATCTCAGGATCTCTGAGCAGCACCATCAGGGTTTGATATTATCTTTAATCAATAGTTATGGGCTGTCAACATGCTAAAGTGCAATGCGTCAAAAAGGACGAATATTTCTGTGAGCACATCAGAATGGGAAATTCTGCTTAGATAATGATGATACACACTGGTAATGTTGAGCTGGGCTGAATCGTGCTCAAACAGGACACACATTCACCATTATGCTTGCAAAGTCTGACTTGTCACTTCTACACAGAGTGAATGTATTGATTGGACAGATACACAGATAGAACCAGACAGAAGAGAAAAACAGACAAGCAGACAGAAACAGGCACACCGACAAGAACAAACACACAGACAAGAATAGTTATACAGATAGGAACATAAGGCCAGAAGAGGTAGGAGCAGAAGTAGGCTATTCAACCCATCGGGTCTGTTCCGCCATTCAGTGAGATCATGACTGAACCGATATGATAATCCTCAACTCCACTTTCCCATCTTATTCCCAAACCCGAATCCCCTTCCCTACCTTATCCCATACCCTTGATTCCCTTACTAATTAAAAATCTGTCTCTCTCAGCCTTGAATGTACTTTTTTTGATGTATTTTATTACAAACATGAATCCAAACAGGTTACAGCAAATAAACATTCCGGAAACATACTTCCCAGCAATCAACTATACAGTCGGTACAGATATTTTCCCTTTTTCAACCCCACTCTCCCTCCCACGTTGAACAGCCCCTCAAGCACGGTCACACATCTCCCCCACCTTTTCTCAAACCCCCCTGCCCCTTAACTCATATTTTATCTTCTCGAATCGCAGTAAGTCGCACAGGTCACCCAACCATGTCGCTACCCCCGGTGGCGATGCCGACCGCCACTCCAGTAAAATTTGCCGCCGTTCAATTAGAGAGGCGAAGGCCAAGACATCGGCCTTCCTCCTCTCCATGAGCTCCGGCTTCTCTGAAACCCCAAATATTGCCACCAAAGGGTCCGGGTCCACCTCCTCTTCCACTATCCTGGCTAAGACCGCAAACACTCCTGCCCAGAATCTCTCCAATTTTTCGCAATCCAAAACATGTACGCGTGATTGGCTGGCCCCCGCCCACACCTCTCACACTCATCAGCTACTCCCTGAAAGAACCCACTCATTCCCGCCCGAGTCCTATGCACCTGGTGCACCACCTTAAACTGTATCAGGCTCATCCTTACACAAGACAAGATACCGTTTACCATACAGAGTGCCTCACTCCATACTCCCCAATTGATCTCCCCTCCCAACTCCTCCTTGATCTTCACCCCCACTCGCCTCCCTGCTCCCCCAGCCACTTGCATATATCCTGAAACAGCAGTCGCTCCAGCAGGGTGTATCCCAGCAACCAAGGGAACCCTCTCCAGACTTTTCGCGCAAAGTCCCTAACCTGCGGATACCTGAACTCACTCCTCCTCGGCAGCTCTACCCTCTCCCTTAGCTCCTCCAGACTGGCGAAACCTTCCACCAAATACAAATCCCTCACCTTGACCAGCCCCACTTCCCTCCACCTCCTGTACACACTATCCATCTCCCCCGGCTCAGACCCATGATTCTCGCACAGCGGCATTAATACCGATATCCCTACCACCCTAAAATGCCTCCTCAACTGATTTCATATCGTCACCATTGACTGCACCACCGGGCTCCTTGAATATCTAATCAGAGCCATTGACAACACTGACATCACGATTGCCCTCAAACTAGACCCCATACAAGATTTCTCCTTTATCCTAACCGACTCGACCCAGTCTCCTTCCCACCACCGCCGCACCTTGTCCAATGAAGCAAGTTCAGCAACGCCAAACCCCCCTGCTGCCTCTGCAGCAGGGTCCTCCCCACCCTTGGCACCTTCCCCGCCCATACAAAGTCCAAAATGATCTCCGAACAAAGGCCTTTGGTATAAAGATCTGGGGAGCCTGAAAGATAAACAAGAGCCTCAGCAGAATATTTATTTTCACCACTTGGACCCTCCCCGCCAACGTTAAGTGCAGTGTATCCAGATCCTCCCTGGCCTCCTCTACCAGCTTTGTTAAGTTCCACTTATGGAGCCCCGTCCATTCCCTCGCTACCTTAATCCCCAAATATCTAAACCTATCCCTCGCTACCGTAAATGGCATCCCCCCCAAATTAGCCCGCTGTGCCAGCTCATTCACCGGGAAAACCTCGCTTTTCCCAACATTCAGTTTGTACCCGAGAACCCTCCAAACCTCCCCAGCAGGCCGATAATCTTTCCCATACTCTCCAACAGATACGAAATGTGCAGCAAGAGGTCATCAGCATAGAGCGACACCCAATGCTCCCTCTGTCCCCTCATAATCCTCCACCATTCCGCCAACTCCCTAAAAGCCATCACCAACGGCTCTATGGCCAGCGCAAACAGCAACGGGGACAGCGGGTACCCCTGCCTCGTACCCCTGTGTAAGTCAAAGCTTCATGACCTCATATCATTCGTCCTCACCCTCGTCCTTGGTGCCACATACAGTAACCGTACCCATGCCACAAATCTCGGCCCAAACACAAACCTTCCCAAAACCTCAAACAAGTACCGCCACTCCACCCGATCAAATGCCTTCTCCGCGTCCATGGACACCACCACCTCCGGTACCAGAGCCCCTGATGGATTCACCACCACATTCAACAGCTGTCTTATATTACTCGCGAGCTGCCTGCACTTCACGAAGCCTGTTTCATCTTCTATAACCACCCCCTGGACACAGTCTTCCATCCTCCCTGCCAACAACTTGGCCAATACTTCAAATTCATGTTCAATAGTGATATGGGCCTAATGGTCCTTCACCTTTTTCGGGATTATAATTGTCACAAGTAGGCTTCAATGAAGTTACTGTGAAAAGACCCTAGTTGTCACATTCCGTCGCCTGTTCGAGGAGGCCGGTACGGAAATTGAACCTGCGCTGCTGGCCTTGTTCTGCATCACAAGCCAGCTGTTTCGCCCACTGTGCTAAACCAGCCCCTTATTAGTGTGATCATCTCTGGCAACTCCCCCTTCTCCAGTGCTTCATTAAACGCCCCGAACAGATGTGGTGTCAGGTCCGTCGCAAATTCCTTAGAAAATTCTGCCGGGTACCCATCCGGCCCAGGGGCCTTCTCCGACTTCATACCCCTGATACTATCCAGCACCTCCCTCAGCCCCAGGGGCTCCTCCAACGCCTGCTTCTTTGCTTCCTCCACCTGGGTAAATTCCAGCTCATCCAGAAACCGCCCCACGTCCCGCTCCCCTCTCCCCGGGTCTGACTCGTAAAGTTCCTGGTAGTACTCCCTAAAAGCCTCATCAATATTTCCCTGGATACAGCCTGCTTCCGCAACTGGTGCGCCACATGCTGCTCGCCTACTCCCCATACTCATGTTGCACCTCTCTTGTCCTATGTAATTGCCCTACTGCCCACCCCATCGAAAGCCTGTCAAACTGTCCCTGCAACTTTTTCCTCCTCGCCAATCCCTCCACGGTGGGCGCCCTCGAATATTCCCTGTCCACCTCCACCATCCCGCTCACTGGGCAGTCATGTTCCTCCCACCTTTCCCTATCCGCACGAGCCCCAAATGAAGTAATTTCCCCTGGACCACTGCCTTCAGTGCTTCCCAAAAGGTGGCTGCCGATATCTCCCCATTCTGATTCAACTCCACATACTCCTTAATCGCTGCCCGCACCTTATCACAAAAACCGCCATCCGCCCACAACCCAAAGTCAAACCTCCTCCCCGGCGTCTGCTATCATCCCGTTCTAAACCGAATCTCCAGCCAGTGGGATGCATGGTCCGAGATAACTATCCCCGCATACTCTGCCCCCTCCACCCCAACCAAAATCTCCTGACTCACTACAAAGTAATCAATCCTCGAATACATCTTATGGACGTGTGAAAGGAAGGAATACATCCTTCCCCCTAGATTCTGAAAATGCCATGGATCCACCATACCCATCCACTCTATAAACCACCTTCCCCCTCCTGCTCCCTTGCCATTTATACCCACCCATCAACCTGGGGCTCGACCTATCCACCCTCGGCTCCAGGATACAGTTAAAATCTCCTCCCGTGATCAATTGGTGCGTGGCCAAATCTGGGATCGCTGCCAGCAACCCCCTCAAAAAACCCATATTTGGGGCATACACATTTACCAACACTACCGGTGCCCCTTCCAATACCCCACTTACAATCACATATCTCCCACCCGGATCCCTCACCTCCTTAGCACTAACAAATCCCATTTTTTTGCTCATTAAAATCACCACCCTCCTCGATTTCAAATCATACCCCGAGTGAAATATCTGCCCGATCCACCCCTTCCTTAACCTAACCTGGTCCTGCACACAGAGGTGTGTCTCCTGCAGAAAGACCACCCCCGCTTTCAGGCTCCTGAGGTGCGCAAACACCCGCGACCTTTTAACTAGCCCATTCAGTCCCCGGACGTTCCACGTTACCAACCTTACTGGAGGCTTACGCCTCCAATCCCTGCTACCGTCCGACATCTTCCCCACCTAACTCTCACCCCATTAATTCCACCCTATATCTAGTCCACCCCAGATGGCCCCTTTCTCCACCTCTGACCATGTCATCTCTCATCTCCTGCCATGACACAACAACCTCTCCTCCCTCCTCCACCTCACACTGGCTACCCTTCTCGGCCTTCTCCCCCACTACCTCACTCTCGTTCGCCAGCATCACCTTCTAGCACAGCCGCCCCTGCCCAAAGGCACATCCAAATGACCTTCCCCTCCAGCCCCACTTCTCAGCTCAGAGAAGAAGGCTCCCTGCTGACCTTACCCTCCCCCACCCAAACAAGGACTTCTTCTAAACTCCAGGCAGCCTTCTCCAAAAACAAACAAACGAATGTTAAACACAAACTGATGTGTTATGTACTCTGGGATAACACAGGCTGCAACTCGATGCAGCTTTGACCAAAAGATACTCCAGACTTTGAAGTAAGTTCAATGTGATTTATTGCACCATTAGCACAGTTCTCTATGAGTTCAACTCTCCTGCTAATCTTGCTATAGTAACTCAGTCTAACTAACCAGTCTGCTCTAAGCCATGCGGTGGGTGTGATGCTTCAGATCTGCCCCTGTCTTTCTCTCTAAGTGTCGCCTGGGGAAATAGACAGAGCATGTGTGCCCTATCCTTTTATATGGGTTGCCCCCTTGTGGTAGTGTCACCTCTGGGTGTCTTGGCCCATTGGTCATGTCCTATTCTAAGTGTTCATTAGCTGTATGCCTGCATGTCATGACATCTCCGGTGCTCCCTCTAATGTTTACTTAGTTGTAGTGTATTTATATTAACCCCTTGTGTATTTACAGTGGTGCATATCACCACACAAACAGTCCCATAAAACAGGAGGGAGGGATGGGAACATCCATCCCCACATAAGCTTTTCACCCCTACAACCCCTTACAATCTCAACAGTAAACAGCAAAACCCCCTCCCAAAAAAAGACAAAAATCCCCAATCCCTACCCCACTTCAAATATTCTCCAATCATTACAAAGTGCCAGCACTTCAGTTCTCAAGCATTGTCTGCTCAGTTCTCCCCAGTTTATGCTCCTTAATGAAGTCTTCTGGGGGCTCCAAACATCACCCATAATTTTGTCGGGTAGAGCACCCCAAACCTGATCTGCCGTCGGTACAGCACCGCCTTGGCCTTTTTGAAGCCACCTGGCGCTTTGCCAACTTGGCTCCGATGTCCTGATAAATTCAGACCTTATTCCCCTCCCAGTCGCAGGTAAGATTCTCCCTGGCCTGTTGCAGAATCTTCTCTTTCTCCACAAATTTATGGAGTCTCACAATCACCGCCCGCGGCGGCTCCCCAGCTCTAGGCTTCTGTCTCAGGGACGATGTGCTTGGTCCATTTCAGGTGCCTTCACTAGCACCCCTTCTGCCACCAGCCCCGGCAGCATCTTCAAGACTTACCTTGTGGCACTCACACCTTCCACTCCTTCAGGCAGGCCCACTATTCACAGGTTCTGCCTTCTGGAGGTATTCTCCTGCTCCTCCATCTTTGCCCTCAACGTTTTACACAGGTCCACCCGGAACCTCACCTCCACCTCCAGAGTCACCACACGCTCGCTGTGGTCCGAGATCACTCCTTCAATCTCCTGAATCTGCGACCCCTGCACCTCCAAACACTTGTCCACCTGTTCCAAGAGAACTCTTCAGGGGTGCCACAGTCCTTCGATGGCCTTCGAGCGATCCTCCCGCATTTACCTCCTCTGCTGGCAGAATTCCTCCTTAATAGACGGCATCAGCTCCCCCATCTGGGGCCTTCCAGCTTGCGTCAGCCCTTCCCCAGCTGCCTTGCTTACAGTGGCTGCTGCTGCAGTACAGGCTTCCTCCAACTCTTTAGTCTGTTCTCTCACTGTTTTATGCTGGGTCTGATAGCCAGCAGACATACCACTCCCGGGGAAAAATACTCCTCCAACATTCACCTATGCCACTTCATTAGAATTCCACCCAGTATCAGATAGAAAGAGCTCTATTCTGTGCCTTCAAGGAGGAGCTGCCCTGTGTGTGACCACTCACTCCATTGCCACCACTGGAAGTCCAGCTTCTACAGACCTCTGTGTTAAAGAATTCCACAGATTCAGTCCCCTCTGAAAGAAGAAATTTCTCCTCATCTCTGCCTTAAATGGGCGACCACTTTTCTGAGATTGTACCCTCTGGTCCTAGACTCTCCCACAAGGGGGAACAACTTCTCAGTATTTACCCTGTCAAGCCCCCTGAGAATCCTATATGTCTCAGTCAGGTCACCTCTCATTCTTCTAAACTCCAATGAGTACAAGTCCAACCTACTCAACCTCTCCTCATACGAAAATCCCTCCATACCTGGGATCAACTTAGTGAACCTTCTCTGGACTGCCTCTGATGCCAGTTCATCTTTCTTTTATAAGGGAACTGAAGCTGTTCACAGTATTCCAGACGTGGTCTAACTAGTGCCTTGTATAGTCTTAGCAAGATTCCCTATTTTAATATACCATTCCATTTGAAATAAAGGCCAATATTCCATTTACTATCCCTACTCCCTGCTGAACGTGCTTGCTAGCTATTTGTGATTTATGCACAAGGCCACCAAATCATTCTCTGCTGCAGGTTTCTGCAGTCTTTCTCCATTTACAAATATTCAACTCCTTTATTTTTCCTTCCAAAGTGCATAATTTCACATTTCCCTACATTAAATTCCATATGCCAAGTTTGTGTCTATATCTCTCTGTAGACTCTTTGTGTCAATCTCATGACTTGTCTTCCCAGCTATTTTTATGTCATCCACAAATGTGGCAATAGTACATTCACTTCCCTCATCCAAGTTATTAATATATATATTGTAAATAATTGTAGCCCCAACACTGATCCCTGCTGCGATCCACCAGTTACAGGTTGCCGCCCTGAAAAAGAACTCTCATATTCCAACTCTCTGTCTTATATTAGCCAGTCCTCTGTCCATGCTAATATGCTAGCCCTAACATCTAATACTAGCTCTTATCTTATTAAGTAACCTTTTGTGCCGTACCTCATTAAAAAATTTTTTTAGAGTACCCAATTATTTTTTCCAATTAAGGGGCAATTTAGAGTGGCCAATTTACCTACCCTGCACATCTTTGGGTTGTGGGGGTGAAACCCACGCATACACAGGGAGAATGTGCAAACTCCACACGGACAGTGACCCGGGGCCGGGATTTGAACCCGGGTCCTCAGCGCCGTAGGCAGCATTGCTAACTACTGTGCCACCGTGCTGCCCCTGTGCCGTACCTAATTGAACACTTTTTGGAAATCCAAATATATTACATCTACTGGTTCCCTTTATTTATCCTTCTCATTATCACCTCAAACAGACAGGAATAACAGACAGGAACAGAAATACAGGCAGAAACAGTCACAGAGACAGAAAAGGACAGGAACCGATATAGAAACTGGAACAGACGTGCAGACAGAAACAGTCTCTCTCTATTTTGTTTCTTCGGATGAGCAACAAATAAACTTACTCCTTCGTTGACAAAGAAGTCTAACCGACATGAATTCAAGATAAAATAGTTGTTAAAATGGAAGCATGCTGTGTCCCCAAAAGGTTTTACGAACTGACCCACCTCCTCAGAGCGGATTGGTTGCTGGTTCCTGACCCTGGAAGTGGGTGGGACTCAGCCTGTAAGGGTTTGAAGTTTTTCTAAATTTCTATTTCACGCCTGCTCCAATCCCATGCATTTCTGGACGTTAAGATGACGCTCACAGACTGGAACAGAGACATGGACCACATTCCTCTACTTAAACCTGAACTAAACCCAATGGGGAAATGAAGGACACCAGCTGGGAAATGTTTTGTTTCAGCTGAGCAAAATGAGCCACAAGTGTTTATTATTTCTGCATTCTAACAGGAAGACTCGTCATGCTGATTAACCAAATGATTCCAATCATTCCTGCTGAGCTGTATGTTTACTTGCTGTGAAAGAAAACAACTTAAATGTTAGCTTCTGGCTTCATTTCACTATGTATTCCCTGAATCCACATCCAGGATTGAAGAGGTCTATATGCAGGCACATGTGAAAAGCCACAATGCCTAGCGCTGGGATCACAAGCCACCCGCAAGTGTTCCATTCTGAGCTACACTATGATATGAATAGGTATTGGCCATTTGGGGGCCAGCTCTAGCCTTTGGAGGCATAGAATCCTCCAATGGGACTGTCTGATACCATTGAACACAATAGGGTATCTGGGGCTGCAAAGGGATTGGGGGTTGTGAAAAGTGGCAAATAATTGCAAGTCTCTCTTTTTCTTTTAGCAGGACTCATATATTGCAAAGCACCTGAAAGAGACAGGTTTATGACAGCAAACAACAACGGCAAACGCAGCCCTGTTGACCTGGCAAAGTCATCCTTACTAATCTCTGGGGGCTTGTGCCAAAGATGGGTGAGCTGTCTCACGGACTAGTCAAGCAACAGCCTGACATAGTCATACTCACGGAATCGTACCTTACAGACAATGTCCCAGACATCACCATCACCATATCCGGGTATGTCCTGTCTCACTGGCAGGACAGACCCAGCAGACGTGGTGGCACAGTGGTATACAGTCGGGAGGGAGTTTCCCTGGGAGTCCTCAACATTGACTCTGGACCCCGTGAACTCTCATGGATTGAGGTTAAACATGAGGAAGGAAAAGTCCTGCTAATTACCACTTACCGGCTACCATTAGCTGATGAAACACTATTCATGTTGAACACCACTTGGAGGAAGCACTGAGGGTGACTAGGCTCAGAATATGCTCTGGGTGGGAGACTTCAATGTCCATCACCAAGAGTGGCTCGGTTGTACCACCACAGACCTAACTGTCCGGGTCCTAAAGTACATAGCTGCTAGAGTGGAACTGCAGCAGGTGGTGAAGGAATCAACAAGAGGGAGAAACATACTTGATCTTATTCTCACCAACCTACCTGCCGTAGATGCATCTATCCATGGCAGTATCAGTAGAAGAGGCCACTGCACAGTCCTTGTGGAGACAAAGTCCCGTCTTCACATTGAGGATACCCTCCATCATGTTATGTGGCATTAGCACCGGAATAAACTTCAAACAGACCTAGCATCTTAAGAGAGGGCAGCATGAGACGCTGTGGACCATCAGCAGCAGCAGAATTGTACTCAGCCACAATGTGCAACCTCATGGTCCGGCATATCCCCAACTCTACCATTACCACCAAGCCAGGGGATCAACTCTGGATCAATGAAGAGTGCAGGAGAGCATGCCAGGAGCAACACCAGGCATATCTAAAAATAAGGTGTCAACCTGATGAAGCTACAATACAGGATTACTTGTGTGCCAAACAGCATAAGCTGCAAATAACAGACAGAGCTAAGTGATTCACAATGACTGCATCAGATCTAAGCTCTGCAGTTCTGCCACATCCAGCTGTGAATGGTGGCAGGCAAACAAATAACTGGAGGAGGAGGCTCCACAAATATCCCTATCCTCAATGACGGAGGAGCCCAGCACAAATGTGCAAAAGACAAGGCTGAGGCATTCACAACAATCTTCAGCTGGAAGTGCTGAGTGGATGGTCCATCTCGGTCTCCTCTAGAGGGCCCCAGCATCACAGATGTCAGTCTTCAGCCAATAGGATTCACTCTAGGTGATATCACCAAATGACTGAAGGCACTGGATACGGCAAAGGCTATGGGTCCTGATAATATTCCAGCAAAAGTACTAAAAACTTATGCTCCAGAACTTGCCGCACCCCTAGCCAAGCTGTCCCAGTACTGGCACCTACCCAGCAGGGGTGTCCTGTACACTAGAAACAGGACAAATCCAACCAAGCCAATTAACTCCCTATCAGTCTACTCTCCATTATCAGCAAAGTGATGGAAGGAGTCATCAACAGTACTATCAAGCAGCACTTACCTAGCAATAACCTGGACAATATCCAGGCTTGAGCTGACAAATGGCAAGTTACATTCACGCCACACAAGTGCAGGCAATGATCACCTCCCACAAGAGAGGATCTAATCACTGCCCCTTGACATTCAGTGGCATTACCATCGCTGAATCCCCCACAATCAACATCCTGGGGGTTACCATTGATCAGAAACTGAACTGGACTAGCCGTATTAATACTGTGGCTACCATGGCAGGTCAAAGACTAGGAATCCTATGACAAGTAAATCACCTCCTGATCCCCCAAAGTCTTCCACCATCTACAAGGCACAATCAGGAATGTGATGGAATACTCTCCAGTTGCCTACTTGAGTGCAGCTCCAACAACACTCAAGAAACGCGACACCATCCAGAGCAAAGCAGCCTGCTTGATTGCCCCCCCTCCAAAAACATTCAAACCCTCCACTATCACCGAACAGTGGCAGTTGTGTGTACCATCTACAAGATGCACGGCAGTAACTCACCAAGGTTCCTTTGGCAGCACCTTCCAAACCCACGACCACTACCATCAAGAAGGACAAGAGCAACAGATACCTGGGAACCCCACCACCTGGAGGTTCCCCTCCAAGTCATTCACCATCCTGACTCAGAAACATATCCGCGCTCCTTCACTATCACTGAGGCAACATCCTGGAACTTCCTCCCTAACAGCACAGTGGGTGTACCAACACCTGAAAGGCTGTAGCGGTTCATGAAGGCAACTCATCACCACCTTCTGAAGGGCATCTAGGGATGGGCAATAAATGCTGACCTAACCAGCGACGCCCACATCCCGTAAATGAATTCAAAATAATCTAAATGAAGCCATTGTGCCATTTTCAGTATTCGGACAGTTTGTAATAGCTGAGCTACCTAACGCAGCTGTGTAAATATATTTATGAAATGAAAAACACGTATTGTCACGAGTAGGCTTCAAATGAAGTTACTGTGAAAAGCCCCTAGTCGCCACATTCCGACGCCTGTTCGGGGAGGCTGGTACGGGAATTGAACCGTGCTGCTGGCCTGCCTTGGTCTGCTTTAAAAGCCAGCAATTTAGCCCAGTGTGCTAAACCAGCCCCGATCGCATTCTTAATGTAAGTTATGTGTGGAACAGCGTGACAGAATAGAAGATCTCACCATTTCAAGCATTAATAATAATAATAATAATAATAATCTTTATTGTCACAAGTTGGCTTGCATTAACACTGCAATGAAGTTACTATGAAAAGCCCCTAGTCACTGCGGGTACACCGAGGGAGAATTCAGAATGTCCAAACAAGCACGTCTCTCGGGACTTGTGGGAGGAAATCGGAATGCCTGAAGGCAACCCACGCAAACAGGGAGAGAACATGCAGACTCCACACAGACAGTGACCCAAGCCGGGAATTGAACCCGGGTCCCTGGTGCTGTGAGGCAGCAGTGCTAACCACTGTGCCACTAATTAGTCACTTCCCAGAGTAAAACACCTGCTACTGTGGCCTAACATTGTGCTTCAGCCGAACTCCGATAAAAGCACGTCAATTACCTCCCTGAGGCTCCTTTCTCCATAGAATTTACAGTGCAGAAGGAAGCCATTCAGCCCATCGAGTCTACACCGGCCCCTGAAAGAGCACCCTACCCAAACCCACACCTCCACCTTACACCTGTAATGCAGCAACCTCACCTAACCTTTTGGACTCAAAGGGGCAATTTAGCAGGGCCTATCCACCAAAGCTGCACATCTTCAGACTGTTGGGAGAAAACGTTAGTCGATATTAAAAAAGGCTTTGTTCTCGGGAAAAGTAAACTTCAATTGGGTGGCAATGGGTTTTAATGCTTTGACCCCATTTTCCTCATCTTACTCATATCGTGGATCACTTGTGTGATCGATGAGGGTGATATTGTACTATAGACCCACTGTGACCTGGAAAATGGTAAATTCATACGCTGGTAAGTAACTGCTAATCTGCATTACCTATTCTAAATTGCTTTCAAATTAAAGGTGTAAAGAGTAATATTTTACAGATTACAAAGACTAAAAAACAGCTGGAAGTTTGAAAAAACAAATTAAACAAATTAAATAAAATAGTACTGCAGAGCCAGGTGATGTGTTGTACCTGTGTGATGTGGGAGGTGGTTGACCCCATTGTGGTTTCTGGTGAACACGTCTGTAGCAAGTGTAGGTTGCTTGGGGAACTTTGGCTCAGAGTTAATGGGCTGGAGTCTGAGTTTCAGATGCTGCAACATATCAGGGAGGGGCAGAGTTACCTGGACACTGTGTTTCAGGAAGCAGTCATATCCCTTAGATTAACTACCTTGAATTCGGACAGTGGTCAGCAGCAGGAGGGTGTGACTATGAGTGAGGTAGGTAGAGGGATCCAGGAGGGAGGGTTGCAGGAGCCTCAGCCCTTCTCGTTGTCCAACAGGTTTGAGATTCTTGCTCCTTGTGTGGATGAGCGTGGGGATTGTGGAGAGAATGAGCAAACTGACCACAGCACCATGGTAAAAGGAGCCATTCAAGTGGGGGCGCGGGGGGGGTCGAAGAGAAAAGAAATGTCAGGGATAGTATATTTAGGGGCATTGACATTCTTCTCTGTGACCAGGATCGAGAATCCCGAAGGTTGTATTGCCTGCCTGGTGCTCGGGTTCAGGATATCTCATCTGGGCTGCAGAGGACCTTGGAGTGGGAGGGTTAAGGTTCAATTGTTGGGCAGCACGGTGGCACAGTGGTTAGTATTGTTGCCTACGGCGCTGAGGACCCGGGTTCGAATCCTGGCCTTGGGTCACTGTCCGTGTGGAGTTTGCACATTCTCCCTGTGTCTGCGTGGGTTTCACCCCCACAACCCAACGATGTGCAACTTAGGTGGATTGGTTATGCTAAATTGCCCCTTAATTGGAAAAAATAATTGGGTACTCTAAATTTTTTTAAAAAAAAGATTCAGTTGTTGTGGTCCACATTGGCACCAACGACATAAGCAAAACAAGGATAGAGGTTCCGCTGGAGGAAGCACGGTAGCATTGTGGGTAGCACAATCGCTTCACAGCTCCAGGGTCCCAGGTTCGATTCCGGCTTGGGTCACTGTCTGTGTGGAGTCTGCACATCCTCCCCATGTGTGCGTGGGTTTCCTCCGGGTGCTCCGGTTTCCTCCCACAGTCCAAAGATGTTTAGGTTAGGTGGATTGGCCATGATAAATTGCCCTTAGTGTCCAAAATTGCCCTTAGTGTTGGGTGGGGTTACTGGGTTATGGGGATAAGGTGGAGGCGTTAACCTTGGGTAGGGTCCTCTTTCCAGGAGCCAGTGGAGACTCGATGGGCCGAATGGCCTCCTTCTGCACTGTAAATTCTATGAAAAATATGAGCGGTTAGGGGTTAAATTAAAAATAAGAAACAAAAAGGTGATAGTTTCTGGATTACTACCTGAGCCACAAGCTAATTGGGACAAGGTCAATAAGATTAAAAGCCCAGTTTCTTCTGGGTGCTCTGGTTTCCTCCCACAAGTCCCGAAAGACATGCTGTTAGATAATTTGGACATTCTGAATCTTCCCTCTATGTACCCGAACAGGCGCTGGAATGTGGCGACGAGGGGCTTTTCACAGTAACTTAATTGCAGTGTTAATGTAAGCCTACTTGTGACGATAAAGAATATTATTTTAATTAAGGCAGAGAGTGGAGATAAAGGGGTCTTTTTCAGCATGGCAGACAGTGTTGGGAACACAACCACCGACGATATACATTAACAACCTGGATGAAGGAACTGAGGGCACTATTGCTAAGTTTGTAGATGCTACAAAAATAGAAAGAGGGACGGGTAGCGTTGAGGAAGTGGGGAGGCTGCAGAAGGACTTGGACAGGCTTGGAGAGTGGGCAAAGAAGTGGCAGATGGAATACAAAGTGGAATTGTGTGAGGTTATGCACATTGGTAGGAAGAATAGAGGCATAGACTATTTTCTAAATGGGGAAAGGCTTCGGAAATCAGAAGCCCAAAGGGACTTGGGAGTTGTGGTTCAGGATTCTCTTGCAGGTTCAGTTGGTAGTTAGGAAGGCAAATGCAATGTTAGCATTTGTTTTGAGAGGGCTAGAATGCAAGAGCTGAAGGCTGTATAAGTCTCTGGTCAAGCCCCGTTTGGAATATTGTGAACAGTTTTTGGCCCCCTATCCAAGGATGTGCTGACCTTGGAGATGTCCAGATGTGGTTCACAAGAATGATCCCAGGAATAAAGAGCTTGTCATATGAGGAGCAGTTGAGGACTCTGGGACTGTACTCAATGGAGTTTAGATGGATGAAGAGGGATCTCATTGAAACTTACAGAGTACTAAGAGACCTGTAGAGTGGACATGGTGAAGATGTTTCCACTAGTAGGAGAGTCTAGAACCCGAGGGCACAGACTCCAATTGAAGACACGATCCTTTAAAACTGAGATGAGGAAGAATTTCTTCAGCCAGAGGGCGATGAATCTGTGGAACTCATGGCCGCAGAAGGCTGTGGGGGGCAAAGTCACTGAGTGTTTTTAAGACAGATAGACAGGTTCTTGATTAATAAGGTGATCAGCGAGGGCTGCACGGTGGGGCAGTGGTTAGCACTGGGACTACGGCGCTAAGAATCCGGATTTGAATCCCGTCCCTGGGTCACTGTCCTTGTGGAGTTTGCACATTCTCCCCGGATCGACGTGGGTTTCACCCCCACAACCCAAAAGTTGTGCAGGTTAGGTGGATTGGCCACGCTAAATTACCTCTTAATTGGAAAAAAATAATAATTGGGTACTCTAAATTTATTTTTTTTAAATAAGGGGATCAGCGGTTATGGGGATAAGGAAGGAGAATGGGGATGAGAAATGCATCAACGATAATTGAATGGCGGAGCAGACTTAATGGGCCGAGTGGACGATTTCTACTCCTATATCTTATGGACTTATGGATCAGCAGAAAAGTAATGGGGCATATACAAACTCATTTCTCAAAGGAGTGTCATCACCGGAGTAGCGTTTAGATTATCGAAAGACCCATGTTTCACTTGTCACACCCTCCACCTGTCCACATTGAACTGCACAAGCATCACCTAGGACTTCGAAAAGTGGAGTCATTCAAGCAGAGCTGCCTTAGACTGGACCAGAGGCCAAACTATCGTTTGGACCATTTTTGCTGAAGGAATATGTGTTAGATCCGAGGCTTTAACATAATTCCCATAGAGCGCAGCATAGTTCAATATAATGTCGCTTGTAGATATCACTTTGTGAATACTCCCTGTCTTCATTTTCATTACACTGGAGGATTCCTGTTGAAAGCTGACTTCAGACATCTTTGCATTTCAGGTCACTTTGGTGAAATGGGTTGGCTGCAAAGTCATCATCTAGTGCTTGGGACACACTTCACACAGAGGACAACAACAAGTTGAATGGAATAGCATCTTAAAATACAGGCCCTTCATCAGACTGATAGTAGACGACACTTGATACTGAACTACCGAAGGAGATATTGGGGCAGGTAGTGAACAGCTTGTGCATGGAGGTAGGATTTGAGACGTGTGTTAAAAGGGATGAGTGAAGTAGGGAGACAGCGGTTTCAGGAGAGGTGTGCAAGATGTAAGACCTGAAAGTACGGCCCCCAATGCTGGGGCAAAGGAAATCCAAGGATGGACATAAGGCCAGGAATATGTGTTTGGGTGTTGGAGGGCTGGATGTAGTTACACAGCAAGGGCGGGGCGAGGCCATGGAGGGATTTCCAAACAAGGATTAGAAATGTAAACAGTGAAAACAGATATCATGAAAACCAGTTTCTCGGTTAAGGTACTTGACAAAATCTTACAGCTGTTTGGCTGATGGCCCAGGTAGCATCAAACAGAATTGGACAAAGTATCTAATAATGATAATAATCTTCATTAATGTCACAAGTAGGCTGACATTAACACTGCAATGAAGTTACTGTGAAAATCCCCTAGTCACCACGTTTGGGTATGCGGAGGGAGAATTCAGAATGTCCAATTCACCTAACAAGCATGCCTTTCGGGAATTGTGGGAGGAAACCAGAGCACCCGGTGGAAACCCACGCAGACACAGGGAGAACATGCAGATTCCACACAGACAATGACCCAAGCCGGTAATCGAACCCGGGTCCCTGGCGCTGTGAAGCAACAGTGCTAACCACTGTGCTACCATGTTGCCCAGGTGGCAGGCTGTCTTTCCAAAGAGCAGCACAAGAACTTTGCAGACCAAACTACACTTGAGAACCAGTAAGAACCCAGAGCAAGTTCTGAAGTAGTAGGAATACTGCCACTGGCACAGCAACCATCCTGGTAACATAGCCAGGACATTTTCTCTAGAACGGAAGAGTTGCTGGCAACAGCTGAAGCAAGGAACGAAGGACGCTGCTCAGCACAAAGACTTCGCCACATACCTGCATGCGAATTGGTAATGCTCCTGAAAGCACAATAATTTTACAGCAACTTTACATCAAGCTGAACTACTTCAAATTGAAGCTGGCACAGAATCATTGAAATTTCAGCACAGTAGCTTGCTCGATCTCAAAGCAGGCTATGGTAATCCCATTTCCTGTTATCCTTTTATTGTCTCCCCCCCCCCCCCACAACTGTTTATCTAATTCCCTTTTAAATGTCATGATTAACTTAACTTCAATGGTCACTTACCGTAAAATATCTCATAAACCACTTGCATGAAAATATTCCTTCCAAACACTTTTGTAAACTTCGAGCATTAATCCCAAGTTTGTGCCCCCTTTGTTATTGATTCAGCAATTTGCAAGGAGTCTTTCACCAATTATATTCTGAAATTCCTTTGAACACTATTTGTCTAGATCCTCTTAACCATCTCTATCCCAGAGAGCACAGCCAGTTCTTTAATTATAATTGTAGACTCCCTCAAGCCTTCCATAATGAATTTATTTTGAATCCTTTCCATAGTTCTACCTCCGATGCCGAATGCGATGACCTAAACATGGTGTGATCTGATTAACATCTAGTACAATTTCTTATTTTCCCTTCTTAAAAAATAAATTTAAAGTACACAATTCTATTTTTTTTTCACTTAAGGAACAATTTAGTTTGGCCAATCCACCTTCCTCTGCACATCTTTGGGCTGTGGGGGTGAGACCCATGCAGACACGGGGAGAACGTGCAAACTCCACACAGTGACCCGGGCCCAGGATCGAACTCGGGTCTTGGCATCGTGAGACAGCTGTGCCAACCACTGCGCCACCGTGCCGCCCTGATCTAGAACCATCTCATCAGAGTTTTCTTGCTTTCCAATTTAGAGTACTACAGATACAGGAAAGGACTTGCACTTCCATTGTGCCTTTCATGGCCCCAGGACGTCCCAAATACTTTCCAACCAAAGTAAATACCTATGAAGCGTATTCACTATTGTTAATGTAGGTAAGACAGCAGGTAGCCTACAGAGCAAAATCCCAAACACAACAATAGGTATTGACCAGAAAATCTGTGTTCGTGATGTGTTGTCCGAGTGCATGAATCACGAAACGTTAGCATGCTGGCTTAGCAAGTAATTAGGAAAGCTAACGGAATGCAATTATTTATTGTGATTTTGTTTCCTCCGAGACACGCTAACATATATGTAATATGGCTTTCAGTGCTCAGGACTCCCAAGTCAACTATCTATATCTATTGTTTATGTAATAGAGTTATTTGACCTTGTTTGAGGATGGCATTATTCTATAGATACAATTCTTCCCCCGACACTTGGCAAGCGATGCACAGCTGCCCCGATGCACAGCTGAGTTCCACTGGCAGCTGTGCCTTTCACTGAATTCAGCAACAAAGAAGTCTGCATGTGCGCTCTGTGCACCAGTCCGTTACTGTTTGATGTCAGGAGATGGGGTCCCGGGCACAAAATCATTGGGAAGTTTAAAAGAAGCCAACTGGGCAGCCAGTACGCAGAGGTCAGAGAAAGGATTTATTTCTTGATTCAGAGATAAGGTGGGCTCGCTTTCTGAGCACAGCTCCCAGCTGAGAGGGGCTGGGTTGGTGAATTTACCCACACTGTGTGAAGCCGCATCAGTGCAAAGCTTTCAGCTCATCCTGCAAGGCAGTAAAACCGCCACCCATCAATGAGAGGTTAGGTAGCAGTTCGGGTATCTGTGTTGCTGCGGGCTAACGCCAACCAATTAAGCAGAAACCCTCTCCTCATCACCTCTTTAATTGTGAAGGCCCATGCCTGCTGGCTGAATGGAAGCAGCTGCAGGTTCTCACAGGTAAAACTGCAGCTGGAACAGGCTTAGTGAAAGTTAGGCCATAAAGGAAGGTTCTCACCTGCTGGGGCCATGTCAACAAGCTGGCCCTTCCCCCAAATCCATTATTTCCTTGTGTTATTGAAGTGGTGGCGTGTAATCTGCAATTAACAGATAACTCAACCAGTCAGGTGTTTGAAGGCCTCCCTTCACATCTGGGGCCAGGATAAACTCGTAAAAACAGGACTTTCATAAAGATAGCATCTGATTTGCCTTGGTTTACATGACAGTCGGACTAAGGTCATGTCACTTTGACAGCCTTTGAACAGAGTCCAGGCTACTGTTTCATCGTTCACCCTCGCACAACATTTGTTATGCTCATGAACTGAGGCACTTGTTTATTTTTGTTCTATCCCCTTAAATGTTGTTTTTGTTCGGAATCATACTTGTTCAGCAGTGTAAATAAACCCTGCAGGTGTCCAAATTGAGTGCCACATCAACCGGAGCACAGACAGAAACTACCAACCAAAAGGCGGGGGGGAAAAACCCAGAAAAGAAATCATCTCAAACCCCCTTTGGAAAGAAAAGAGGAACGGTCCGTCAGGATCCCCGTCCCAGATAAACATGTTTTTGTTGCTATGGAAACGACAGATTGCATCATCGGAAA
Organism: Scyliorhinus canicula; assembly: GCF_902713615.1. Lineage (NCBI taxonomy): Eukaryota > Metazoa > Chordata > Chondrichthyes > Carcharhiniformes > Scyliorhinidae > Scyliorhinus > Scyliorhinus canicula. The sequence continues at coordinate 118,068,355 of NC_052157.1, forward strand.
CACTGTCAAAGGCGGCCGTGGGACAGAGCAGCCGGCAAAGTGGGATTTGTTTTGATATTCCAATTGGGTACAGGCTGGATGTCAGCTCACACTGGGCCAGGGTGAGAGCCACTGGACGGGGCTCTCCACATCTCAGCTCTTTAAAGACAGATTTCTTATAAATTCATTTACAGGATGTGGGAGTGGCTGATTAGGCCAGAATTTATTGACCATCAAGAGGGTAGCATAAGTGGATAGCACTGTGGCTTCACAGCACCAGGGCCCCAGGTTCGATTCCCCGCTGGTTCACTGCACGTTCTCCCCGTGTCTGCGTGGATTTCCTCCGGGTGCTCTGGTTTCCTTCCACAGTCCAAAGACGTACAGGTTCAGTGGGTTGGCCATGCTAAATTGCCCTTAGTGTCCAAAAAGATTGGGAGGGGTTACAGGGATAGGGTGGAAGTGCGGGCTTAAGTGGGTCGGTGCAGACTCAATGGGCTGAATGGTCTCCTTTTGCACTGTATGTTCGATCCATAGTTGCCCTTCAGAAGGTGGTGGTGAGTTGTCTTCTTGAACCATTGCAATCCTTGAGGTGTAGATACACCCACTGTGCTGTTGAGGGAGTAGAGTAAGAAGTCTGTTAAGGAGGGAGTTCCAGGATTTTGTCCCAGCGACAGTGAAGGTGTGGCAACATATTTCCAAGTCAGGATGGTGAGTGACTTGGAGGGGAACCTCGAGGTGGTGGGGTTCCCAGGTATCTGCTGCTCTTGTACTTCTAGTAGTAGTGGTCATGGATTTGGAAGGTGTTGTCTAAGGAACTTTGGTGAGTAACTGCAGTGCATCTTGTAAATGGTACACATGGCTGCCACTGTTCATTGGTGGTGGAGGGTTTGAATGTTTGTGGACGCGGAGCACACAAGCAGGCTGCGTTGTCCTGGATGGTGACAAGCTTTTTGAGTGTTGTTGGAGCTGCACTCATCCAGGCAAGTGGAGTGTACTCCATTATACTCCTGACTTGTGCCTTGTAGATGGTGGACAGGCTTGGCCTGGGGGTGGGGGCAAGGATGCGTGGGCTTAAGTTGGGTCCAAGGGCTGCTGCAGACCCGATGGGCTGAATGGCCTCCTTCTGTCCTGTAAATTCTATGATTCTAGGGGTGGTGGTTATACCCTCTCTTGTCAGAAATGGTCATTGCCAGGCACTTGTGTGGCGTGTATGTAACTTGCCCCTGTCAGCCCAAACCTGGATATTGTCTAGATCTTCCTACATTTGTAGACGGACTGCTTCAATATTTAAAAAGTCACGAATGGCGCTGAACATTGTGCAGTCATCCACAAAAACCTCCACTTCTGACCTTATTTTTAAAAATTTTTAAAAAATAAATTTAGATTACCCAATTATTTTTTCCAATTAAGGGGCAATTTAGCGTGGCCAATCCACCTACTCTGCACATTTTTGGGTTGTGGGGGCGAAACCCACGCAGACACTGGGAGAATATGCAAACTCCACACGGACAGTGACCCAGAGCCGGGATCGAACCTGGGACCTCAGTGCCGTGAGGCGGTTGTGCTAACCACTAGGCCACCGTGCTGCCCCACTTCTGACCTTATGATGGAAGGGAGGTCATTGATGAAGCAGCTGAAGATGGTTGGGCCTAGGACACTACCCTGAAGAACTCCTGCAGTGATGTCCTGGAGCGGAGATGATTGACCTCCTACAACCATCTTCCTATGTGCCAGGTATGACTCCAACCAGCAGAGAGCTCCCCCCCCCCCCCCCCCCCCCCCGATTCCCATTGCTGCCATTTTAACTAAAAATTTAAAATAAATAGGCCTCCTTGATGCCATACTCAGTCAAATGCTGCCTTCATGTCAAGGGCAGTCAATCTCACTTCATTTCTGGCAGTGAGCTCTTTTGTCTATGTTTGAACCAAGGTGATAATGAGGTCAGGAGCTGAGTGACCCTGGTGGAACCCAAACTGAGCATCCGTGAGCAGGTTATTACTGAGTAAGTGCCACTTGATAGCACTGTTGATGACTCCTTCCATCACTTTGCTGATGATGGAGAGTAGACTGATAGGGCAGTAATTGACTGGTTTGAATTTGTCCTGTTTCTGGTGTACAGGACACACCTGGGAATCCTTCCACATTGCTGGGTAGATGCCAGTGTTGTAGCTGTACTGGAACAGCTACAACACTGTAGCACGAGGGCAGCACAGTGGTTAGCATTGTTGCCTGCGGCGCTGAGGACGCGGGTTCAAATCCCGGCCCCGGGTCACTGTCCGTGTGGAGTTTGCACATTCTTCCCGTGTTTGCGTGGGTTTCGCCCCAACAACCCAAAAGATCTGCATGATAGGTGGATTGGCCACCCCAAATTGCCCCTTAATTGGAAAAAATAATTGGGTACTCTAAATTTATAAAATAAAACACTGTAGCACTGGGTGTGGGAAGTTCTGGAGCACGGGTCTTCAGTACTATTGTTAGGATATTGTCAGGGCCCATAGCCTTTGCAGTGTCCAGTGCCTTCAGTCATTTCTTGATATTGGCAGACTGCAGACTGCCATCTGCAATGCTGGGGACCTCCGGAGACCAAGATGGATCATCCACTCAGCACTTCTGGCTGAAGATTCTTGAGAATGGCTCAGCCTTGACTTTTGCACATATGCACTGAGCCCCTCCATCATTGAGGATGGGGATATTTGGATATCCAATGGATCACTGGGAATTAATCCTAGGACTCACCCAAATATCTGGTGTGAGTTGCTGCCAACGATCATGCAGACACAGGCAACTGACCCCACAAGAAAATTATTTCGCCTCACGTGTCTCAACCCTCAACTGACTTCCAGTGATGAAGTTAGAGTGGGCAATGTAAAGGAACAACTTCCAAAGAGCTATGATATCAGGGTAATGAGGGAGAGAGCACACCCTTTTCTCCTGGCACCCCCAAAAGTGTGTTTTTCCAAAAAGTAGAAATGATAATACCATCAGTTGACAAACACATTGAAGAGTTCCGAGATGGGCAACCATATGGCCTGCCAGGTTAATATATTTTGCAGCAGGGAAAAATGTTTCTTTTTGGCAGAGACCAATAAAATGGGCCCATTGGGTTTAGCCACCATTACAAGAGTCTTTTAAATTGCTATCTGTGCCTGTGCACTAGCTTTTCATGATTTGTGTAGCACCTAATTCCATTTTCTCCTCCAGAGCTCCCACCATACAGAAAATGCTCCAATTTGTCTTTGAATTCACACTTCCCCATAATGAAATTCATCTGTCACAGATGTGTCCATTTAATTAGATCATCTTTGTCTCTGTGACACTATTGGATTTATTAGTGGTCCTTAGTTTTGCTCAAAAGTGGAAACATCATCTCTACGTCTATTTTATTAAACCCTTTCATAAAGATACAGACAGTAGTCTGTTCCTCAGACTGTTCATTTTTCCCAATAGATATAGCTTCATTCTGACACTTTAAGTGGATCAAGTAGAGAATGTCACAGTTGAGCAAATGGTTAAAGATCTCGAACAGACCTTGAACAGAAATTGGACAATTTTTTCTTACTCGGGTCTTACATTTAGTTATTTCAGCGTTTACAACCCACTGGACGGTAAGATCCCAGAATGGAACCTTGGCTCAAAACTTCCCAACTTTTACTTTCCTTTATGGTGAAAGTGTCACAGGGCCGCTAATTGGTCTTAACAAGGAAAAAAGTTTATCAAACATGAAAAAAATTAGATGACACAATACATCTTTACTTCCCCATTCATTTAATGAAACAGAGATCAAGATTAACATGGATTATTACAAAGTAAATCTTAAACTACAATGGTATCACCAACACAAAGTTCCTTTATGCACACAAATTGATTGTGGTCAAACTCTACACTCTGAACTCAAATTAGTGTTTGTGGATGTCTCCTCAGAATCTCCCAGATGATTGTTACATTGGAATATCCAATCTCCATTCCCAAAACACACTTTAAAATCCTCTCTCAGAATAATGCTTTCCCTTAGTCTCTCATAATAATGCTTTCCCTTAGTGGCTTGCATTCTGAAATCCAGTCCAGATTTTCTAAATTACACTTTTAAACAAAGCTTCAGTTACATTTTTAACAGCAAATCCAGTCCAGAATTTTACACCAACCCGTTTAGAATTTCTTTGTCTTGACTGTTGTGCAAACTGTTCACAATTGCATTAACCCGCGGTTCTCGGACTGTATTAAAATGACATCAAACATTTAATCTAGCTCTGATATTCTACTTTAAATCTAGTTACTGCAATTGTCTCACTCGGAACACTTTTGTTTACTCCTCCTTTAATACTTCGGAGCCATACCTTGGTATCACCGAACTCCAGGTTTCTTGGACACTTTTCTTAATTTCTCTACTTTCCTTAATGGGCGGCTCTTCAGATCCCTGCACGTTTTAACCATTACTCCATGGTATGGCTTTTCTTCCAGCAAAGCTGAGATGTTCCCTATTGAGCCTTCTAAAATTAACTGCTTCTATCAGTTGTGAAAGCTGCTTTCTCTCACTACCTATCTTCAACTACAATCAAATGAGTTAAATTAAAATGTAAAAGCTTCTCTACGACTGTTCAAGGTCCCAGTTGCTAAGCAACCACTGCTGGTTTATTTATTCATTTTTTCCAATGAAGGGGCAATTTAGGGTGGTCAATCCACCTACCCTGCACATCATTTGGGTTGTGGGGCAGAAACCCACGCAAACATGGGGAGAATGTGCAAACTCCACACGGACAGTAACCCAGAACCGGGATTGAACCCGAGACCCCGGCGCTGTGAGGCAGTAGTGCTAACCACTGCACCACGGTGCTGCACACAAAGTCATTTTATTAACAAGCATCAAATACAACCAGCTAAAGAACTGGTCAGCACAAGAGCAGTGATGAAATCCACAACTATTGCTGATGAAAAGCCTGTAGCCGCACTGTGGTAAATTGCGAAAGCAAAACAATGACACACCATTGCCATTGTTGTGGAGTTAATAACATAGTGTCTCATTGGAATGATATGGATAATGACGACTTCCGGTTGCGGCTATGCGGAACTAAGCCGCACGTTCGGCAGCTCCCGCTTTAATAGGACTTGTGGGCTCTTTTAAGGGCCCCAAACGGCGCTGATTCGACGATTCCCGGTGGATACCCGGAGTGGGGCGAGGAGAAAAACGGCAGTAGCTCCCCTGGAAAAGCAGGGGAAGGTGGACAAAATGGCGGCCTGTGGAGCCCCTGAGGAGTGGAGGCAGTGGGCGGAGGAGCAGCAGGCAGCCCTTCTGCGCTATTTTACGGAGCTGAAAGGGGAGTTGCTGGAATCCCTGAAGGTTACGACAAGTAAGCTGCTGGAGACCCAGACAATTCATCGAGGAGATGGAGTTTCGATCAAGGAGGAAGAATTTGCAGATCCTGGGCCTCACGGAGGGGCCGGACCTGCCGGCCTATGTGGCCATGATGCTGAACTCGCTGGTTGGGGCAGGATCCTTCCATCTGCCCCTGGAGCTGGAGGGGGCCCACAGAGTACTGGCCAGGCGGCCTAAGGTGAATGAACCCCCGCGAGCGGTGCTGGTGCGGTTCCATCGGTTCAGTGACTGGGAGTGTGTGCTGTGATGGGCCAAGAAGGTGAGGAGCAGCAAGTGGGAGAATTCGGTAGTGCGCGTCAACCAGGACTGGAGTGCGGAGGTGGCTAAGCGAAGGGCCAGGTTCAACCGGACGAAGGCGGTGCTCCACAGCAAGCAGGAGAAATTCGGCATACTGCCGCCTGCACGTCACCCAGAAGGTCCGGCATTACTATTTTGAGTCCCCGGAGGAGGCGTGGGCCTTTGTGCAGGCTGAAAAGTTGGACTCGAACTAGGGATTGGGGGCTGTGGGGGTTTTTTGTATCACTGTTTATGCTGTTGCTGGTTATTCTGTTTGGTTTTTTTTCTCTCGCTTTCGGATGATGTTGGTTATGGTTTTGTGTTTTAAGGGGGGTGTTGGGGTCTGTGGTTGATCTGTTTTTGTTTGTATGGGGTTGGTGGATGGGTTGGAACTGCTATTTGGGAGCTGCGTTGAGGGGGTGGGGTGGGGCAGTGGGAAAGCGCAGGCTTTTCTCTGGTTTCCCACGCTGCGGGACGAGGGGGGTGGAGCTGGAGGCAAGGGGCGTGGATATCTGATCCATTTTCCCACGCTGGCACGGTGCCAAGAAGCTGCTGCCGGGGGGGGGGGGGGGGGGTCGGAGTTAGGGCGGGAGCTGCCGGGGTCAGCAGAAGTCAGCTAGCTCACGGGAGTACTATGGAGGGAGGGTCGCGGCTAGGAGGGGTCCTAGCCTTGGGGGGGGGGGGGGGGGGAGATACCGGGTTGCTGCTGGATTGGCCAGGGAGGAGGTGGTGTGGGTCGGGGTGAGGTTCTATCGCCGTGGGAAACGGGCCGAGTGGGTGCTGGCCAGGGGCGAGCAGTCGATGGGCTATGGCTAGTCGACGGGGGAGGGGCGCCCCCTGATCCGGCTGATCACGTGGAACGTGAGGGGGTTGAATGGGCCGGTTAAGCAGGCCCGGGTGTTTTTGCATCTGAAGCCGGACGTGGCTATGCTCCAGGAGACTCACCTGAAGGTGGCGGACCAGGTTTGTCTGAGGAAGGGGTGGGTGGGGCAGGTTTTCCGTTCAGGGCTCGACGTGAAGAACCGGGGGGGGAGCGATCCTGGTGGGGAAGAGGGTGGTGTTTGAGGTGGTGGCTGATAGTGGCGGCAGATATGTGATGGTGAGCTGTAAGTTGCAGGGGGAGAGGGTGGTGTTGGTAAATGTGTATGCCCCAAATTGGGATGATGCTGGTTTCATGAGGCGTATGTTGGGCCGCATTCCTGACCTGGAGGTGGGGGGGGCCTGAACATGGGGGGGGGGGGGGACGACTTCAATACGGTGCTGAATCCCCTACTGGATCGTTCTAGTTCAAGGACAGGCAGGAGGCCGGCGGCGGCCAAGGTGTTGAGGGGGTTTATGGACCAGATGGCAGGGGTGGATCCCTGGAGGTTTGGGAGGCCGAGGGCTCGGGAGTACTCTTTTTTTCTCCCACGTGCACAGGGTTTACTCCCGTATTGATTTCTTTGTCCTGAGTAGGGGACTGGTCCCGAGGGTGGAGGATGCCGAATATTCGGCTATAGCGATTTTGGACCATGCTCAGCATTTGGTGGATCTGGAGATGGGGGAGGTGCGGGACCAGCGCCCACTTTGGCGTCTGGACGTGGGGTTGTTGGCTGATGAGGTGTGCAGGAGGGTCCGGGGATGTATCGAGAGGTACCTCGAGGTCAATGATACTGGGGAGGTCCGGGTGGGGATGGTGTGGGAGGCTCTGAAGGCAGTGATTAGGGGGGAGCTGATCTTCATCCGAGCCCATAGGGAGAGGGGGGAAGAGGGAGAGACTGGTGGGGGAGCTGTTGAGTGTAGATAGGAGGTATGCGGAGGCCCCGGAGGAGGGATTGCAGGGGGAGCGGCGTAGCCTGCAGGCCAAGTTTGATTTATTGACCACCAGAAAGGCAGAGACACAGTGGAGGAAGGCGCAGGGAGCGGTCTACGAGTATGGAGAGAAGGCGAGCAGGATGCTGGCGCATCAGCTTCGCAAGCGGGACACGGCTAGGGAGATTGGTGGAGTGAAGGATAGGGGTGGGAATGTGGTGCGGCAGGGGGCAGAGGTCAATGGGGTCTTTAGGGACATCTACAGGGAACTGTACCGGTCGGAGCCGCCGGTGGTGGGAGGGGAGGGGAATGGAGAGCTTTTTGCACAGGCTGCGATTTCCAAAGGTGCAGGAGGAGCAGGTGGAGGGACTGGGGGCGCCAATTGAGTTGGAGGAGCTGGTCAGAGGGATTGGCCACAAGCAGTCGGGGAAGGCGCCGGGACCGGCTGGGTTCCAGGTTGAATTTTATAAGAAATACGCGGACCTGTTGGGCCCCCTGTTGGTTCGGACCTTTAACGAGGCATGGGAGGGGGGTGTTTTGCCCCCGACGATGTCACGGGTGCTGATTTCCCTGATCCTGAAGCGGGATAAGGACCCCTTGCAGTGTGGATCATATAGGCCAATTTCACTGCTGAATGTGGACGTCAAGTTGCTGGCGAAGATCTTGGCCACTAGAATAGAGGACTGTGCGCCGGGGGTGATACATGAAGATCAGACGGGTTTTGTGAAGGGGAGGCAGCTGAACACTAACGTGCGAAGGCTGCTAAATGTGATAATGATGCCGGCGGCAGAAGGAGAGGCGGAGATTGTGGTGGCATTGGATGCGGAGGCCTTTGACAGGGTGGAGTGGGGGTACTTGTGGGAGGTGTTAGAGAGGTTCGGGTTTGGGGAGGGGTTTATTAAATGGGTGAGGTTGCTGTACGAGGCCCCGATGGCGAGGGTAGTGACAAACGGGAGGAGGTCCGAGTACTTCAGGCTCTACCGTGGGACGAGGCAGGGGTGCCCCCTGTCCCCCTTGCTTTTTGCGTTGGCAATTGAGCCTCTGGCCATGGCGCTCAGGGAGTCGGGGAGGTGGAGGGGTCTGGTGCGGGGTGGGGAGGAGCACCGAGTGTCGCTGTATGCAGGTGACTTGCTGCTGTATGTAACAGACCCAGTGGAGGGAATGCCAGAGGTGATGGAGATTCTTGCTGAGTTTGGGAGTTTCTCGGGCTACAAGTTGAACCTGGGCAAGAGCGAGCTGTTTGTTGTACACCCGGGAAATCAGGAGGAGGGGATTGGTAGGCTCCCGCTAAAAAGGGCAGTGAGGAGTTTTAGGTACCTGGGGGTTCAGGTGGCTCTTAATTTTACTAGGTTGGTGGAGCAGATGGAGGAGTTTAAGAGGTGGGACATGCTGCCGTTGTCGTTGGCGGGTAGAGTACAGTCCGTGAAAATGACGGTGCTCCCGAGGTTTTTGTTTTTGTGCCTCCCCATTTTCATTCCGAGGGCCTTTTTTAGGAGGGTGAACAGCAGCATCACGGGATTTGTTTGGGCGCACGTGACTCCGAGGGTGAGGAGGGTCTTTTTGGAGCAGGGCAGGGATAGAGGGGGGCTGGCGCTGCCCAACCTCTCTGGGTACTATTGGGCGGCTAACGTCTCGATGGTCCGTAAGTGGGTAATGGATGGGGAGGGGGCAGCATGCAAACGGATGGAGATGGCGTCCTCTGGAGGAGGGGGAGGGAGGGGGGAGGGGGGAGGAGGGAGAGGGAGGGGGAGGGGGGAGAGGGAGGGGGGGAGAGGGAGGGGGGAGAGGGAGGGGGGGAGAGGGAGGGG